>NC_061115.1:134862110-135234628 GCF_002878395.1 Capsicum annuum
TTCAAGATAAATCTTTAAGTTCTAATGTTCATGACCCTTATCCCTATCCCAATGTCCTATATATCTATATATAAATATGTATATGTGGTTTTCACTGATTTTTGACATGGCATTATGTAATTATTTTCCCTGAGTTCATTCCAGTGCTTGTCCAACTGACCGTCCTAGGAATCTACATTGTGTTATGATGTAGAGTTCGAAGACTTTTTTCTTGCTACTATACTATATTATGGGGTTAAGGACATCTGTTAAGTTGTTGTGAAGTGTTGATCCTCCATCTTATGTAGGGTCTTATCATTAAATTATCTTTCTTTATTGACTTATTACTTTTGGATTCTTTTTTTCATAGTCTGGGGCATGTCCCGACTTAGTTGCTAATCTGTTTTTCGAGGCTATTGTGGAAAAGTGTGGGTTGGTTGTTTTTTTGACTTTCATTTTTTTGGGTTATCTATTCATCTTTTATTATTGTCTTAAATGTATTCCTTTTTATTATTACTAATATTGTGCTCTCAAGGTTAGTCTAAGGGGATAGTCTCCGGTCCATGGTAAGCTTGAGAAACCCATCACGACTAAGCCCTGCTTTGGGTCGTAACAACCTTCCAAAGTTTTTTATAAATACTTTTATTGTCCCTAATACCTTCTTAGAGACTAAACCTCAACTCACAAAAATCACCAAGTAGAGGGTGACTATTAATAGGGTAGCAGAAAAGTGAAGCTGGATATGAAAAGAAAAGTTTTGTCATCAAAATGAAAGAGGGTATAGAATGGGCTGACAAATACATAAAAAGATTAGTTTACAATTATGAAAAAAAGTAAAAACTTAAAAAAAGAGTTGAGTTAAACATAAAGTAACAACCTTAGTAAAAAGGAAATAATAGGAGCAAAGAGAGGAAAGAAGAAAAGCTAGAGTTGAATGAAGTTAGCGTATTGCCAAAGATGGTTGAGTCACTTATTCCAAAACTACCATACCATCCCTAATCTTACATTATAAGATGATTAATTTCCTAAGTGATGCTAATTTGACGATTTAAAAATGAAGATGTAGAGAATAAGGGGAAGCCTTTGATATGTATGCATGAATTGTTTGAACTTCTTTGTGATAGTGAGCATAATTATTTTAGTCCCAATTTCATTGATTCATGTGGGGGGGGGGCTTATTTTTTTTTTTTAGGGAACTAGGGTTGTATTTCTTAATTTCTTGTTATGGGTTTATTTGTTACTTTTGTATGTAGAATTATCCATCGATAGGGTGATGTCATTCGGAGACCCTTTGGTGTCAGTTTGATGAGTTCTTGACTATGAACAACTATTTTGGTTTGTGTATGGGGGAAGTTTGAACTTATGAAATTTGTGTTTCCAATATCATGTGACTGTCTTAAATATCTTAGGTTTCTTTAAGCATATGTGTCATGTTTGTTTGTTTTTATTGTTTGAGGACAAGCAAACATTCTATGTAGGCGGTATTGATGTGCTGAGATTTTACTACAATTTCAATGCATAAAATTTAGAAATTATGCATGTTATTGAGCTTGTTTTAGTAGATATGATTGTTTTTGTTTGCTTGTGTAGCAAAATAGTCTCCTAGAATCTAAAGTTGCAAAAATAAATCAAAAATGAACTCATGGAAGAAAGGGATGAACTTTTCTTTATGAGTGTCAACTACACATACTCTCATACTAATGATCAGAGAATGTGCAAATTCAAAGTTGATACCATGACTCATCTAGCGACGTGAATATATAGTATAAGTTGTACTTTTATCCATTGAGAGAAGTTCAGAAGAAGTGAAATTAATCACACTAGTATGAGTCAATCTAAGAATCACAGGACCCTTGACATCAATAGTATGGGTTCATTGTATGGACTCGTAGGATAGATTCTAAAAGGTGTCAAATCAAGCTCAAGGACACATCGAACCACCAGTTGTAGTCCAAGAGAATCATGAAGTGACCCATAAGAACTTGAGAAGTTTCATTTATTTTTGGAAAACACCAAGTTTAGAGCTTTAGTCCACGAGTAGTACCTTAATTGAATGAGTAGTATGTTTCTGAAGGGCATACAATCCTATTTTTTCAAGACAAGATTTATTTTGTCTCTTAATACTTTCCTTAGGTAATTATTTAGAATTTTTGCATCCAAAACAGGTTTGTCCATTTTTTATTGCTTGAGAACATAACACTCTTAAGATTTTGAGTATTAAAGTTCAATGGTTCATTATTATTGGCTTTGTATTATAATTCAATATTATGAATTACATCTATTGATGTTCTGTAGATATATAGCACTTTCGATGCTTAAAACTATGAAAATATGCAAGTTTCTAAGGTTGTTTTGTTAGATATGAGGCATTTTTGATATGTTTTGCAGAAAACTAGGTTTTTGATGCGAAGTTCATAAAAAAGAGAAAAAGGTGTTTTTGGCTACGTATGTGAGCAATAATAGGTGTTTGTGACACTTTTTGGATTGTTAGTGACCAAAACATGTACGAGATTTGAAGAAAAGTTGAAAAATATAACTTTCGGCACTTGCTAAGTTAACATGTGGACCGCATGTAGTACATGTGGACCGTATGTGGGAAAAGTATGTGTTAGAAGTCTAAAATCCTGAGAGCTAACCTATAAGAAATTTTGGTCTGGGTACATGCATAACCAAATTTATAAAAAACTTAAAATAGCTAAAACCACTGCACCTTCTCCATAGAGAAAGAGCAAGTTGATGATTCCTTGCCTTTATTTATCTCACTAACATAACTCACTGCATAAAGTGTGGCTCCAGTAATTACAATTATATCCCCTTTAACCGGATTGCTACCATCTACAACAATGAGATATTCAAGTGTTATTTTTTAGATAATAGGCATGCTTAATTCAAGTTAAATAGAGCTGACAAATGACTAAAGTGTAACATCACTGCAAAACAACTGAAAAAGGATCCAAAATATGCAAAATAATGCAATGGAAGCATTACCAGGGAAGCGTTAGAGTATCTTTAAACCATCCATGCTTTGAGCAGTTTGCAACAATTCTATTCATACACACAATGATCCCCAAAAATGTTAGCCATACAAAAGAACCCAGATGCCAACATCCTTCAATCAACCTAGAAATTCAATAAAGAGTGTAAAAGAAACATGAGATCACCACTGAACTAATCGTAAAGCAATAAGATCAACAAAAATATTTTAGAGAGACAAAGACTTGTTAGATGAATGTTCCAAAGTCATTTTGTTATATTCTTTCAGACTGGAATAATATTTTGCAAAATCATGTTGTCATACTCCTTGAGATTACTAAAATACAAGAAAGTCTAAAACAAGGTAATGCACAGTTGCACACTGTAAAGGTAGATATTTACCATCAGATAGATGGAAATAGGGAAAATAAATCACTGTCCACTTAAAAGTGTCCAGGATCTTCAATGAGCTCTGGTAGAAAAAGAACATCAAATTGGAGAATGCAAGTTCAAAGTCAAACGGCAACAAAATATACTGGACTAAGAATCCAGATATTAGAAAATAAAGTGAAACACACATTACTTCTGAAAATAACAAACAAAAAATCCTTTTCTCAATCCTTTCACAAGGAAGTCATATCCATCAAAATGATTTGGAGTATGACATAGAATGTCTCCTATATTCAGTATGTGACACTACTATAACTCAATAGAAACGACAAAAGACCAGATTGCATCAAAGTATAACTGCTAAAAATTTCAAGAAATCTAATAGACATTGGGGTTAAATATGTTTCATCTGCATTTCCTACTATTGTTCTTTAGTTTCTTCAAAAAAAATATGAATCCATACAATTTAATCAACTTTATATTATAGGAAGTGTCAAATAAGCTTGCCATAGGATCAAATAGAGCATAAGTTGTTAGATTCTACAATAATTCGAAAATGCAATCTAGTATCAGTAAAACTAAAAAGAAAGAAAAAAAATATGAAATATGAAAAATTGAAAGGGCATAACACAAGCTTCTGGTGGTATAAAATGTTACCTACTCCAGCTACACCACCAGTCTCGGCTCCACCTATAGCTATTCCTATTACGGAAGTATCTGCTCCAGCTGATGCTCCCACTACACCTGTTGTTGCTGTATCTGTATCTCCACCTGCAAGTTCTCTACCAGTAAAAGTACCAGCAAAAGCAATCAGACGTAGTTTGATAGGCAATCAATAGAACTTTCCTTAATCGCAAACTAACAAAGTTTCTTTTTGGCATTTTCTTCGTGGCTCTGATAGAGATTTTTTTCAAAGGGTTAAGCTCCTCACTTAACATAGCTATTATCTAAACAAAACCTTTCACTGCAAAACATTTTGAACCTCCCTTTACAAACACCTCAGACAACTTAAGAGTGGCATAGATAGTTGACACACCCTGACCAACACTTGAAGAAATAGTACTGAAAGAGAGGAGGATTTGAAGATTTTTTAGAACCTCTCAGATACCTAGTGAAAAAAATAAAAATATTTTGCACCCTTCTAGCGATTAGTAGGAATACAAATTCTCTAATTGGGAGGACATATCCTCCATCTAGTGAAAAGGATTTTTTTCTTTTGAAAAACAAACCTTTCTTTCCAATAGGTGAGCGTGGTACATTGGTTTAAGGTTTTGCGTATTAGAATCTAGTTTTAGGGCCCTATTACATATCCTAAAGTTCAGAACTAAAAATAGAACAATCTGCTCCAAAAAATAAGAACTCAAGGAAAGTTTCATAAAGATACCAATAACCAATTTTGAGGCAAGTATATGACGCAAGTAGAAACAATCTCAATTCATTTGATGCTAAAACATAGAGAAACATTATTTTCCTTCTTTTTCTTCCCGGGTGGTGGGAGGTTTTGGGGAGGGAGGAACCAACTGAAAGAATAAAAATAAACAACTATTAAAATATATTTTAGGGGTTAAGAATTTATTTTATGAAAAGAATAAAGTGGTTAAGAATTTAAAGTTGGGGAAAGATACTATAAGGCCAAAATGTCAGCACACGATGAAGGCACTTGGAAACATTATGTTTTGCATTACAGATTTATAATCACAGTGTAAACTTTAGCAACAACAAGAAACTATTAGTCTTACCAAATAATTCTTTCAACTTTCTCTCATGATGTTCATTCAGAAATACTATTCCATCGTAGAGAGGATTGGCCACCTGAGACCAATAATGTCAAAAGCAAATATTATGACCTCAATAAATAGAGAGAGAAAAACTTGGAAAAATTATTGGATCTAAGAAGTAAACCTATAGAATCATCCATTAGATGGTCTGAATCTCCATGTTTCTTCTAATGAAATCTTAGATACTTGATAAGTATCGGCATAACTTGACTCCTAAAGACATCCTAAGAAGCTCCAGAGTGACTGCTTCCAGAGCTGCTTAAACTGGAACCATTCAGATCTTCATCACTAAAGTGTACACACTAATCTGTGAAGTAATTCTACTATCTTGGTCAACCATAATTTTATTTGCATTTGAATCCATATCAGCATCCTGACCATTCCCTCTGTCTCCACCAGGCCAGAATTTGGAGAAATCCCTTTCGCTTGAAATATTAAGTGTCTTTTCTATCTTCGTCTTCTACCAACCTTTTGGTTTGACGTCACTGATGTGCACCAAAAGGAATAACTAATTACAGAGAAAAAAGAGTGGCCTAAATTATTCATCAGCTGAAAGCGAGATTTGTATTGTAAGACCGTGTAAAAGAAAAGTGTAACCTAATATTTGTTCTTGATTACTTATACATAAGGACAAGATCAGGTATTTTCCCATTATTAGGTTAATGGCTTATCAATATCAAACTTACTAAAGAATCAAATTGTTTGTAGATCAGTCCACCAAAAATCTTAGACACCTATTGACAACTCAAGCTTCAAAAAATGTTAAAACATAGAAAAGAAAATAACAAATGATCTTGAAGAATTATATTTGCAGATATATTTTCAAGTATAAAGGAACGCCCTCCTCAAAAGGTAATGCAAGTTACTTTGCATATCAACTGGCTTCGACTTCAGATAAATACAAGAAACAGTAATTAAAGTATCAGATATATAAGGACAATACGAACACACAGATGGTATGAGAAAGAAATTATAGAACACACTAGGTCTCGCATGTTAATATGCAGATTGTTCACTGATTCACCTCTATCAAGTTCTTCATATAACCTATAATAAATAAAAATCTTCGTACCAACATCATTATGCAGGGAATAATGAGGCAATTTTGAAGCTAAATTTGGAACGACAACAGCATACCCGGTAGTCCTATAAAGGAGGGTAGAGTGTACGCAGACCTTACCTCTATCTCAGATGTAAAGAGACTATTTTCAATAGACTCCCAACTAAGGACAGATAATTGTATAATGAGAAAAATATCCACATTCTCCTAAACATCCTAAACATCCAGGGCAGAGGTAGAGCATTACTTATCGCTTCAGACGAATCGGGTAGCTTCTACTGAGACCTCATATTTGTAATCATGAATCTATTAAATATGTATATATACTTCACTCAATAACTAAGATGAGTAGCAAACTATTTGGTGGCAAATTTTGAACCCATAAACTTCAAATCCAGATTACACCTCTGCTAAATACTATTAGTAATCACAACACCATTACAACCCATGTCTATTAGCAACCCCCTCCCCCCCAAAAAAAGTTACCAACAAAAAACTCCGTGCAGAGGGTAGAGTATATATAGAAATACCCTACCTCGTGAAGCTAAACAAACTATTTTCGAAAGACCTTCAACTTAAGTGAAGCAAAATTACAAACTACACCTACTAAAAACACAAGAAATTTCAAGAAAATTAAACAAACCATGAATAACTACACCTACCAAAATCACTAAAAAATCCACAGAGTTATGGAAAAATATCCAAAATTCATCGCTAGCCGATCTCTCTCGGATCACAAATCTCTTTCCAAAGAGTTACGCTGATCAAAGCCAAGCTTACAAAAATTAAAGCCAAGCTCAGTCTTGGCTATGCAAAAATAAGCTAAGTGTACAACCAATAAAGTAGTTCAGTAAAAAAAGCAACAAACTAAGCAAATCCAGCACAATCCATAACCTAACAATGTGAAAAATAATGAAAGCATTTACAAACAAAAGCACAAAAACAATATTTTTTATAACAAAAGGCCTACCTTTTTCCTTCCACAGAGTTACGCACCAAAATTAGCGATTAGGGCAATCCCCGGATCTCCAATAGAATTGCACAGCAAAATTAGCGATTAGGGAAATCCTCGGATCTCCCACAGAGTTATGCAGCAAAATAAGATTTAGGATTTAGCGTCTGTCATTTGAGATTAAGATTAGAGAAAAGGTTTTATTAAATTCTTTTTGTTTTGACGGACTTTAATAAAATATGCAGTGAAAATGAAGGAAATAAAATTAGCGGTTCTATAGATTATTTTATTAATCTATTGCAACGCTTAATGTAAAAAATGATGGTTATAGTATTAAATTATAGATAATAGAATAATTATTTTTGGCAACTCTTGAAAGCATTGCAATAGACCACCTATCGCAATGCTCCCAAGAAGTTCGTTGCCATAGGGGTAATTTTGAGTAGTGCACCCATCAGACCAAGCTTGACAACTTAGTCCTTCTGTATATTAGTTTAATGGATTCATGCAAGTACGTGTTCCTACCCATTGAAAGGTATTGAACACCCTTCAAAGATGGGGTTATAGCTTTGAACCTAATTAGCTCAGATTGGGGTATGTCGCTTAATAGTATCTCCCATAGTTCACAATCCATACTAAACATTATATGATATAAATGAAGATTCTTGCATGACCTTGTATTTAATTATGCAGTTTACAATGTAGAATATGTTCATAACTTAGTCTTGCATTAGTTTATCAAGTTACATGCATCATGTTCAACTTGTATCTACTATTTCCTATCTTGCGTACAGAATACATTCAAAGTGCCAATCACATAATTTTTTTTCCTCTATATTGTCTCAAAGTATAGGTTTTGGCCCTCAGCATCTAGATCACGTATCTTATGATCTCCTACCATATCAACACTAGAATTTTGGTGAGTACTTATTATTTGAGGGATAGTTTCAGCATTTCAATTTTTTCTTTATCATACTCAATTTTCATACAATAGGAGTTAGCTGGGGATTTGTCCAGTAACTTTTCTTAGTAAAGTCATTAAGACTTATAGGTAGATATTCAATATGTGGTCTTAAACTCCAATATTGTAGTTAGTTTTCTTTTGAGTATTATTTTTATTATTACTTTCAACTTCTATATAAGTGTTTTTATATCTATCATTTTTAGTATTCTAGTGTCATGCAAAGCCATGGGTTAGTTTAGGGTTACTTGAGACTCTACGCACCATGTTATTACTAGGGGTAGTCTCGGGTTGTAACAAACTTATTACCGAAGAAACATGTTTACAGTGTCCTAAGGCATCTGAAATACACATTAAATAAAGTCTTTTTCATGGGTGTGAAGAGTGCAACACTTATGAGTGAGATACTATGAAACATTTTAGTAAATGTTCCACTTCTTTTATATTTATATAGTGCAAGAGAGTGTGAACTTAACTAAAACATTTTTATAACTTGTTTTGTACATGTTTAATGAATATGCCTCTATGAAAACTAACAAAAGAAGGACAGGAAATGATAATGGGGCTAAGAATCAAAAAGCACTACACCAAGCTCCAGAATACTCTTTCAATAAACAAGTGTCCCATGTTAAATTTTTGGTTGCTTTCGCAGCCTTAGCCTAGTTCTTGACTACCCATAATAACCAACCAACTATGGAACTATCCAACCTGACTATGAATATGGTAGTATCAAAAGCCTGAGACATAAATAAGATGAATTCTCTAGTATTCTTTTGTTCCAAGTCTGAAGAGGATCCATAGGAGTTCGTGGATAGTATTTAAAATGTTACAAAGATCATGGGTATTACTCTAACTGAAAATGCCAACCTAGCTACCTATTAGCTGTGTGGAGTGGCTCACACTCGGTATAAGTAATTGAAAGAGGATAAAGGTATAGACATAAAATTTGTTGAGTAAAACAAGATTGTTGTTGTATTTTGATACAAGTTCTTCCCCTATGAGATAAGGGTTGCCAAGGTTCAGGAATTCATAAATCTTAAGTAGGGTAGCATGAGCGTAAAGGCATATTCCCTTAATTTTACTCAACTTGCGAGGTGTGTTCCAACTATAGTTGCAAATTTTAGGAACTGGATGAGTAAGTTTGTGTTTTGTGATTCTGAAGATATGGTCAAAGGGTGAAAGGATTTTATTTTGGTGAAGCAGATGGAATTCTCCAAGATTATGGTTTATGCTCAACAAATATAGGAGGAGAAAGTCAAAAAATATAGGAGGAGAAAGTTAAGGATAAGGAAAGGGAGAATAATATATCCTAAATAGGTAGCTTCAAGTTCTCTTAGTAAAGGTCAGATGGTGGAAATTGTTCTCATTTCCACTAGAAATCTTCAATTGTAGCCTCATCTTCTTCTAGAGCCCTAGTGACCAAGCTCAGGCAAGGTAATCAAGATAAAATACAATCCCTAAATTCCCAAGGTAGTGTGATCAGTGTTTGTACCAACCTGATATGTAAGCAATGTGATAAGAACCATAATAGTGATTGTATGGCTAGTAGTAATGTTTGCTTTGGGTATGGAAACCTCAGCCATGGACTTAGAGAATATCTAGTCTCTTCACAAATATGTAAGGATGCCCATCAAAAACATCATTCCAACACTTCAACAACACTCGTAATTCACCTGACTCAGGAGGTACCTTATCTAGTGCAGCTGATAGATAGAGTCAGAATCGGTTTTATGCCCTTATCCCTCTAATCATAATTTGTATCTCATTTTTCTCACTCCAATAACAATAGAGGTCATGATCTCTCCAATATAAATTTATCTCCCTCCAATCTCTTTATCTATCCTTTTAACCTTAATTCCCACCTTGTCTTTGATGATAATCTCTCTAGTCTCGATCCTTCTCCATCCAATCTCTTTCTCTATCCTTCCAAACTCGATTACCACCTTGCCTTTCTTTAAAGGTAGGGAACCCCCCTTTTATTCGATAAGAAATGGATCTCTTCAATAAGTATATTTGCATCATCTTCCACATATGATCTATTTTTTCTTAAAGCTATTATGTTAACCATTTTGGGGGTTGAAATCATAAAGTGCTTTATCAAGGATCTACTTGTGCCATAATCTTTTCCATGTTTTCAACTATCTATTTATTATATTTCCTTTGTTCTTTTTTCATATAAGATTAAGAGGGAGCCCTCACAACCACCTTAATATATCATTTGCGCCAAGATTTATTTTGCTTTGTCATTTGATAGAGCAAGCATGTAAGAATTCTTAATGTTTGGTTTATCACAGATCCACTGGCTATATTAGATATGGTATTATTGAATGATTCCGAAGACCTATATAATATTTGAAGCAACATCATATTCAGTAGATCATGGTTGGGGAAATCTAGTAACTTCTTTTTACATCTTAACCATACCTCATGTAGAGCTTTACGACTTGGCATAAATTTTTTATGCCATATTATGGTTGAAACATATGAGATAGAACAAATAACCTATTAGAAAGTTTTCCATTAGCTCAACCAATGAAGTAACAGAGCCTTTCCAAATCTCTCTTAACCAAGTCAACGCCTCTCCTATCAAAGAGAACTGAAACAATTGCAATGATATGTAGTCTTAGGTGATGTTTACGATGATAAAATTAGTGCAAACTTTAATAAAATTCTTTAATTTCATGTTTGAATATTAATCTAGTTGACTACAGAACATAAACTTTATTTGAAGCAAGACGCTTGTAACATGGAAAGATGCATTATCACTATGGGTGGTAGGCAAATAGCACTAGCCCTTCCAACATCTCCTAATTGATCCTCATCCTTGTTTGCCCATTATTAGTCATGGTCTCACTACTGTTTTTCCTCATTTTATTGTATTGGATCATATTCTTACCTAAACAAAACAGAAACAGCAACGAAAGTCAATTCAAGCAATGACTAACATAAATGATTCAAAACACTATAAAAAATAAATGCTAAGTTTCATTTCCTGGCAATGGAACCTTTTCTAATGATGCTTAATTACACTAGAAAGATGTATGCAACCGTTACCAATATATTTACCCAAATACTGAGTCACGGTTGATTCAACAAGGAATGACTAAGTAAGGTTTACCTTATGATGTAATAATTCATTAAATGCTTCCTCATAATATTTAAAATGCAATAAAACTAAAATTAGGGTTTGTTTCAAACACTTCAATATTCAAATTATAATTCAAGAGCTTGATTTGCAAGAATAAGTACTAGAGAGTGGTAATCAATTTACATGGTAACTTTGGGTTTTGCTATCATGAGAGTGAATATCCTTCATTGGTAAGTAAACATTCTTCTAATTCAACTGAAGTCATAGGTAGGCTAAATTTTGAATCATAATTATTAATCTTTCAATATAATACTAAATTTCATATATGGGTTCCTATAAACACCTCATATGTGTTTTTTTATAACAAATTAAATATCTCAGCTTTATATCCATATGTCTAAGATCTATCATAAAATGATAAGAATCAAGTTATTATGAACCATTACTTATTGCTCTTATCCCCTCTCCTAAGGATGAGAAAGGACCTAAGAAAAGTTTGCAACCTCTAATTTTATGTTGATTACACGGAGTAGTGGCTAGACCAATAACAATTAATCAATATCAAAAGCATATCATCACTATCTATGAAATAATCACAACTCAGTCCTAAGTTGGAGAAATTAGCCAAGCATAGTAAGAGAATGAGAAATTATACCCATATGGTCATTGAAATTGTTCATTAGATTTGAATATTCACTAGTTATTCAAATTCAATATGTATAATGAAGAAATAGAATTGTCCCTATTCTAAGGTTTCAATTACAGCTTTCTGGATATCAACCTCGATAAAAGTAGGGTAAAAATCTGCCAAAAGGCTTGTTATGCCTGATGAAAAAATAAGGCCAAGAAATATCAAAAATGTCATGGTGCTTACTTTGGCGAAGGATAAATTACATCTCCTAACTCATCAATGATACACTAAACACTAGAACTGAACTGATTTTAAATAGGAGTTTCAGTGGTTTGCAACTACTGATTTTCAATATGAACTTCTACCATCACCGAACAAATTGGAGATACATGAAACACCTTCTCCTTATAACAAAACTACTTCATTTAGAGCTTGAACAAACTATTAATTTCAGTCAGTAACTTTAACTTTGCAATAAGTCATGACGATTGTCAATCTACCAAACTGCTTAGGAGATGCCATCTTTGATTTTTTATCTCTTATTCTCCATCTTTTTGCTTCCTTAATCTCTATCAAATATTTCTTGGCTTCAACCTTAAAAGCAACCAAACTAACAATAAAATTAAATCAAATTGACATTGAGGACTTGATTTCTCACTGATTCTAGGCCTAATGAGTCATAAATTACTAACTTATCAAGGTACCCCTTTCGACTCCATGTATAAAAGACAAAAAAATATGTGAGAAGAAGCCAGTCCCTGCCAGAGCACTCAAAAATATTTTGTCTTCTCTATTGGTCCTACAAACTTCCAAGATTGCAAAAAACCATATTGAACATTTTTTTGTTCCAAAAACTAATGGTGTCCCAAAGATAAAGAAAAATGTTGATATCACGTTTGAAGCCACAAAGTACTTTTGTTTCCATAAAGGGAAAAACTTATTCCTAGTTTAACAAATCAAAGATTTATGAGCCTAGTATTAGTATTTTATGTCATCAGTAAGTTGACATCAAGGGTAGATGTTCACATGCAGTTGGCTAAGTGCAAATTTTAATGTAGAAATGCAAATGGCTTATCAAGTAAGGCTTAAGGAAAGGCCACTTCTTATTATAGATCTTTCCCCATGAGGCCTAGGGTAAGGCAACACCTCACATTGAGGACCAAACTATGAGGGGTGGGTAGTTAGGGTACGGTGTTGTTATAAAAAAAAAATTTAATCTTTCAAATCATATTATTTTATTCTATTAGCTTGGAACTAATCCTCACCATAGAATTTCATATTTCTAACTTCAAGACAATAGCTAAGCATATTCCAACTCTAGTCACTTCAAAAGTCTCAACACATGAATCTCATATTACATAGTTTTGAATTTTTATGAATAGTATGATTTTCTTCAAGAGGAGAGCCGAGGTGATTGTTTAATCTTGGGTAACATGATTTAAGGCTTCCTATCTTTTATTTATCCAAATTCATAAATATTATTTTGAAATGTTATGGAGAATGAAATGGAGTTTCGAATCCAAGTCTAAGGGTCTATCCCAGCAACCCAGCTATTCAGATTTACAGCTTTCCAGATTTGTTTATTTACTTATATTAGATAGTTTGAGTCAGTTGGGTGTTTGTCCCAGCGACTATCTAGTAGTAGTATTAGAGGCTTGTCCGACTATTAGATACATTTCAGCTTTTCAGTGTTAGTTCTTCAGATTTTCTTAGTTAAGTATTTTTAGATATTATCTGCAGATAAACTCAGTTTAGTTCAGATAGTATTTCTATATTTTCTCGTACAACATGCTTATTTTACCTTATTTAAGTAATCAGAATGAGTAACAGGATTTTAGGGTTAGCTCGGGACTACTTGTAGTTAGGAGCACTGTGTCGCATCTCGGGACTCATTTTCAGAGCATTACAGGAATGGGATGAGGGTTGCTTTTCTCATGAGACGTGCACACATTGAATATTTGAGGGTGGCTAGGATCACATAATTGAATATTAGCCTTGGGATGTTATTTCTCTTTATGATCTCCTAGATTTCTTTGATTAGTTTAATTTACTACCATAATAGAGTAGTTTGGAGGAATAGTTGGATGGAAGCGATGGCAGAAAATTGGCTAAACATTGAGATCATAAATAATTGAGTAATTATAATACATTTTCCTATAGTAATACAAGGCTTGCAATTCCCTTTATATCAAAGGGGTGTGCAAGTAGGCTTCATATAATATTAAGAAGCCAATGATAAGGTATATAATGTCGGTCCTTCTACCTATTTCCTTATAGATCCCTTTTTATAGTGTAAACTTTCTATAGAACTCTAAAATAAATGTCCTAAGGTAAGCACTCTAATCATGGTATCCAATAATATTGTATGTCATTGTTTGGTATATTTTTTTTTAAGATTAGTTTATATTATTTATCATATTTTGATTCTAGATAAGAAAGTTTGAGCTATAAGTAATATCCATTATGAAAAAAAGTTGTTGTGTTACTAAATAATTTAACGAGATCCTTTCATTATTCTTATCCTTAGATTATAAACATATAGTACTATTCCACTACTTATAATCCTATAACGTGTTGACTTTTAGTACTGTTCCACCACTTATAGGGATATAACGTGTTGATGCCTTTCATTGTAGGAGCATTGAAAGAACTACCTAAAATGTCATTCGTGATCTACAAACATTATGTCCTAATGAATAAAAGAGAGAGTTTCCTAAATTGAGCCTCAAGATTCTACCCCCATTTATATGTACATGTATGTATATAAGTGACGTGAACACTATATAGTAATATTGGGTGGGAAAACCTGACAAGGGAATATTTCTATAAGATTGAAACACCAATAAGTTATAATCAACTGGGTAAGACTTACATGGAATATATCGGATATATACACACCACCAAGCTATAATCAGCTGGAAATACTTGGGTGCCATGTGTTCATATGAGACCTACCATGGTCCTTTGATTTCCTCATTTATTCACTGGATATGGTATTCAATGTTGAGATTGATTCATACATATTATTTCTATTTTATCTATCTTGTGTTAGCAATGATGCCTTACATACCAGTATATTTCTTTTATACTAATGTCTCTATTTGCTAAAGGGTGTGGTATTTCTATTACATTTTTTGTAAAGATCTCAATAGACTTCTCCAATAGGTGATTGTTAAAACCAGTAGTTGGTTGGTAGATACATGTTACGACCTATTGGACAAACAACTATATGTGTTCTATTAGGTAATATAATGTCTCTTTGGGAGTCAAATGTCAAATCCATAAGGATTGTTTGCTGAGAACTTTAACTAACTCAATTTAAAATATTAATTTTGACCAGTGTTGTGATTTATCAAGAGGGTTTGTAAAATTATAGCGTTATAATAATGTGCAAAAAGAAAAAATATGACAATTGAGCAAGGTTGTCAACAATATTCTGAGAAATTCTAGGGTTATGGCATTTACCACAATCATGTCCAGAATTTAATCATCTCAATGAACTTTATTTCTCGAATTACGAGTTTTGCTGTTATGTGTAGGATTCAAAAGGGGTCATTCTCTAAATAACCTATTTGATCCAATCTCACAACTATACCGTTGAGCAATGATATGAGTCTCTAATTCAAATTCTTTAATGTTTTCATCCTATTCATAATCAAATAAGGCAAATGAGTTCTATGCTATCCTAGTTTAAAATCAACCCAACTTTAGTAAGAGATGATCTTATTTCTTTTGTTCTTTGTCCTATCATTAGATTCTCATGATAAATTCATCCAAGAACTACCCTTTTATTCTAATGTTTTCTAGACACTAAAATATTAAGATTATGAATACAAGCATGATTGAATGAGAAATAAACTTCATTAATATAAACAAAATACTATAAACTTATGGTCTAGTGGTAACCTCAGAACAAAGATATTCAGCCATACATAATTCGCAATAAAAATTCAAACATAATGTTATTCATATAAAGGAAAATTGAGTAGAAGAGTTTATAGAAGATAAACACCAATGAAAGCTCTTAGCCTTTCTATTATACTCCAAAATAATGTGTAATCCCCTCTAAGAGACTTTTTGGGGGTATTTATAACTGTATTATGAAATAACCCACAAGCCCATATACAGTTCTTACCTTAAAGAAATAAGTTTCATTGTGGCATAGCTATGCATCAAATGTCCAAAAATGCGACCCCAAGGACTATCGGGCAAGACCTATATACAGTCCTAATGGGTGCCGCACAAGGCCTTTCTAGAAGCATGTGCTTGATCGATTATTGCCCAAGTATCCCCATCTCTTTCAATTTTTTGACAGTTTGATTCTCTGTATGCCTCATTCAATTTTAAAATAGTACTATAGTGTATATTAGCACATTTACATTAAAAGTATAGCTAAACACACATACATAAGATAATTTGCTCTCCAATATTAGCTAAAGTACAGGTAACACATGGCATTTAGGTGTATATGTTTTCCCAAGGTTAACACCCCACACTTAAAGCCTTATTAATCCTCAAAAAACTCTTTACACTCATGTTCACCAAACAAGGATCTATTCTTAATAATTTAAACGAGACACTCAAGCTAGAATCACATTAACAAATATGAATAACAAGCTTTACAAAAAACATGTCACTTGAACACATGAATGACCACTCAAAAACTCCAAGATTCAAGAATTGACTCTACAAAATTAGCAAACTCATGTAGATTACTGAACCAAGAAATCACATAAGTCACATATCCTTCACTAAACATATGCCCTCACAATAAGCAACTCATAAGACTCACCAATAGATAATTTAACATAAGATCGGGTGTAAGAATAGAATTACTATCACGACTCAAAAACCAATGGTCATTATTGCAGTTGTCACAGCAAGTCTTGATGAATAATCCTATCACCCAAATATATATAACATAATAAATCAATAAAAAAACCCATGACAAGTCTTCTAGAGCGAAGACAAGGCAAATAAACTTGATAAAAGCAGAAATACAATCAAAGATATCAAGCCAAAACCCAAAACCTAGTGTCAAAGTGTAAGAACTACTAAATACATCTCAAATGTCAAAAGCTATAATAATAATCCAAAAAGGATCAAGGCATTGTCTCAAAACATAATATAAGACATGTAATAGATAGGAAGAGCTAGTAGGCCAATTCCTGAAGCATAGTACATCCACTACCTCGAATACTCTAAAATTTTCCTGAATTTCTGGGGCACACTAGTACCTGTATCGATATTGAAAGGGAGTAGTATAGATGAGTACGGTCCACTTTCATTCTGTAAGTATCATAGTCTAACTGAGTAAAGTAAAAAATAAAGCATATAAATACAACCAAAGGGCACGTCACCTACAATCAGAAAATGTCCTTAATGGTAGCCTAAATAGTTTCAACAGTTCTAATAGACACACATATAAAAAATGCATGTAGAGAAAAAAAGAACAAATATGCACGTACGTAAAATACAAGTATAGAAAGATAAAACAAATGGATAGATATCAAGTTTAAGGTAGAAATACAATTACAACATAAGCATAATATATGAAGTGCAATGAAGATGATGATGATAAGAAGGATGATGACAATGTGATGCATGAGGTCATCATATGGGGGGTTCGTCAACCCGTATACAACCTATCCAATACCAATATCCATATCTCATCTCTGGCAAATACATTAGTAGAGTAATTTTAAGATGTCACATTTCTATCAAAAATCTAGTGTTTTTAGTAGTACTAGGTGGTACTAATATTTCATAAATGAATATGATATGAGAATGTAATGCTCACGAACATACAAAATGCGAATATCCAATATCCAACCCATATACCAGCCATATGAGCAAAATATCCTGTCAAATCAACTAGCTGTCCATAATCCAAATTAATCAAGGAAAACCCTTAAATGAAACATGAAAGAAAAGGGCATTGATACCATATAAATTCCCTAATCTAGGCTTTTTTTCCCACCAAAATAAGTGTAACCAAACAATCACATATCAATACAAAGCCAGCAACATCATAAAAGACCCCACACGGTCACACATAAGGAAATAATGTCACAAAAACACCAAATACTATCCATATAGGCCCCCACACGTGAAAATAAATAACCTAAGCACATTTTGCATGATACAATCTCGTACCCATAGCATGTTTTTATATTATTAATAACTACACAACCTAATTTGAAGAAAGTTAAGCCATAACCCAAGACATTCTTCCAATTCATATCCAATATGCACAAGGCCCATAATGCCTTGTGTTCTAATTCAATAGTTGATAAAGTGACATGCCATTGGGATTTTAAATATTATTTTATAGGGCCATAATGTATCATCATATTTTTGGTCCAAATTCATTCTACTCGCATCATGAATTTTACAAAAATCCTTTTTTCTTTGAGTTGGGCACTTCTGCTAACACATAGCCTTAATAATGGTATGGAGAACAACCTTATGCTTCAATCTATTGGGAAAACAAAGGGCCAAATAATCAATAACAAAAGTGAGAACCCATATCTCTTATGATTGCATGGGGTGTCCCAAATTGGGTGAAAAAATTACCTCTTAAAGAATTGGGCAATGCAATATCCTTGACCCATATGGAAAAATAAGCAACCACTACCAAGATTTACCAGTTCCCATATAAGATCACTAAAGGTCCCATGAAATCCAACCCCCATACAATAAATAATTCCACATCCATACTCGATTGCAAGGGTATTTCATGCCATTTATGATTTCACTTTCCCTTTGATATTTCTAATATGCTCCCACTAACTCGTAGGTATCACGATATAATTTTTTCACTAAAATTTGTGTTAGGTGAATTTTGAAGTTGTACACACACCACCATGATGTCTATGAACCAGTGATGAGTAGCTTGACATAAGAATAAGCCTTATTTCTTCCTCTATAACATAGCAAAGTATCATCCCATATGCACATTCCCTAGAGAGATAAGGTTCATTCCAATAATACTTTTTTATATCAGAGGAAATATTTTCTATGGTAATGGTTCAAGTTATTAGAGAGCAACCCACTCACCACATAATTCATGAAATCAACATACCATTGTAGCACACTCCTCTTGAGTTCAATGGCAAATTCATTGGGAAGAATGTCATCAATTTCAATTACACCCCACTTATTCTTGTTTGACTCGATGTAGGATAGGTTATATACTACTTAGTTTCACACCCTTTTCTATCCATAACATTAAAATAAAACTCTTGAAGTAGCAAGATCTACCTAAACAACTGAGGCTTGGATTTCATTTTGGACATAAAATATCAAAGGGCTAAATGGTCGGTGTGCGCAATGACTTTTGTTCATAACAAATAGGTATAGAACTTCTCAAAAATAGAGACTATGGAAAGCAACTATTTCTCCTTTACCATGTGATTACACTTTGCATTGTCTAAGATATATCTAGAATAATATATTGATAAAAAGTCTTTCCTACCTTTGTCCTAATACCACACAAAATATAAAACAACTAGTATTCAACATAAATTCAAAAGGTTATAACTTATTTGGGGGCCAGAATCATAGGAGCCAACACAAGTTTTTCCTTGAGGCAATTAAATGCCCTCAGGCAATTATCATCAAAATCAATTTTTTCTACTTTCTTAAGAATCTTACACATTAGATGATCTACCTTGGAGAAGTTCTTAATAATAGTCATGACCAAGAAAGCTCTGAACACCATTCATGGAGAATGGAGGAGATATATTTGTAATAACTTCAACCTTCACATGGTAAACTTGACTGCCTTGACCTAAATTTTTATGCGTAAGTACAATATCATCCTTTAGCATAAAATGCCACTTCGAATAATTCAACATAAGATTAGTCTCACTATACCTCTCAAGTGCCTTACATAAATGTTCACTGCATGATTCAAATGTGTCACCTACAAAAGACAAATCATCCATGAAAACCTATATAATATCCTCGATTTTATCTTAAATGATCGATAGCATACACCTTTGAAACATTGTGGGTGAATTACATAAACCAAAGGGAATGCAATTGATTGAAAAAGTACCATATGCACATGTAAAGGTAGTTTTGTCTGGTTTCTCCAATGGAATGTAGATTTGGTTATTACTGGGTACCCATCTTGAAAACAACACCAACCTTGCTCCATAAATTAATATCGTATTTGATCCATAAATGGTATGGTGATGTGGTATTTTTTTATCAAAGACTTCAACTTCTGATGATCTAAGCATTCTCTCCACCCTATCCTTGAGCTTATGGGAATAATCTCATAATTTTTATTATAAACTATCATGATTCCTCCTTTCTTTAGGATAAATTGAATCAGTCTTACCTATATACTATTTGATATTGGATTCATGACTCCCAAATTAAACTACTTTATCATCTCTTTTTCATAACTTCTTACACTGGAGGATTTAACCTCAATTGATGTTCTAATCTCGATATGAAATTGGTCTCAAAGATTATCTTTTAAGTACAAATACTAGGAAAATCCCAATAGTATATGCAATAGTCCACCCAAAGACCCAAACAATTTTCTCACAACCAACTTTAATGCTTTTACTTACCATGGATAAAAGTCTTGCACAATCATAAAGGGTAGGTTTTACCTTCTAGCTAAAAGACATAGAAATGATACTGTGGTAATGGATTGATCTCAAGTTGTGTGGCTCTACAATTGAAGGCTTGATGAGAGAACTCTCCCAAATCTTAAAGTCAATATCTAATTTTCATCAATTCTTGGCGTAGGAAACAAGAACCAGCAAGGAATCCACAACCTTATCATCACACTCAATCTTTTTACTTTCATAATTCTATCAGACCCCTACTAGTGGCTCATTAATGAAATCTACTCCCATAGAATCGTCTACTTGATAATTAATCATGCTAATCATGGAGATCACTTGCAAGTTCTTTGGTTCTTCATGCAATTGTACACGCTAAATGTCACCTCTTTTCTAGTAAATCAATATATTATTTTGTAACATTCTAAATAAACCAATTCCCTTTAGCTAGCATGGAAAGTGCTATCAAGAATTATTGAAACTTAATAGTCTATCTCACAATCTAGCATCACAAAGTTCGCAGTAAAATGTTAATTTATAAACCCAAATAGGAAAATAATATAGAATTTCCACTAGTTGCTTAATAGGCCAATCCACCATTGAAAGTCTCATGGTTGTGGAATTTAGAGCACTCAATCCCAACTTCTTGAATATAGCTAGAGGTATTAAGTTTATACTTTCCCCTAAGTTTTACAATGCTTTTCCAAATTGATAGACCTCGATGGTGCAAGGGACAGTGAATTCATAGAGGTCTTCTTTATTGACCATCATATTGTTTGACATAATAGTAATAACTATGTGAGATCTCTACCAGTTCAAAGTTCATGGTTCTTTTATTTGTCACAAAATCTTGTATGTACTTTTCATATCCAGGAAATTCAAGTAAAGCTTCAACAAAAGGAATGTTTACTGATAAGTTACTAAGCTTTTAGAGGATCCTCTTGAACTTTGTATCATCCTACTTATTCTCTAGTCTATGTAGAAATAGTGGAGGTATTTTGATTGGAACCTTTGAGATAGTCAGACTTTCCTCTAGTTTTGAGAAATTATCATCAACTAATTATGTTTTCTCTTCACCTTCAAACCTCTCTTCCACTTTTTTGGATTTTTCATTTGGGATTAGGACTTCGTCATTTAACTTATTAAGCCTTCTTCCATTTTCGTTCAATTTTCCTCAAACTGCCCCTCATATGGTCGTATTAATATTCACAATATAATTACTGAGAGTCCTATCACTCTAACTAATAATTTCTATGATTGGGGCCTCATTTTATAGATTTTCTACAGTATAACAAGGTAAACCACCTTTTTGGCTTGTATTTTATATGAGCTGAGATTTGTCCCAATTGCATATCTAGTTTCTTAATTGAAGCCAAATACGAGTTCTCTTATTTTATTGATCTTCCAAAAGTTACTCTTCATCTCCCTTAATATTTTTTTCACTCTCTTTTACTCCAATTATAAAATAAGCAAGCACATCTTATTTCTTAAACTTTTTATGTCCTTAGTGGCAGTCTCTTTAACCATTTGCCTATAATGAGGAGGGAGGTATCTATCATGATATTATTCATTATATATCAAACATGATTTCTATCTCTCTTCTTCTCCCTCAAATCACTATCACGATCTCAAATCCTCCAATCATAGTCTTTCCAATCACGGTCATATTTTTTTAGCCTTAGTTCCCGTCTTACCTTTAATAGGTAGGTCAAGAACCCCTTATTTTGTTCGATTAGAGAAAAATTTATTTATCAAATTACTTGGAATAATCATCTTCATATTCTTTAGTTCCCTTTGATGCCATGACATTGAATGTATTGAAGGTGTACCTATTACATATTTTCTTAGGAGATCTAATTGTTTTATTATTTTAGCCATGCTTTAGTCTCTCTCCTTATCTTTCAACTTAATTCTTGGCTTACATAAGACACGTAGGGAGACCCCATGTCCACCTCGGTATCTCATATCAGCAATTCTTTACTTGTTTTATTAGTTGGTCTATAACCTTGTGATAACTTAAAAGATAGGTTGATCGAGGACAATTTGGGCGTGTTATACGCTACTATATTTTTCAATGGTTCAAATTCCCTATAAAACAATCAAATAGTCATCTTAACTTACATTTCATAGTTTGGACAATATAACAATTTCTTTTGAATATCAACCATTCTTCATGCAATGGTTCCCCTATCACTTGCTAAAGTTTGTGATCTCATCTCTTAAATAAAACATGAGATATTAGAAAATGAGTCAATCTATAAAGGCTTCAGTCAAATTAACCTATAAGGTTATATACCTCCTTAAAAATTCTTGTAACCACAACATTGCATTACCCATTAATAAGAATGGGAAGAACCTCATTTGGATATACACTTGTGAGATACGAGCAATTTCAAATGGATAGCAAACATTTAAAAAGTTTTTCAAGTAGATTTTTGAATCTTCATGGGTTTGGCTTAAATATATCCCCTTTATTTGAAGTAAGTAGAGAATTATACCTATGACATGGAATACTCCATTATCATCCGATGATGGGATGTGAATTACACTTGCCCTTGCCTTTTAAGTTGTCCATCAAAGCTAGAGGTGTCAATGCTATGCTGACTCATAGTATCTTGTTTACTTAGATTATCACCTACCAAGACCAAAACAACAATAAAGTAAAGTTTACAATATGACTAACAAAAGAAACTTATAATACTACAGTAAATAAACAATACATTTCATTCCATGGTAATGACACCATTTTTATAATTCTTATTTTACATATCAAGATGTATGTCGTCATTATAAATATAAAATTTATACTTTTTGAAGTCGGGGTTGATTCCACATAGAATGAAGGAAATAGATTCACCTTTGTGTTTTACAAATGACTAAATATCCGCACGTATTGCTAAAAATAATGTGATAAGTAAATGGTGGGTTAATTCAAGATGATTTCATGTACAAAATTTTCAATTTCAACCTTGGATTGTATAAGTCATTTCTAGAGAACGTAATCGATAGGTAAAAGCACATGGATTTATGCTCCCTTGAGAGTGACTATACACGTGGGTAAGTGAAAATGTACCTATATTTGATTGATAGTTATGGATAAACTTGGTTTAGGTATTGTAGGAAACTATTCAATTTACCTCAAAATTTCATATGAGTTTCTTTCAAATGCCCATATGTATACATTACAAAGAAACCAATGAAATCAAATTAGCTAGTGTACTTTGAGCACTACCTATTAAATAAGAATTACTCAAGTATTTGTTAATAAATATCTCCACCCTTGTCTTCTCTTACCAGCAAGACAAGGTGTCTAAGCATAAATAGAATTTGCAATCTCAATTATTGAGTTGAAACATAGAGATTTAGCTAAAATCATAACATTCAATCAAGTACAAAGGCAAATAAGCACTACCCACACAATAATCAATGCTCAATAATGCATAACCCCGAGAATGAAAAATTAGCTATTCATAAGAAAAGAAAAAAGGATATATACATATATTCTCATTTAAAACTTCCATAGGATCCAAATATTTCCAATGAAATTTCAAATTCCAACAAAAAATAAGTTACAAGTAACTAAGATTCTATCAAGGGTTTCAATTTCAAGCTTTATATTAAATATATAAAAAAGATAGGGTTTCAGGAAGCTAAAAGGATCAAATAGATTTAGGAAAAATGGGCTTCAAAATTATAGACATCTTACCGTGTACAATTCAGTAGATAACAAGATTATCACAAAACCAATCAGTGATGCACCAAATTGTCCTTGCATTTCTTAATTGGTGTTAACATTAAGCTTAAAGTCTTGGCATCTGTAATTTATGGCAATGGGGAGTTGCTGTGCTGATTTGTTTGATAATGCATTGAATTTCTATTCATTATTAGAAAACTATTTGGATTAAAACTATGTTGATCTATCACTGTCAGTGATGGGAGCTTCCATTTGATAATGCACTATGCATTTTTGTTATGCTTCTTGAAATTTTGATCTCAAATTTTCCACCTTTTTGTTTCTTTTCACACTTCTTGTCAATTCTTGGATTCTATCCTTAAAATCAACCAAAAATAATATTAAAACTAACTTAATTTGGCATTAAAGACAAGATTTCTATAATTCGTAGTCCAAATAAGTTGAAATTTGCTGACTCATCATCAAATTAGAATACACACTGGGTAAAGAATAAATATAGATGAAACAAAGCAAAAAAAAACGTAAATCACAAAACATCATGTCACAACTCGAGACTACCCCTAGTTGTAACATGGTTCTAATGGCCACACGTAATCACAGGATAATCCATAATCTGGTATCTACTTTGAGAAATGAATAAAATAATAATAAGACATCATATGTGGAAGATAAACTAATAAAAACTCTTTTGAGATGTAATACTGAAATAATACCCAGCATGTCTGAACTACAGATAAAAATTAAAAATAAATCCAACTATATGAAAGCCTCTAAAATATGAAGAGTTGATGGGACAAACCCCCAACTAAATTTAACTAATTAAAATAAAGAAAGTTCTTGAAATAACATGAAATAGCTTGTCCTCAGTAGATGAGGACTCACCACAACTATTGTTGAGTAGTATTAAACTGACTAAGGGCGGTCAGGGAACTGAATAAGACAACAAAGCAGAAAATAAAGTATGCAATTAGTAGTTTGAATGTACTAGTATATGATATAAGGACTAAATGAAGGGTATATAGATACTGAGAATGAATGCATGAACATGTAAAATGAATGCAAGACCATGCAAAGTATGTACTGAAATAGTTTGTAAAACTAAACAACTGAATAACTGACAAACTGAACACCTGGTCATGCCAATATGATTTGAAATAATCTGAACGTTAAAATAAGACTATCCAAGATATAATGTAACCAAAATTCCCTAATTTAGAATGATCAAGGTCCAACCAATAACCCAAGTTGGAAGGGTACGGGTACCTTGCCATGGGTACCAACAAATGGTTGATGGTGTGGATCCAAAAGGTTTATGTCCAGAAGGACTAGGGTGTGTCCATCTATTTATTGGTGCCCCTAAGAGAGTTTCAACCCTCAGCTGGATGGAAGACTTCTCAACACCGATGATTTCTACCTAGTACTTGAACTTAAGGACTACTACTAAAGGTCACACCCTCTAACGACAGGTAAGCCCTCATCCCTGGGATTACTCAGTGCTAAGTCCTACCCGTAAATGAATTGAAGTTGGTTAAAATTAAAATTAATAGGACTCAAAACTTATAATTGCTCAACATGAATATGATAATCTTAATTTGATAGTAAAACCATGATTTGGCTGACTTGTTACTTGAAATCAGAAACATGCATAAACATATAGGTATTGGGTGTCATAACCCTCCATAAATGAATAATACTTTAAATACAGTGACACTATTTAAAATATAGATTAAACACCCAAGAATGTGGTTGTGCAAAATTTGTTTGTTGGTTTATGATGATCATGAGATGTGTTGTGTTGTATCCTTTTTTTATGTTATTTGTGACTTGTTTAAATATTTCTCTTATGAATGTTGATGTGTTAACTACTGTTTATAATTTCCTCACCCCTCATTCCAGGACACATGGTCCAAGTGGGAGAGGATTGAAGCACTAGACTCTAACCCATGAAAGAACAACAACTTTTAAACTCTCTGGGTAGGTTCTGTTAAACTTTTGAGTCGTACCCTTGTCATGACTTTTAACCTTATCCTCCCCCCTCTCGTATCCTAGATTGAATACTAACGTAGTATAATAGTTTCTATATTATTTGTACTTTTATCAATTGTACCCAATGCATACGAGTTGCATGCAACTCAACCATAAAAAAAGAGGCCTAAAAAATGGACTATTTTGATTATGGGTTGTCTATATGAGTTAGGTCATTAGTTGTACCTCTGTATATGATTCAAGGGTGTCTATTAGTACTCTAACTAGTATGGTTGACTTAAAATAATCGTAGGTTATGAGTTAGGGTACCATTCATACCCTAGGTCATGATTGCCACATGAAACGTATGGTAGAGTCGTACCCCTGCATAGGTGGTCTTTCAAGATTTTTATTAAGGACCTTTTGGTTATTACTATTTCCTAAAACCCTGATTCCTTGCAGTATATAAGGCCTTGTAGCCTTCTAAGTATTTATTTACAAGACTCAAACACTCTAAATACTCTCTCAATCTCATCTTTTGAAGACTGGAAGCTAGTCTTTCAAGAGTAGTCTTCAACAGGAAAAGTAAAGTCAACATTGTTGGTGTGTAATCTTGTTTAAGGCCTTTATCTCTTTCCCTCTTTAAATAACTCTAAAATAATATATTTCAAACTTTGATTAGAAAGTGTACATGGTGGTTTTGAATCAAAAAAGGGTTTTGATACCTATCAATGAATAGTGATAATTCTTTCTTATACTTATGTTGATACATGTTATTGATGATAGATTATATGTGTGGGTGCTTGTTGTATGTTTATTAACATGGGTGTCTTAAGTCCCTAATCTTGATGATTTCTGCTAGGAAAATAACCTTCTTAAAGTTACACATAGAAAGTGTTTGTGAAAATCCCTAAGTGAGTTGTCTAGTAAAATATAGGTGATGTATTGAGCTAGATAAATGGCCTAAGGAGTATAAATGGTTTATGAATGATATCAAAAAAAATATTATGAGTCATGCACTGTGTAATTTATTATATTGTTGAGTTAATGGCTAATAAGGGGTTAAGGCCCTAAACGTGAAAATAAACTTATTTTGAGTATTAAACCCAAATGTTGTGAGAATGTAGTGGATTCTTAATAATTTAATGTGAATGATTATATGGGTCTCGATGACCGTAAATATATTGAAATATGTGTTGTATCAAAGCATTTGGCCTATCAATATGATGAGTGGTTAAATGGTCTTGTGAAGGCCAAATATTTATCTAGGTAAAAGGTCTAGCGAACATGAATGAATCATGATAATGTCTAAAAGAATATGAATGCCTGTAGATGGTTGGTTAAG
This sequence comes from Capsicum annuum, assembly GCF_002878395.1. Lineage (NCBI taxonomy): Eukaryota > Viridiplantae > Streptophyta > Magnoliopsida > Solanales > Solanaceae > Capsicum > Capsicum annuum. The sequence continues at coordinate 134,889,512 of NC_061115.1, forward strand.
GTTTTGTTGGACATGTATTGAGTTATAATAATCGTGAAAGATTGGAAATAGTTTATAAGAACCATGTTAAGCATGTTCAGTGTTAGCTTATGGCTTAAATGGGGTAGTGTCCCTTTTATATGAATGTTTGTTAATTGGCATTTTGTTGGTATGGTTAGCCATAATTTGTTAATCTTTAACCATGTTGGTTTTATTGTTAAGAAGAGGGGTTCATTTCTCTATATTTCAACTCAAATTATAAATAGTTTGAGTGGGTCTGGAGGCCACAAATTGAATTGCATAATGAATTAAATAGAGGCATTAGTCTATTGAGATGGTTGATCAATAAAGACTCCCATAAGGACCAAATAGCTAAATGAGCTAAAGCCCTTGAATGTATGGTGTTTCTCTAATATATGAAAAAAATGATATAGATGCCAATGCATGAGTTAGTGGGTTAAGAGTTTAAATATCGACTAATGATGACAATGTAATGGCTTGTGGATGGAGTCACTTTTCTTATAAAATGACTTGTGATAAAAGTCCCTCGTCTAATGACTTATGGTCAAAGTCTATCATCTAATAGCTTGTGGTTGGATAGCCTTACTTAAAGAGATCTCTTGAGGTTAAAATATCTCGACTAATAAGTAAGCATGTGATTAGAGTTCCATTTCCACTTGAATGTGTAAGCATGCGATTAGACTTCCATGCTTACTTTAATGTGTAAGAATGAGATTAGTGTTTCATTCCCACTTAAATGTGTAATAATGCAATTACAGTTCAATGCCACTTAAATATGTAAGCATGCGATTATATTTCAATGCCTATTTAAATGTAAATGTGTAAGCATGCGATTAGAGTTCCAAGCCCACTTGAATGTATGATCAAGTAATTAAAGTTCCAGACCTAAGTGAATACGTGATCGTGTGATTAGAGTCCTATGCCCCATGCGTAGTTGAATGTGTTATCATATGATTAGAGTTCTATACCTAAGTAAACAGTTAGCATATGATTAGAATCCCATGCCTAGTTGAATGTGTGATCAGGTGATTAGAGTTCCATACCTAAGTGAATACGAGAGCATGTGATTAAAGTCCAATGCCTAATTGAATATGTGATCATGAGATTAGAGTTCTAGGCCTAAGTTATTATGGTATATGGGCAGAGCCCTTCTTTCTATAAATAACTATTTGGTTGTAGTCCCTTTGCTTGATGAAGTGTAACCATGGATGAAGTACCTTGCCTAATGATATAAGAATGTTGTTAAAGTCTTATTCCTAACCGAGATGACATGAACCTAAGTATAGAATATCAGAGTCCTCTACTTTGTTTTATATGATTAAAGTATTTGAGAATATTATTAAGCCCTTATAACTTGATTAGAATGTGAAATATGTATATGTAAGGATAAATGTGTGAATATGATTTAATCTAATATATATTGACTTATGTTGAATGGTGATGTTATTTTATCCTTATTCTTGAGTTACATGCCAGCGCTCCAACCGCTAACCATCTTAGAATGGTACGTCCCTATGCGACGTAGGCACCAAAGCATCTTGTTCTTATTCTTCTATGTAGTGAATAGGTGTTTGGGCGGATACATGCTTTGACCTTGAAGTGGCGAGATTCCATACTCCGAAAGACCTATATATCATAGTCATATTACTTTATGTCATAGTCTTTTGTAGGTTTAGTTTTTGGCTATTATTGGGGGCCTTGATGTATTGTCAACTTAAGTTTATTAAAGGTTTTGTGGATAATTATGGACCTTGTCATAATGGATAGACTATTGCTATTAATGAAATGGTATATATTCCCTTTCATTGACTATTAGTCTTTTAATTCCGCTATTCTAATTATATGGTCGGGACCTGCCTGACCCTTGTGAATAATTATCGATGATTAGGTTGGCTTATCGGGGCGAACTTCAATTCATGTGAACTTGAGGTGCCCATATGACATGGTCTAATGTTTGAGGTGTGTCAAGTTGGTATCAAATAATAGGTTTATAGTCAAAGGGGAGTCCACAAAACTATGTCGAGTAGAGTCTCTTTTAGGGGTATGAAGGTGCCATACTTATGAGAGAGAGGCTATAAGGCATTTATGAATGTTTCCCTTTCTTGTGGTTTAATCTCTAGTTTTATAGAGTCTAAGTTATTGGATTCCTCTAATTTGTACTTCATCATTTATTAGATCATCTATCTTAAAGGTGTTGGTGTTCAAGGAAGCTCTTCTATCCCAACTAGGGGAAATATGGACAAAGCTCATACTACTTCTAGGATTCAGACTCGGTCAAGGGTCATGACATCTTGCTATTCTCGTAGGGTTCCACCTGTTCCAACTAACCCAATTTTAAGAAATGGCACTTCTTTCCTATCACCTAAAAATTATAAGTTCTGCTGCTTCTTTCGCAGTTGGCTTAGGTTGGTGGAATGTGGTTTAGGAGGAAGTATTGGATGGGTCCTAGTTTTCACTCCACGACTATTGCTCCTAATCTGAATCCATTTACACATAAGCATCTTCAGATCGGTTATTATATTATAGTTTACAAGGTGCCGAATATCTGACTGGTGGAGCCTAATCTACATTCATCTACCCCCTAGTCGGTTTTATAATCGAAGACATCATGGTTGTTATGAGAAAGGGAAGGATCAATCTTTTAAATGCGATCAATTGGTCCATATTCAATGAAAGTGTCCTATAGTGGCTGCTTCTTCGGTGAGACAAAGGCTATCGATTACCACTTTTCTAGCTTCTGAACTAAGAAATATTTCTTTATTCTATGAAAATGATCAAGACCATGTCAATGTTCTTACTATCCCTCCGGAACCCAAGGCATCTTTAAATAATGACATGGGTATGTTGAGACCCCCTCTCCTAATATCTATTATTTGCTTAATTTAGGGTCTACTCTTTATTATGTGACCCTGTAAGTGCCTGTGCATCTTTAATGTGGTCCTAAGAGTCTGTTGGTTCCTTTCTAATTTTACCACGGTGGGAGACTTTGTGATCATTACGAAAGTCTATAAGGGGTGTGTGATGTCTCTTGGTGGTAGAGATACTCTTGTAGACTTAGTGGGGTAGGGCATGGTCGAATTAGAGGTTTTCTTTGAAATGGAACGGTTGCCCTCTTTCTATGCTTCCTTAGACTGTCAAAACCATTAAGTTATGTTTAATTTTCAAAATAAACATTTCATCGTATGAGAAGATAGTTTTTTATTTCTTGAGTACCTAAGAAAGGATTCATTTCTTATCTCAAAGCCCAAAAGGTAATTTCAAAGGGTCTTTTTTTTATCATTTGGTCTGAGTTAGGTTCTAACTTGTAAGGTCCTTCTATAAAACCAGTACTCGGGGTTAATGAGTTTTTTACCATATCCTTCATATTGACAAATACCTTAACGACATTCATCATCTTGATGAATTAGGTCTTTCATCCATTTATGGACTTATTTGTCTTTGACTCTATTGATGATATCTTAGTGTATTCTAAGAGGGAGGTGGGTCTTGTAGATCACCTTAGTGCCATGTTTCAAACTTTGAAAAATCATCGTTGGTATGCCATGTTCTCCGAGGTCCAGTTTTGGTTAGAAGTCATGGCTTTTCTTTTTCATGTTATCTATCCCTAGTAAATGGGTCATGGTGGATTCCCCATAAGGTATGCAGTGGTGTGTCTTTTGGTGTCTGTACCTAAGGACTCCACTTATGGTATGTTGTGTCGGGATGTGTCTTGTTTGTGACCTAGCTGGTAACTAGGAAATGCTCTATACCTATGGTACCATATATCTCATGGAAGGCGCAATGTAAATCATTAAGGGGAGAGATTAGTCCCTGCTATATTAGTCCCATGTAGTCTCAATAAGGAGTTGGTAATGTTACCTATGAGTTGGAGTTGCACTCTAGATTGAACTCTATTTCCCCCGATTATTTATGCCTTTATGTGTGAGAATAAGTAGGTGATTCTTTGATAGTCATTTCCTTTTAGAACATTGGTGTTTTGGGTTCCTTGACTTCTAAAGAGATCCGGGTAAGGATCTTGGATCAGTAAGTTCGCCATTTGTAAATGATTGAAGTGGATTTAATGAAGGTTCTATAAAAGAACCAATAGCTCGAGAAAGCTACTAGGGTGGCAGAAGAGGGAATAAACCACAAGTAGCTGCAATTCTGTCCCATCCTAGAAACTCATTTTTGAGATTTGCATAGGTATTCCTAATTTGGTTTATGTCTTTGATAAACAATGGATTAAAATTCCCGATGTTTGTTGTTAGTTGATGTCTTTGATGAACAAGGGATTCTAGTTCCCAAACATTTGAGTTGCTTTATATCTTTGATAGGTGAAGGAATCAAGCCCTTAAAGTTTAAATTGATCAGGTGTTTTTGATAAATGGTGGGATGGAATCCCAAGGATATTAAAATGAAGTGGCTCATTGATAATGACCATGATATGTGTTGAATTGTACCCTTATTTATACCTTGTCCTCAATTGTGTGATGATTTTTTTGATGAGTGAAAATGTGTTAACTTGAGAATGATGTTGTCATCCCCATCATTCGAGGACAAATGATCCTAAGTTAGGGACAGTGAAACACCTAAGAATATGACCTTGCAAAAATTTTTGGTTTGTTGGTGATGATCATGCTATGTATTGGGTTGTATCCTAGTTGCGTGTTATTTGTAAGTTGTGTAAAGGTTGCCTTGATGTATTTTGATGTGTTAACTTGTGTTTATGCTTGTCTCACCCCTTATTCGAAGATACTTGGTCCAAGTGGGGGAGAATTGAAGAACCTAGACTTGAACTTTAAAAGAACAACAACTTTCGGAGTCTCTAGGGTGGGTACGGTTGAAAGGATCGACTTGTACCATTGTTCATGCGTCATACCCTTCACCTTCTCCCCTCTCATATCCTAGATAGAATACTATGATAATATACTAGTTTCTATATGATTTGACCTTTCCTCAATCATAACCAATGCATATTTGTTGTATGCAGCTCAACTGTAAAGAGAGACGCCTCAAACCAAGTGGTTTGTTTTTGTTACGATTGGACTATACGAGTTAGGTCATGTATCTTACCCTTTGGATATGACTCAAGGATGTCTAGTCGTACCCTAACTAGTGTCGTTGACCTATAAGAAACCTAGGGTATGAGTTAGGGTACCATTCATACCCTAGGTCATGATAGCCACATGATCCATAGGGGGAGTCGTACCCCTGCATAGGTGGACTTTCCAGCTTTTATTAAGGACGTTTGATCATTTCCCTTACCTAAAACCCTTAGTCCTTGCACTATATAAGGCTTTGCAACCTCGTAAGTCTTCATTTACAATACTCAAAATACTCTAAAAACTCTCTCAAGCTAATCTTTGGAAGATTTGAGGCTAGGGTTTCAAGAGTGGTCTTCAAAAGGCAAAGGAGAGTCAATATTGTTGGTTTGTCATATTGTTTAAGGAATTTATCTCTTACCATCTTAAAATAACTCTAGAACCTTGTATTTCCCACTTGGATTAGAAAGTGTATATAGTGGTTTTGATTAAACCTAGAAGGGTTTTATATACCTATCAATGAATAATGATGATTCTTACTTATACTTGTATTGATAGATGTTATTGATGATAGATTGTATATGCGGGTGGTTGTTGTATTTTTTTTAACATGGGTGTTTTAATTAACCCTTAATGGTTGAAGAATAATATTGAAAAAGGTATTTTGAGTCATGTATGTTGTAATTTATGATATTGTTGGGATAATGGCTAATAAGGGGTTAAGCCCCTAAATACGAAAATGAACTTGTTTTGGGTGTTCCACCCAAATGTGGTGAGAATATGGAGGAAGCTTGATGATGTAATGTGAATGGTTATTCGGGACTTGATGACTGTAAATATAATGAATGATGTGTTATATCAAAGAATTTGGCCTATTAGCATGATGAGTGGTCAAATAGTCTTATAAAGGCCAAATGTGTATTGAGGTAAAAGGTTTACTGAACATGAATGAGTCCTAATAATGTCTAAATAAATATGAATACTTGTAGATGGTTGGTTAAGGCTTTGTTATCCATGTATTGAGTTATAATAATCGTGAATTCTCGGAAATAGTAGATAAGAACCTTATTATTCATGTACTACGTTAGCTAGTGGCTTAAATGGAGCACTGGCTCTTGGAAATAGTTGATAAGAACCTTGCTAAGCATGTACTGTGCTAAATTGTGGCTTAAATGGCACAATGGCCCTTTTGTATGAATATTTGTTAATTGGTATTATGTTCGTGTAGTTATCTATATAATTTGTTAATGGTTAACAATGTTTGTTTGATTGTTAAGAAGAGTGATTCATTTTCCTAAACTTGAGCTCTAATTGTAAATGTTGTGTGTGGGTCTTCAGGACCACAAATTGAATTGCATAATGAATTGAATGAAGGCATTGGCCTATTGAGATGGTTGAGCAATAAATACTCCCATAAGGACCATGTGGTCGTGTATGGTGTTGAAATGGCTAAATGAGCTAAAGATCTTCAATGTGTGGTGTACTCTAGTATGTTAAAAGAATGATATTGATGACAATACATGAGCTGGTGGGTTAAGAGTTCATATGTCAACAAAGAATAGAAATATGATGGCTTGTGACTAGAGTCCCTGTCCTTATGAAATGACTTATGGTCAAAGTCCCCCATCTAATGAATTTTGGTCAAAGTCCCTCGTCTAATAGCTTGTGGTAGGATTCCCTTACTTAAAGAGATCTCTTGAGGTTAAAATACTTTGCCTAATCTATAAGCATGTGTTTAGAGTTCCATGCCTACTTGAATGTGTAAGCATGCGATTAGAGTTCCATGCCTATTTGAATATGTAATCATGCGATTAAAGTTCAATACCCGCTTGAATATGTAAGCATGCGATTAGAGTTCCAAGCCCACTTGAATGTGTAAGCATATAATTAGAGTTCCATGCCTACTTGAATATAAATATGTAAGCATGCAATTAGAGTTCCATACCCACTTGAATGTGTGATCATATGAGTTCCATACCTAAGTGAATGCATGAGCATGTGATTACAGTCCCATTCCTAGTAAAATTTATGATCATGTAATTAAAGTTCCATACCTAAGTGAATATGTGAGGATGTGATTATTCCTGTGGCTTGTTAAATATGTGATCATGTGATTAAAGTTCGATACCTAAGTGAATGCATAATCATATGATTAGAGTCCTATACCTAGTTTAATGTGTAATCATATAATTAGAGTTCCATACCTAAGTGAATGTGAGAGCATATGATTAGACTCCCATGCCCAGTTTAATATGTGATCATCAGATTAGAGTTCCACTCCTAAGTGATTGTGGTATATAGGCAGAGCCCTTGTTTCAATAAATAACTATGTGGTGGTAGCCCTTTTGCTTTATGAAGTGTAACCATGTATGAAGTATCTTGCCTAATGACATGTGAATGTTGTTAAAGTCTTATGCCTAACGAGTACAGTATGAACCAAAGTGTGGAATATTAGAGTCCTCTTCTTTGTGTCATATGATTGAAGTGTTTGAGAATGTTTTTATGTGTTTATAACTTGATTAGTATGTGATATATCTGTAAGGATAAATGTGTGAAAATGATTTAATATGCTATATATTGACTTGTGTTGAATGGTGATGTTATTTTATGCATATCCTTGAGTTACCTTTAGCGCTCTTACCGCTACCTGCCTTTAAATGCTACGTCCCCTCATGACATAGGCATTAGAGCATCTTCTTCTATGCAATGAGTAGGTGTTCGAGTATATTTGTGCATTGACCTTGAAGTGCTGAGCTTCCATACTCCGAAATACCTATCTCTCATAGCCACATTACTTTATGTCATAGACTTGTATAGGTTTGGTACTTTGCTATTATTGGGGGCATATCCTGATGTATTGTTAACTTTGGTTCATTAGAGGTTTTGTGGATGACTATGGGCTTGGGCTTAATGGCTGGACTATTTTTATTAATAAAACGGTAGATGTTTCCTAACATTGACTATTAGTCATTTATTTCCGTTATTCTTATTATATGGTCGGGATTCACCCAACCTTTGTGAATGATTGTTGATAATTACGCTGGGTTATCGGGGCGAACTCTGCTTTATGTGAGTTTAAGGTTCCCATATGACATGGACCAAAGTTTGGGGTGTGTCAAGTTGGTATCAGAGCCTAGGTTTATAGTCATTTAAGAGTCTACAAAATTGTACGAGTCGAGCCTGTTTTATGGATGTGAAGTGTGCCACACTTATAAGATAGAGTCTATGAGGCATTTAGTAATATTTCCCTTTCTTGTTTTTCAATCTCAAACAATATAGATTCTAAGGTCTTGGATTCCTCTGATTTCTTCTTGATCATCTTTCAGATCATGTATCTAAGAGGACCTGACGTTCAATCAAGCTCTTTTATCCCAACTGGCAGAAATATGGACGAAGCTTATCCTACTTTTGGGATTCAGTCTCAATTAAGGGTTATGAAATCTAACTATTTTCATAGGGTTCTATTTGTTCATACTAACCAAATTGAGACAGGTTGCACTTCTTCTGAGTTGCCTTAAAATGCTGGCTTTCGTCTTTTCTTTGCGTCGTTCGCTCAGGTTGGGTGAAAGTGGTCTAGGAGGAAGTATTGGGTGGGTCCTAGGTTTCACTTCACGACTAGTGCTCCCTACCCAAATCTATTTAGAGATAAGCATTTTTAGATCGGTGATGCTTATAGGGCACACGGTGGACAATATAAGGCTGGTGGAGCCCAATCCATATTCACCTACCCTCCTTGTTGGTTTTGAAGCCAAACATACTATGTTTATTATCAGAAAGGGAAGAATCAGTGTTTCAAATATAGTCAATTGGGCTACATGCAATGAGAGTGTCCTATAGTGGCTGCCGCTTAGGTGAGACAAAGGATATTGGTTACAACTTCCGTAGGTTCTGCACCAAGAGGCTCCACTCTTAGCTATGACAATAATTTAAACTGTCTCAGTGTTCTTACTATCCCTCGTGAGCTTAAAATGTCTTCAAATGCTGATGAGGGTATGTTGAGACTCTCCCCCACCCCGTGGTGTCTATTATTTTCTTGATCTGAGGCCTACTCTTTGTTATGTGATCTCTTATGTGGTTGTGCATCTTGAATGTAGGCCCGAGAATCTGTCGGTACTTTTTTATTTTTACCCCATTGGGAGACTCTGTGGTCGTAACGAAAGTCTATAGGGGGTGTATTATGTCTGTTGGTGGTAGAGATACTCTTGTAGACTTGGTGGGGTGGGACATGGTCGAATTAGATGTCATCCTAAAAATGGATCGATTGCATTCTTCCTATGCTTCCTTAGAGTGTCGAACCCATTAGGTCATGTTTAATTTCCCTAATGAGTCGGTCATTTTATGGGAAGATAGTTCTATAATTCTTTAATACATAAGGAGGGTCCATTTCTTATTTCAAAGCCTGAAATGTGATTTCAAAGGGGGTATTTGTATCATTTGGTCTGAGTTAAAGGTTCTAAATTGAAAGGGCCTCCTCTAGAACCCATTATCCGGGTTAATTAGTTTCTTTCCATGTCATTCGGGTTGACGAATGCCTCAACGACATTCATGGGCATGATGAATAAGGTATTCCGTCCATTCTTGGAAATATTTGTCTTTTTCTACATTCATGATATCTTGGTGTATTCTACGAGGGAAACGAGTCATGTAGATCACCTATGTGCCATGTTGCAAACTTTGAGGAATCATCATTGGTATGCCAAGTTCTCCGAGGGTGAGTTTTGGTTAGAAGTCGTGGCTTTTATTATTTATGTTATCTATCCCTAGTAAAGGGACCATAGTGGATTCCCATAAGGTATGTGGTCGTGTGTCTTTTGGTGTCCGTACCTAAGGACTCTACTTTTTGTATGTTGTCTCGGAATGGGTCTGGTTTGTGACCTAGGTTGGTACGAGAAAGCTCTCCGTACCTATAGTTTTGTTTTTCCCATGGAGAGAGTGATGTAAATTAGTAAGAGGAGAGCTTAGTCCCCGTTATGTTGGTCTCTACGTTATCTCAATAAGGAGTTGGCATTATTGCCTATGAATTGGAGTTCCATTCTAGATTGAACTCTATTTCCCCCAATTGTTCACGCCTTTAAGTTTGTGGATGTATAGGTGGTTCTTTGTTGGCCCTTTCCTTAGAGAATGTTGGTGTTTTGGGTTCCTTGACTTGTGAAGAAATCCCACTAAGGTTCTTCGATCGGTAAGTTCGCCAATTTTGAATGATAGAAGTGGCTTCAATGAGGGTTCTATAGAAAAACCAATCGCTCGAGGAAGCTACTAGGGTGGCGGAAGAGGGCATAAAGCCCAAGTATCTACAATTTTATCCTATCCCAGAAACTCATGTTTGAGATGTGCATTAGTATTCCTAACTTGGTTAATACCCTTGATAGGCAATGGATTCAAATCCCCGATGTTTGTTATTGGTTGATGTATTTGATGGATAATGTATTCCAGTTCCCAAATATTTGAGTTGCATTATATCTTTGATAGGTGAAGGGATCAAGTACTTAAGCTTTAAATTGATCAGGAGTTTTTGAAAAATGGTGGGATAGAATCCCAAGGATATTGAAATGAAGTGGTTGTTTGATAATGCCCATGATATGTGTTGAGTTGTGCCCTTATTGTGTCCATTGTCCTCAATTGTATGAAGATCTTTTTGCTAATTACTAATGTGTTGACTTTAGAATGATCTTTTCTTTACCATCATTCGAGGATGGATGATCCTAAGTAAGGGAGAATGAAACACCTAAGAATATGGCCTTGCAAAAATTTTTGGTTGGTTGATGATGATCAAGATATGTGTTGTGTTTTATCTTTGTTGCATATGGTTTCTAACTTATGTAAAGGTTTCCTTGATGCATGTTAATGTGTTAAATTGTGTTTGTTCTTGCCTCAGCCCTCATTCGAGGACACATGGTCTAAGTGGGGAAGAATGGAAGAACCTACACTTGATCCCTTGTAAGAACAACTTTTGGAGTCTCTAGGGTGAGCACAGTATAAGGGCTCGACTTGTACCATTGGTCATGAGTTATACCCTTCACCTCTTCCCCTCTCGTATCCTAGACAAAATACTTTGGTAGTATACTGGTTTCTATACGATTTGACCTTTCCTCAATCATAACCAATGCATACGAGTTGTATGCAACTCAACCATAAAGTGGGAGGCCTCAAACCAAGTGGTTTATTTTTGTTACGACTGGACTATACGAGTTAGGTCATGTGTCGTACCCTTGGGATATGTCTCAAGGGTGTCTAGTCATACCCTAACTAGTGTCGTTGACCTATGAGAAGCCTAGGGTATGAGTTGGGTACAACTCGTACCCTAGGTCACGATTGCCATATGAACCGTATGAGGGAGTCGTACCCCTGTATAGGTGGACTTTCCAGCTTTTTATTAAGGACCTTTGGTCATTTACCTTGCCTAAAACCCTAAGTCCTTGCACTAAATAAGGCCTTGCAGCCTTGTAAGTCATCATTTACAAGACTCAAACACTCTCTCAAGCTAATCTTTGGAAGATTGGAGGCTAGGGTTTCAAGAGTGGTCTTCAAAAGGCAAAGGAGAGTCAATATTGTTGGTGTGCCATATTGTTTAAAGAATGTATCTCTTACCCTTTTTAAATAACTCTAAAACCATGTATTTCCCACTTTGATTAGAAAGTTTACATGGTGGTTTTGAATCCAATGAAAAGGGATTTTGATACCTATCAATGAATAATGATGATTCTTGCCTATACTTATGTTGATATATGTTATTGATGGTAGAATGTATATATAGGTTATTGTTGTATGTTTTATAACATGGGTGTCTTACGTAACCCTAAGCTTGATGATTTCTACCATAGAAATGGCCTTGTTGAAGTTACACACACAAAGTGTTTATGAAAATTCATAAATGAGTTGTCTAATTAAATGTTGGCGATGTGTTGATCTAGAGAAATAGCCTAAGGAGTATAAATAGTTGATGATATTGTTGGGATATTGGCTAACAAGGGGTTAAGGTCCTAAATTTGAAAACGAACTTATTTTGGGTGTTGAACCCAAATGCAGTGACAATGTGGTGAAAGCTTGCTAATGTGATGTGTATTTTTATGGAGGTTTTACAAACCATAAATTTAATGAATGATGTGTTGTATTAAAGTATTTGGCCTATTTACATGATTAGTGGTTAAATGGTAATGTGAAGGACAAATGTTTATCTAGGTAAAAGGTCTACTGAACAATTATGAGTCATGATAATATCTAAATGAATGTGAATACTTATAGATGGTTGGTTAAGGCATTGTTAGCCATGTATTGAGTTATAATAATCATTAATGCTTGGAAAGGGTTGATAAGAACCTTGTTAATATTGTAATGCTTTAGCTTGTGGCTTTAATGGGGAAATGGCACTTTTGTATGAATGTTTATTAATTGGTATTGTATGGGTGTGGTTAGCCATGTGATTCGTTAATCTTTGACCATGTTTATTTGATGGTTAAGAAGAGGTGTTCATTTCCTTAAACATGAACTCGAATTGTAAATGGTTTGTGTGGTTCTAGAGGACCACAAATTGAATTGCATTATAAATTGAATGGAGGCATTGGCCTATTAAGAAGGTTGAGCAATTAAGGCTCCCATAAGGACCATGTTGTTGGGTATGGTGTTGAAATGGCAAAATGAGCTAAATCTGTTGAATGTGTGGTGTGCCCTAATATGTGGAAAGAATGATATGGACGCCAATGCATGAGCTAGTGGGTTAAGAGTTCAAATTTTGACTAATTATGGCAATGTGATGGCTTGTGGCTAGAGTCTCATGCCTTATGAAATGACTTATGGTGAAATTCACTCGTCAAAGGACTTGTGGTCAAAGTGCCTCATGAAATAGCTTTTGGTCGGATTCCCTTGCTTAAAGAGATCTCGAAAGGTTAAAATACCTTGCCTAATATGTAAGTATGCGATTAGATTTCCATGCCCACTTAAATGTGTAAGCATATAATTAGAGTTCCATGCCCACTTGAACGTGTAAGCATGTGATTAGATTTACATGCCCGCTTTAATATGTAAGCATGCGATTAGAGTTCCATGCCAACTTGAATGTAAAGGTGTATTCATTGATTAAAGTTCAATGCCCACTTAAATGTGTGATCATATGATTAGAGTTCCATAAGTGAATGTCTGAGCATGTGATTAGAGTCCCATTCCTAGTTGAATATGTGATCATGTGATTAGAGGTCCATACCTAAGTGAATGTGTGAGTATGTGATTAGAGTTCCATGCCTAGTTGAATATGTGATCATGTTATTAGAGTTCCATACCTAAGTGAATACGAGAGATTGTGATTAGAGTCCCATGCCCAGTTGAATATGTGATTATATGATTAGAGTTCCACGCCTAAGTGATTATGGTATATGGGTAGAGCCCTTGTTTCAATAAATAAGGATATGGTTGAAGCCCCTTTTCTTGATGAAGTGTAAACATGGATGAAGTACCTTTTGTAATGATATGTGAATGTTGTTAAAGTCTTATGCTTATGGAATGATGGTATGAACCTTAGCATGGAATGTCCGAGTCCTCTACTTTGTGTCATATGATTGATGTATTTGAGAATCTTATTAAGTCTTGATAACTTGATTAGTATGTGAAATATCTATGAATAAGGATAAATATATGAATATGCTTAGATATGATATATATTGACTTATGTTGAATGGTGATGTCATTTTATCCTTATCCTTGAGTTACATGCTAGCGCTCCAACTGCTAACTGTCTTTGGAAGCTATGTCCCTAACCGATGCAGGTGCCAGAGCATCTTTTTCTTCTTCTATGTAGTGAATAAGCATTCGAGCAGATTCGTTCGTTGACCTAGAGGTGGCGAGCTTTCATACTCCGAAATACATATCTCTCATAGTCACCTGAGAGATATGTATTTTATGTCATAGATTTGTATAGGTTTGGTACTTGGCTATTTCAGGGGCATGTCCCGACCTATTGTCAACTTTGGTTCGTTAGAGGTTTACGGATGACTGTGGACTTGGGTATAATGGATAGACTGTTGTTATTAATTTAATGGTAGATGTTGCCAAGCATTGTCTATTAGTCTTTTATTTCCATTATTCTTATTATATGGTTGGGATACACCCGACCCTTATGAATGATTGTCGATGATTAGGTTGGGTTATCTGGGCGACCGCTAGTTCATGTGAGCTTTAGGTGCCCATATGACATGGTCCGAAGTTCAGGGCGTGTCATTAAGGAAATTCATGATTTAGAGACCCAAAACATAGAATATATCACTCACTGATGCAATTCACGATTATAGGTATGGGAATATGTTAAACTTATGAGGACAACATGCTCACATGGTTAAATTCATAAATTGGTAAATTAACATAGTGTTAACTGAACATAATATAGTTGGCTAAGATTATATATCATGTAAGAACAAAATTCACATGGGGAAATCAGATTCTCATGGTTTGTATTCAAGACTATTAAGAGAAATTAAGTGAATTCATAATGACATTGAATTTCATAAAAAGAGAAAAAGGGTTTATACTTTAAAAACAATGGATTTTGGGACCTAATAGAAAGAAATAACACATTGATGAATATCCCACATACATGAGTAGCTTGAATTCTTGAAGAAAACTTGGAATTGAGACCATGGATGGTTAAATTCCTTAAAAGGAACCCTCGTTTTTATTCTTGAGAGTGGGAAAAGGACGAATGATTCTAACTAACATAGGAAGGGGTATATTCCTTATATATGGGTCTCTTGGTCATGAATTAGGTGTTTAAAAAGATGTAAAAAGACTAAAATACCCCTCATCCTTTAAATGAAGTTGTATAATTTACACAACTTATGTGGCATGGAGGCTATCGCAGAGGCTAGCCTCCGTAACATGTTGTGTATTGCAGAAACTAACCTCTGTGACATGTTGTATATCGTTGTGGGACAGTCTCAGTCTCCGTGGTCCAAAAACACCATGAACCTCTTTCAAAATTCCAAAACTCTCCCAGATGACCCTTTTACATCCCAAAACATTTTTCAACTCATAAATCAACATTTCGAACGCAGAGAGGACAGAAATAAAATGTTCAAAATCCTGGAGTATCAAAATGGCCATGCCACTTGTACTTAGTATGAAGTAATGACATTGGGACTTCTAAGTATGTAATGAATTGCTGGAAACTTGTTGAAGATCTTGCGGGGAATTACAATATCTCCCCTTCCGGATTATTCATCCACGAATGAAACTATATGAGCTGAGATACTAAGAAGACTGAGATCTTGTACTTAATACTTATAAGTTGAATCATGATTAAATATATTAATATGAAACATTATGCATGGGTTGAAATTAATTTAAGAATACATGCCATGACATGAGGATGGTTATATAAATGAGATAGAAAAAGGGAGAATTAATTTAAGGGAAACCATTAGATTAAGATGAATCTTAATTCATAGAGAAAAAATGGGGATACTTGGCTTGCATATTGGCTTCTGTTTCCCAAGTAGCACCCTCAGCGAACTAATTTTTCAGTAGAACCTTAACTAAGGTAACTTCTTTATTTCTAAACCTGCAAATCTGTCAATCAAGGATCTCTATTGGGACTTCATCGTAGGAAAGTCTATCATTAATGCCCACACTCTATAAAGGAATGACAAAAGATGGGTCACCAATGAATTACTTTAGAAAAGAGACATGAAACACTAGATGTACTGATGCTGACTTTGTAGGCAACTCTGACTCATAATCTATAGTCCCAAAACAACTCAAAATCCTTTATGGGCCAACATAGAAGGGATTGAGCTTCCCTTTCTTACCAATCCTTTTCACCCCTTTCATGGGTGAAATTTTCAAGTAAACCAAGTCAGTAACATCAAACTTAAGATCTTTTCTCCTCACATCAGCATAAGATTTCTGTCGACTCTAGGCAGTTTTCAGCCTTTCTCGAATCAATAGAATTTTCTCCATCACCTCATAAACTAAATCTAACCCTATTAAAGCAGCCTTCCCTACTTCAAAGTAGCCTCACATATCTATACATCCTTCAATAGAGAGCCTTAAATAGGGCCATATAAATACTGAGTGATAGGTGTTGTTTTAGGAAAACTCAATCAATGGTAATTGGTTATACCAACTACCATTGAACTTGATAACATAAGCCCTCAACATATCCTTAAATTTCAAAATAGTCCTCACTTCCTGACTGTCTATCCGGGTATGAAAATTCATACTGAGATGCACTTGTGTTCAAAGACCCTTCTAAAAGTCCTTCAAAAAGTAAGAGATGAACTAAGTACCTTTATTTGAAATGGTGGTCAACGAAACTAATATGCTATAGAAATAGAGCACTTTTGATGCATAAAACATTGAAAATATGCAAGTTTCTAAGGTTGTTATGTTAGATATAATGCATTTTTTGTATGTTTTGAAGAAATCTAGGTTTTGGATACTAAATTAATTAAAAAGATGAAAACTGGCATTTTTGGGTACTTATTGGATAAATTAATGGGTATTCATGACACTTTTCTGATGTTTGTGACCAAAGAATGCGATGAAAGTTGAAGATTTGAAGCATTGTTGCAAGTATTTGAAGTCCCTGCACTTACTTATGTCAATATATGGACCACATATAGAATATTTGTTCTGTATAATACTAAGGTAAGTACCGGAGTGAAGATCCCAAGAGTAAAAGAGTAGAAAAATAACTTAGGGAACTTACCTATTATAACATGTGGACCACATTTGGGTAAGGTAAGTTCCATGAGTCCAAAATACAAAGAGAAAAAGCTACGATAATTTTTCCTTCACATATAGGTGTCTACATGCACCTAGCCTTGAGCCACATGTGACACATGTGCCCAAGTCCAATCTGCATGTGGACACCATATATGGCCACCAACCCTTTTTTGTTATTTTTCATCCGATTTTAGGGTTTGTTCATGAACTATAATTACCCCTTTTGTGTTTTTAGAAAAAGTTATGCACTTTTGATACATACAAACATATTTTGATTCTGAGATTTGATTTAGTCTTGGAATTCTCCTGTATTAATTTTGGCTGTTTAATTCAGTTATGGTTTGTGGTTTTTACTTGAGATTATTATGATTTAATCTTATTATTTCAATCATCAATGTAGTTAATTACTTCACAAGTATGAGCGGAAAAAAACCATTATTTAGTGCTGTGGAAACCCTGGAAGATTGACGAAGTAGGGTAAGTGCTATTGTTGTTTTGAACTGATACCCATGCATCCATTGTATTATCTACACTTTAATAGTTATCTTAGCGATTGCAAACTTTAGGATCCCACCCAGATTATTTCTACTTACTCCAAAATAGAAGTAATGACTAGGAAAATATAACGACAATAGTAATTTAAAGTTTAGCTGTCGATCCATGCTACTAAGTATTATCTAAGAAATATGGTTAGATGTCATCTAATAATTAGAGACTCAAAAGGTAATAGTTAACTGGGATCAATATAAGGGTTAGTACGCGATATCTTGAGGCTTAAAAGGTAAAGGGTGAAATCCATCTGCTCGTCCATAAAACTATCGATGGTACATAAATTATCAAATTCTACATGAAAGGTATCAAGTTGGTTCAATAAATCATTATACACCTATGTAGTTGAGAATCTAATGGGAACATAATCCTAGTAGTCACTTATGGCTGATTACAATTGAAGTTAATATTCGCTACTTTTTTGATATTGCTAATCAAGACCCCCATTTAATTTTCCAGTTCTGCCCATTTGTTACAACAATTGAGAGCCACAATTCTATGTATTCCCTTGGGATTTAACCCCAACCTTTGTTGCGTTACTATATTTGGCAGTGACTGTATAATCTTTAGAGTGAAGGTGTATCTTGGGAGTTATCAAATTTTGTGCCATTGCTGGGGAATACGATGTTTATTCATGAATTGAAGTTATTGTAGTTTTTGTGTTTTCTTTTTGGTTTTTTCTTAGTTGGGTAAATTCCAGTGTATGCCTAGCATACGATGTAGAGACAATCCCTTACTGATATTGAAATTGAATCCAAAGAGGATCCTACAAACACTTAGTAGGATGATGGAACTAAAAAGAGATGATATTCCTAAGGGGGGTCATGATAATGTACCTCCCCTTCCTCCCGAAGGAGTACATAATATTGTTGTCCAGGAAAGAGGGGTACTTTTAGCATAAGCCACTAATGAGAGGAGGGAAACAAATAAAAGCTCAACAGATAGGTTGGGAGGCAGAATTAGTTGAGCAGAGATAGATAGTAGAATGCAGAGCAACACACGGTGAAAATTAGAAAAGAGTTAGAAGTGATCTTTCTTAAGTAATCGAAATATATCAGTATGTCCATCCATACGAAGATGTTGAAGAAGATATGGATACATTGAGCCGGCATAGACTGAAGCCATTATTCCTCCTATCTGCCCCTGGTGTAAAGTTTAATATCTCTAGTGCTATGATCCAGCTCTTATACATAAAGGGTGTGTTTGCGGGGTTGCCTACAAATGATGCAAATATGCATTTGGCAAATTTTGCTAGGATCTACACTTCATACACTATTATTGGGGTAGATCAGGTAACACTTAAACTGAGATTCTTCCCCTTCTCGCTTACTATAGAAGCATCATTATGGTTAGGGGAGCTCCTAATAGAATCTATCACTACGTGGAATGAGTTGCACAAACAATTCTTGAATAGGTTCTTTCCTCCATCTAGGTCTTGCAACTCAAGGATAAAATTTATAATTTCAGGTAGGTGTAGTTAGAATCTATGTACGAGGCATGGATCAGGTCCATAAAAAAGCTTAGAATTGTGCCCAACCATTAAATTTTAGGGTCAAGCTTGTTGGAGATAATCTATCAAGCCCTGACTATCTATTCTAGAGTGATGCTAGATACTATATCTAGAGGAGCCTTTATGAGATTATGATGGGAGAAAGCCTCTAGTATAATGGAATAGATCTTGCTACTAACTAGGGGCTTTAGGCCGCAGGTGACAAAAGAGTTTTAAAATGAGGTTTAGGTTACACAGGTCTTAATTATTAGTTGGAGGTGGCAATTACTATATTATGGATTAAGAAAGTTGGAAAAGTTTGAAAATAACCCACAAGTTTTTAAATGTACACTTTGATCCCAATGTTTACCTAAAATAATGAGAAACAGAGGTATAAACGGTCGTTTTTTTCTATCTTCTCATCCATTTTTGTTTTCTCTCTCTTAGTGATTTTTGTTGTTCGTTGTTCATTGTTTCTGCTGCTTTATTCATCATCTTCTGCTTCATTATCATCATCTTTTACTTTATTATCATCTTCATCTTCTTCTTGTCAACCATTTGTTGTTGTTGTTGTTGTTAGTACAACACTACTGCTGCTATCTGACCAATTTCTTAGGTCAAATTTTGTTTACTACAACACTTTCCACTTTGGCATTACTTCATACGTGACTTTGGAAAGTAAAATTATGATTTTTATTCGTATTTGTCATCTGGGTACACTTCTATTTTTCCAACAATGGATAGAACCTTGATCATGAATCCAACATAAGATCCCATAATTTAAACAAATTAATTATCTGGTGCATCAGATGAGTAATCTGTTGCATCAGAAGTTTTATCTATTGCATCAGACTATTTATCTATTGCATTAGAAGATTTATCAGTTGCATCAGCCGTATTATCGGTTGCATCAGACGTATTATCTGTTGCATCAGGATGTTTATCTGTTGTACCAGACTAATTATTTATTAGAACGAAAGATTAATCTGTTTGGAACAACACAAATCAGCCCATGCAACAAACCCAACAGATAACCAATATGATTCAACTCTTGCTATTGCTACTGGATTTCAAATTATTCCTTACGTTCAATTACCCATCCCGAATTTCCTAATTCGATTTCTCATTTTACTTGTCTTTTTCATTAATCAAGAAAATATTTAAAAAAATTCATGTTTTACCCTTTGCATTAATCACATTTTTTACAAATTAAAATGAAAACATCATTTAATAGGGGGACTATACGCCGACCGACGTTAAAAGTTTTCTTTTCTTATGAAATTTCTATTGAATAGAAAACAATGATTACTTTAAACATGTCTACAATCCCACCAACTGATCAATGACTTATGGTAAACTAGATTTGTTATTAATTATTTTTCTTAATCTTTGTGACATCTCAATTTGGGATGAGTAATTTGAGATGGAGGGAGTACGAATTAAAACGTCAGAGCCAAGCAACAAACTAGTCATCTGTTGAAACCGACTATTTATCTGTTATATCAGACATTTTATCTGTTGCAGTATGAGTAATTTATTTTGAACAACACATCAACCCCGACCACAAACCCAACATATAAATCTTGCGATTACTACTGGATTCTGAATAATCCCTTTTTACGTCTAATTATCGGCATATTTATTAAAAATATACTAGACAAAATGAAAATTAAATATGGATTAAAGTGTCAGAGATCAAACATAATTTTTTTATTAAACAAAAAATAAATAAAAATACATATAATAGACTAAAAGAAAAATAATAATCTAATTATTATTATTATTATTATTATTATTATCATCATCATCATCATCATCATCATTGCTAGTAGGCCAATCTTCAACCGGAAGTAGCAAGGCCCTCTTCAGCTTGCATATCTCGCAGAGCATTCTTTGTCTAACTCCTCCCAGTTCCCATTGAAAGTCACAAATTTGATTTCAAAGTTCATTCATGGCGTCTTGCAGAAAATCAACGTACCACACTGGGTAAGCCATAATCTTCTTAAGTGTAATATGAAAGACAAGATGCAATAAATAAATAGAGTGTAGTTGAATGAATGATTGAGTAAGGAGGGACCTATTTATAAAGGATTGAATTTGAATGAGAGGTAAACAGGCGCGAATATTCACCACCATTCATTAATTACAT
Organism: Capsicum annuum; assembly: GCF_002878395.1. NCBI lineage: Eukaryota > Viridiplantae > Streptophyta > Magnoliopsida > Solanales > Solanaceae > Capsicum > Capsicum annuum. Next base: position 134,910,429 of record NC_061115.1, read on the forward strand.
TTTTTATTAAATTAAGAAAAAATAAATATTGTAATAAGTCATGACTTTTCAGATTATTATTATTAATTAGTTCTTTCCAAAAGTCATTTTTATTGAGTTGTGACAATAGATAATATATCTGTTGCATCAGATAACATATCTGTGACAACAAATATGTCATCTATTGCAACAAATATAAAATATGTTGCATCAAATAACCTATCTATTGCAACATATAATCTAATTGTTCATCTCCATTTATTAATTATATTTTTGATTAATGTGAAAAGTAATGACTTAATTAAATTAAGAAATATTGTGATAAGTCATGACTTTGCAAATTATTATTATAAATTAGTTCTTTTCAAGAATCATTTATATTGAGTTGTGACAATAGATTTCATATCGGTTGCATCAGATAAATCATCTGTGACAACATATATATCACCTGTTGCAACAATAGTGAACCTGTTGCATTAGAAAATATATAATCTACTTTTTTAAAAAAAAAACTATCATCATATCATTAATCCAAATTTGCTGACTTTTTTATTTTATAAATAAAAAAAAACCTTTTAAAATTCTTTAACAAAATAATAATCATTTTTATTTTCTAGCAACAGATTGTATATTTGTTGAATCTGATAAATCATCAGTTGCAAAAGATATACCATCTGTAGCAATAAATAAACGTTCTATATTAATATTTTTTTCGAGTTTTTTAATAGCTGATACATCAGTCGTAACAGATGAGGAATTTGATGCATCAGCAACACTGATGAATGTATGTGTTTTTGCTTTAGACAAAAAGTCACGATCAATCTGCACTTTGTTTTCTTAACAATCATCATATAAGTTACTCAATCCAATATCGTGAGTTTTTTTATTATATATTAAATAATTTTAAAAAACATATTCAGATATAAAAATTGTGATAAGTCACGATCAGTTATTAAAATTAAATAACCGTTCTTTTAAGGTTATAAATTATGTTTACATTTATTTCCTTATTTTTTATTTCCAAAACATTTTTCATATTAAATAATTAGAAAGTAATGTCTTTTTTTTTACCCTCTCAATAACAACAATAACCTTTTTTATTAATAACCGCCTAGTGCAACATATGATAGATCTGTCGCATAAAATCAACCTCTGTTGACACAAATTTCTCAATCCCTACCACCAATCATTGACATGTTGAGAACAAGGAATAAACATAATGATTATTAAATACTAAATAATAATTAAAAATTCAAAGTCGACCACCAAATGACATCGATTTTTGAATCCCTTGGGTAGATCCGATATACAAAAGGAGGAAAATACATGCGCTAAAATAAAAAATATTACCTAATTATTATTATTGTCAATCGGACATTGTTCATCCAGCAGCCTTGCTACTCAGCCTTGCTATTGCTGCTGGATTCTGAATTATCCCTTTTTCCGTCTAATCATCGGCATATTTATTAAGAAGATAATAGACAGAATGAAAATTAAATATGGATTAAAATGTCAAAAATCAAACATAATTTTTTTATTAAACAAAAAACAAATAAAAATACATATAATAGACTAAAAGAAAAATAATAATCTAATTATCATTATTATTATTATTATTATTATTATCATCATCATCATCATCATCATAATCATCATCATTGCTAGCAGGCCAATCTTCAACCGGAAGTGGCAAGGCCCTCTTCAGCATACATATCTCGCGGAGCATTCTTTGTCTAACTTCTCCCAGTTCCCATTGAAGGTCACAAATTTGATTTCGAAGTTAATTCATGGCGTCTTGCCACATTGTGTCATCCATAATCTTCTTAAGTGTAATATGAAAGACGAGATGCAATAAATAAATAGAGTGTAGTTGAATGAATGATTGAGTAAGGAGGGACCTATTTATAAAGGATTGAATTTGAATGAGAGGTAAACAGGTGCGTCTAGTCACCACCATTCATTAATTATATTTTTTATTAAATTAAGAAAAAATAAATATTGTAATAAGTCATGACTTTTTAGATTATTATTATTAATTAGTTCTTTCCAAAAACCATTTTTATTGAGTTGTGACAATAGAAAATATATCTGTTGCATCAGATAACATATCTGTGACAACAAATATGTCATCTATTACAACAAATATAAAATATGTTTCATCAAATAACCTATCTGTTGCAGCATATAATCTAATTGTTCACCTCTATTTATTAATTATAATTTTGATTAATGTGAAAAGTAATGACTTAATTAAATTAAGAAATATTGTGATAAGTCATGACTTTGCAAATTATTATTATAAATTAGATCTTTTCAAGAATCGTTTTTATTGAGTTGTGACAATAGATTTCATATCATTTGTATCAGATAAATCATCTGTGACAATATATATCACCTGTTGCAAAAATAGTGAACCTGTTGTATCAGATAATATATTTGTTGCACCATATAATCTACTTTTTTTAAAAAAAAACTATCATCATATCATTAATCTAAATTTGCTGACTTTTTTATTTTATAAATAAAAAAACACCTTTTAAAATTCTTTAATAAAATAATAATCATTTTTATTTTCTAGCAACAGATTGTATATTTGTTGAATCTGATAAATCATCAATTGCAAAAGATATACCATCTGTAGCAATAAATAAACGTTCTATATTAATATCTTTTTTGATTTTTTTAATAGCTGATACATCAGTCGTAACAGATGAGGAATTTGATGCATCAGCAACACTGATGAATGTATGTGTTTTTGCTTTAGACAAAAAGTCATGATCAATCTTCACTTTGTTTTCTTAACAATCATCCTATAAGTTACTCAATCCAATATCATGACTTTTTTTACTATATAATAAATAATTTTAAAAAACATATTCAGAAACAAAAATGGTGATAAGTCACGAACAGTTATTAAAATTAAATAACCGTTCTTTTATGGTTATAAATTACGTTTACATTTATTTCCTTATTTTTTATTTCCAAAACATTTTTCATATTAAATAATTGGAAAGTAATGTCTTTTTTTTAACCCTCTCAATAACAACAATAACCTTTTTTTATTAATAACCGCCTAGTGCAACATATGATTGATCTGTCGCATCAGATTAACCTCTGTTGACACAAATTTCTCAATCCTTACCACCAATCATTGACATGTTGAGAACAAGGAATAAACATAATGATTATTTAATACTAAATAATAATTAAAAATTCAAAGTCGACCACCAAATGACATAGATTTTTTAATCCCTTGGGTAGATCCGATATACAAAAGGAGGAAAATACATGTGCTAAAATAAAAAATATTGCCTAATTATTATTACTAGTATTATTATTATTGTCAATCGGACATTTTTCATCCAACAGCCTTGCTGAGAAGTCAGCCAAATCTCTCTAGAGTTTATTAAATTGCCTTTGAAGTTCACTCAGGGACTCGTTATGAATATTCCTATACGAATCTGGATCATCCATATTTGTAAGGAGGGACCTATTTATAAATTATTGTATCTCAGAAAGAAAAGAAAAATGCTTTAAAATAAATCTAACAGATGGGTAATCTGTTGCAAAATATATTCTTTCAGTTAGATAACTTACAACATACTGGAAATCTTTTGCAAAAGATGTATATATCTGTTTGATTTCTCTAATAGATACATCATATGTTGCAACAGGTTGATCATCTGTCGTAATAGATGTCTCCAATTATTTGGCCATATAAACAGATATGGCATCTGTTTCAACTAGCTAGTCATCTGTTTATTCAACTTAAGCCATAGATGGGCTAGGAAGAATAAAGTGTGTACAGATGGATCCATTGTCATATGTGTGGGAGTTAAGTATGCATTACTAATAAGGTTACCAGGACAATACATACAAAGTACAATGTTTTTGTGGATGTAGTTTTTAACCGATTTGGCACTGATCATTCAAACAAGATCCTGCATTGTACCGTTAAGTTTGATGGGTTCGAAATTGATAAGGCTGAGGACCTTATGAAGATGGTGCAGATACCCTATTATGAATTACTGACGTTTGTTGCTCATGTTTATGTGTGTCAAGTTTTGAGAAGGGATCAATATTTGTCATTATTGCAGAGAACCAATAGCGATTGGACTTAATTTGAAGTGTGCATTGGGCTCTGAGAACACTTTTAAAGCCTCGCACTAGATCAAACAAGAACGGGAAACCAATAGAAATTTTCCTGGCCCAAATTTATATGGTTGGGTTGCTCTCTTAGGGTGATGATTGTATGCCAGAAGGTGCGGTAGGAGGATTACTTCGAGGTAAAATAGGTGATTGATGGAAGACTATTATCTGAGAGCTAATTAAAGAAGAGACATAGGGTAGAAAGTAAATTCTAATGAATCTGGCTAATGGAATTATCTTAAAAGATGCAAAATCTGAATCAAGTGCAAATATGAAAGTTTATCTGATAATGTAATTTCATCTATTGTCTCTTAGAAAGAAAAATAATACATATGGAAACTTTTCTAGAGAACTGCGTGGTCGGGATTATCACCTAGATAGAAAATAGGAGAAGACCAACAAACTAGCCTCACGGGCATCAAGGGTTGAAATAATGTACAATAAGCCTAGAAAACTTATGCCAACAGTAACTGCAGTTAAAATAAGCAATCTAAGCGAAGACAGCAATTTCTAAATTTTAAATTTCATCCTATGCCTTCTTGTTTATGTTTTTGACCAGTTCTACTTCCGTTGACCTGATCGGAACCACAAACTAGATTGAAAGGCAAATAGAGTATCATTACTTCTTTAACAATATGGATTAATTGATTGTATTTTCTTGCCTTATCATGCTTTCAACATTCCTTGGAGAAGATCAGATGCTTACTATTGTATGTGAATCTCGATAATTTTCAAGCTTGCCTCTAGCTTGTTAATTCTATATCAAGCTAGTCGTTGCTATCTTCGAAGTTGTTAAGGATTTCCTCATCTCTTGCAACCTCGATCAAGGACACCACCTTCAAAGTAGTGGCATTTTAGGTGCCCTTCAAAACAATTTTTTCAAAATCCTTAAAGGATACATTGAAGGTCGCTGTGTTTGTTTTAGGTCAAAATATGTTGATGCACATTGAAGATGTGGTCCCAACAGTTGAACAACTTACTTTTATTGAGCGTTTCTCAATCCATCTTGCTTAACCAATTTGATAAATTAATAAGCAATGAGTTATGTAGGGTATGATCTAAACCGACTTTACCAAGCCTATCAAACATTCCGTAACTCTAAGATTATTACCTTATCAAAAAATATAACCGAGTTTGTGCACAAATCAAACAAGCTCAATCTGTCAGCCTTTCTGATGATCACTCTTCTCCAATATATCTGACAAGATATCTGCTATGCAAAATTCTACACTGTCGCCATACATGCTTGCCAGGAGCAATTCTTCAGAAGGCATCAACAGATATCTTTTAAAGAATTTCACCCTGGCAAGCATGTCTGGCAATGGTGTAAACTTTTTCATAGTAGATATCTTTTCATCTATATTAGAGAACAACGATCAGTAGAAAAGCTGAGAGATTGAGCTCGATTGATTTGTGCATTAACTCGGTCATATTGGTTTAATAGGATAATGAGCTTGGAGTTACGTAAATGTTTGATAGGCTTGGTAGAGTCGGTTTAGATTACATGCTACGTAACTCCATGCTTATTAATTTATCAAATTATTTGAGCAAGATACATTGAGCAACGCTCGATAAAAGTGTGTTGTTCAATTGTTTGGACCACATCTTCAACGTGCATTAACATATTTTGACCTAAAACAAACACAACGACCCTCCATGTATCCTTTAAGGCTTCTGAAAAAAGTGTTCTGAAGTGCACCAAAAATGCCACAACTTTAAAGGTGGTGTCCCTGATTGAGCTTACAAGAGATGAGCAACTCTTTACCTACTTTGAAGATAGCAACGATCAGCTTGAATATAGAATTATCAAGCTAGAGGCAAGTTTGAAAATTATCGGGATTCACATACTACAATAAGCATCTAATCTTCTCTAAGGAATGTTGAAAGCACTCTAAGGAAAGAAAACACAATCAATTATAACCATATTTCTAAGCAATAAATGATACTTAATTTGCCTTTCAATTTCATTTGTGGTTTTGATTAGGTTAACGAAAGTGGACCTAATCGGAAAAACAAACAAGAATGCATGGGATTAAATTTAAAATTCAAAAATTTCCACCTTCACTTATATTCCTTATTTTAACTGCAGTTGCTATTGGCATAAGTTTTCTAGACTTGTTGTACATCATTTTAACTCTCAATGTCCGTGAGGCTACTTTGTTGGTCTTCTCCTATTTTCTATTTAGGTGATAATCCCGACCACACAGCTCCCTAGCAAAGTGTCTATCTGCATTATTTTTCTGTAAAGTCTGCATTATTTTTCTTTCAGAGAGACAAAAAACCAAATTACATTACTGGATACACTTCCATATTTGCACTTGATTCAGATTTCATATCTTTTAAGATAATTCCGTCAGCCAGATTCGCTAGAAGTTACTTTCTACTCTATGTCTCATCTTTAATTAGCTCTCAAATGATATAGTCTACCATCAACCACCCATTTTACCTCAAAGGCATTCTCCTACCGCACCTTCTAGCATATAATCATCACCTCGAGTGATCAACCCAACCATATAAATTTGGGCCAGGGGAATTTCTGTTGGTTTTTCATTCTTGTTAGATACAGTGCTAAGCTTCGAAGGCTCTCTAAGGGTCTAATGCACCCTAAAAGTTAGTCCAATCTCTATTGAATCTCTATTAAATGACACCAAAACTAGATCCCTTCATGATGCTTGACAAATAAACATGAGCAACAACCGACATTAAATCTTAACAGGCTATCAGAACCATATTTATGGTCCCTCAGGCTTATCAGTTTGGACCTACCAAACTTAATTGTAAAATTGAAGATATCTTGTTTGAATGATCTATGACTAATCAATAAAAATAGCATTCACAAAATCAGTGCACTCTATGTGTGTTTCCACAATAACATTATCAGCAATACATACCTCCCACATATGAAGTGGTTCCATCTACATGCTACTTATTCTTCTGAACCAATCTTTACTGCAGCCTTTTGTGATGGTCCAACAAAAGTTGATCAATTATCAGTTCCTTATATCTACAAAGAAGAGGAAAAATTTAATGTCATAAAAAGAACATTATCTATCTGTCACAACAGATATAGAGTCTATTGCAACAAATGTGGAGTCTGTTGCAATAGATGTAGAGTCTATTGGAATAGATGTAGTGTCTGATGGAATACATCAAACCAACCTTTCTAGTGGTTTTATTTTTTCTAACAGTTTCTACATCTATTACAGCCATATCAACAACAACATAAACTACAAATAAAAAACATCAACAAAAAAACAACAACATTTATTCCAATAACATCATCAACAACAAAGAAGCAACATCCTTTGTTCTAGAACCATCAACAACACCACACCATAAGTTCCAACAACACCAACCCCAATAACAACATCAACAACTGCATCAACAATAAGGAAACAAACAAAATACATACAAAAAAATGATACTTCCAATAAGGCTTTTCGCACATTGTAATAAAAAATATCATTTGTTTATTCAACACTTAAAGTTCCTTCAAATTTTTTAAATAAATATGATATGGGTAAAAAGTAATTAAATTAAAAAAAATAGATGTAAATAACTTACAAAGAAGAAGACAAGAATGAAAGAGCAATAATAAACCATACCTTAATGTCAAAAAGGGGATAAAAACAAAATTTAGTCGAGGAAAGATATGGATCGATTTAGATGCAAAAAGATCTTTATGAGAAGAGAAAAGAAAAGAGAGAAAAAAGTTGTGACCCTAAAGAGGAGAGAAAGAAAAATATGAGAGTTGAATAAAATAAACTATAGTTGAAGAAAAAGAGACTAGATAAATTCTATAGATGTATTATGTATGAAGACGTGGGGGTTTTCAATATTCATTAATTTCATCAATAATTTGAGGGGCACGAAGAAGACTAAGACTAGTGACATTGAAAAGACAAGACAAGACTGCTCAATGAACTCACTTTTGAGATATCCAAGAAATTTTTTTACCGCCTTTAGTAGTAAGTACTCCTTGATATTATATACTCGGATAGAAGCTTGCTTTACAATTAAAATAGAAAAAAATATTTTCAAACAAATATGTCATTTGTTGTAACATATAAAATATATGTTTAGAAATTTGAACAACTCAGTCATCTGTTACAACAGATATAAATGTCTATTTTAAAACTTTTAACAGCTCAGTCATCTGTCACAACAGATACAAATGACTATTTGATAATTAAATCTGATATGTCATCTGTTACAATAGATATAAATATCTGTTTTAAAATTTCCAATAGCTCAGTCATCTATCACAATAGATGCAAATGTCTATTTAATAATTAAATCAGATATGTCATTTATTGTAACAGATATGAATATTTGTTTGAAAAATTTCAACTGCTTAGTCATTTATTACAACAAATTTTATTACAATTGATTTAGGTGAAATTAGGGATGAATGAATGAGCTCATATGGTAAACTACAAATACAATCGAGTTTTTGCAATTGCATGGAGTTGGTATTGCATTCATCTCGACCCAAGTCATCGATCGATCACTCTGATTTGAAATAAGTTCTCATAACTCAATGTTAGGATAGTGATAGTACCTAATTTGATTTAGGTGTAAGTAGGGATGAATGAATGAGCTCACAGGGTCAACTACAAATCCAATTGAGTCTTTGTAATTATATGACATTAGTATTGCGTTCATCCAAACTTGAGTTGTCGATCGATCACTCTGAGTTGAAATGAATTCTCATCAACTCAATGTTAGGATTGTGATAGTACCCAAGTTGATCTAGGTATAACTACGGATGAATGAATGAGCTCATAGGGTCAACTATAAATCCAATCAAGTCTTTGCAATTGCATGGCATTGGCATGGTGTTCATCTCGACCTGAGTCGTCGATCGATCACTCTGAGTTGAAATGAGTTCTCATCAACTCAATTTTAGGATAGTGATAGTACCTAAGTCAATTAAAGTAGAACTAGGGATGAATGAATAAGCTTACAGGGTCAACTACAAATCCAATCGAGTCTTTGCAATTATATGGCGTTGGTATTATATTCATCCCGACCTGTGTCGTCAATCGATCACTCTGAGTTAAATTGAGTTCTCATCAACTCAATGTTAGGATAGTGATAGTACCAAAGTTTATTTATTTTGAACTAAGGATGAATTATTGATCTCACAGGGTCAACTACACATCTAATCAAATCTTTGCAATTGTATGGCGTTGGTATTATGCTCATCCTAACCTAAGTCACCGATCGATCCCTCTAAGTTAAAATGATTTCTCCTCAACTTAATGTAAGGATAGTGATAGTACCTAAGTTGATTTAGGTAGAACAAACGATTAATGAATGAGCTCATAGGGTCAACTACAAATCCAATCGAGTCTTTATAATAGCATGGCGTTGGTATTGCGTCCATCCTGACCCGAGTCATCGATCGATCACTCTAAGTTGAAAAGAGTTCTCATCAAATCAATGTTTTAAAAATTTTAAAATCAATTAAGATTATTTTGGACCAAATTAGCTATTTCAAAACTTATCATTCTTTTCCAAAATTACAAATCAACCCATATAAATCATTCATTTGCGTGAAAAACTTTTCATTTCAAATCTGAAGCTCTCACTCTTCTATCTCTCTCTCTCTCTTTCTCTCTCTTGAGGTCTCCTCTCTCTCTCAACAATACAAATAACAACTACTCAACATATTGCTGAACCCTTCAAAATAGGTCGACTGTCTTCGCAGGTAACAGAGTTCGAGAAGAGTTCTACATTTGTTCTTTATTCTTAAAAATAGGGATTTTTAGTTAATGATGAAAAATAAGACTTTTAGTTATATTATCTTCGAGAATGAGTTAACAATTTTGACTTTTGATGCTAAAAAGTAGGAAGCACCCGAGAAAATCCTAGTTTTTATCTCAGTCTTTTGTTAACAATCATGGTATTGTTGGATGGTGCTTGTGGTGTTATTGGTGGTTGTTATTGGTGGTGGTGTTATTTGTGTTTTTTGGCGGTAGTGTCGGTGATCTTGGTGTTGGTATTGATGGCATTGGTGGTGATGTTGGTGTCATTGGTTGTGGTAGTGGTGGTCCATCTATTGCAACAGGTGGAAGATCTATTGGGAGATATTAAATATGTCTTCAAACAGATTCTGCATCTATTCCAACTGATGGGTTATCCGTTGGAGTATTTTTTTGTAATGTGGGGTTGAATAATTTATTGAAATTTGTCCATCTATTGCAACAGGTGGAAATTCTGTTGGGAGACATTAAATATGTCTTAAAACAAATTCGGGTTTCCCATTTATTCCAATTGATGGGTTCTTCGTTGGAGTATTTTTTTTGTTATGTGGCATAGAATAATTTATTGTAATTTGTCTCACCTTTTTTTTTTTAAATTATGCAGACATCAAATGTAATGTATTTTTTGTTTTTATAGTGTTTGTAGTTAAAAGATGTCTCCCAAAAGAAAAGAAACTGAAAGTGGATCAATTTCTGACAACCCAATAAAAAAGGCTAGACTACAGATAGATTCGGAAGAACTTCCAGAACAATCTAAGTCAGGGCAAAATGAAGTTGAGGAAACTGATAACTCTTTCTATCCAATTGAGCGTGAAATAACATCGAAATCCTAGCATAGTTTTGTCAAAACTATTAGTATCGTTGGGTTTCGAGTTGCGATGCCAATGAGCAATCCTAATGCATTATTTTGTGATGTTGTACTTAAATTTCAGTTGGCAAAACCTTTTAACGAACTTAAGAGTATTATGAAGAAGGAAAACATAGATGGACTTTTTAAGAAGAGCTGCTTTGCATACATTCTTGAGCTGTCTGGGGCCTGCCCTTTCTATTTCCCAATGATCATGGTATATGGCCTCCTCAAGTGTAGGATCAAGTATGCGGGGGATGATGGAGGTCCGAAGGAGGGTGGAAAAAAGATGAATGAAGTTTGGATTAACTACTATGGTATGACGGTTTGTTTTGGATTGAAAGAGTTTGCCATAGTGATGGGCTTAAGATGTGATCTTCCAAAAGAACCTTTGATCAAGAAAACACCCCACAAAGAGTCCAACAAATGCAAGTTAAAAAAGATGGGTTATTGGGCATTGTTAGACCTAGATACAGAGTGAACAATTTGATGGAGGATCTCAAGAATAAAGACATACTAAAGCACTACAGGGAGAAATTGTGCTTAGTTTGGTTTGTCCATTTCGTTTTATTGGCAAGAGACATCAGAAATGTCCTAGAACATGATTTATTGGCGCTTGCTGATGATTTTGGGAAATTTAATGATTATCCCTAGGGATACGACTACTACTACTTGACTGTTAAATATTTATTGAAAAAGCTAAAGCCAAAGACGACCACATTATATGCCTTTCCTTGGGCTTTCATGGTAAAATTGATCACTATTTTTAATCATTCATTAATTTATATTGAATATAGTTATGACTTTGTTTTGCTTTCTTCCTGTTAACAACTTTTTGGCTTGGGCTTGTGAAGCCATTTCTCCCCTCCAAAAGCATTTTAAGGATTACCTGAATAAGGTTTCTCATCCAAGGATCCTTAGGTGGTGGCTGTAGCAGAGAGTAGCAAAAAACATATTAATGAGGCTGATCTCTTTAACCCTCCGGATGATACAATACATCTTCTTTAAACTAAAATAATTTGCCTCAAAGAAAGATATTGAAACAGATATTCCATCTGTTGCGACAAATAGATCGTCTTTTGTAATAGATTACCCGTCAAATACAATTGGTGCAACAGATTAACCATCAGTTTCTCTGGTTCTCTGAAGCCTACTCAACATTTTACCCAACTACTACAAATTATCCAATAAATGGGTAATCTGATGCAACATATTATCAATCTGTTTCAACATACAGATCAGTTATTGCGGTAGATAGATTGTCTGTTGCATAAGTTGGCTGTGTTAACATCCATGTAACCCAATCCCCATGTATCCTAACTTACTGTAAATGATTATTATATCATTTAAATACCTCCTGTCATTTTTGTATAGGTTGTGCATCCTTGGATCATGCCTACTATTGATGAGCTGGGGATGATTTTTTTTCTTACTCTAGGTCTTGTTGATACAAAAGAAAACCCAACAGTGGAGTTAATAAAGAAGGAATTGGCTTGAGCAACATCCATAATAAGAGCAGTTAGGCAAGGCCATCCTAATGTTGAAGCTCTTCACGACTAACCTCAAACTGTAACAGATCCGGGTACTTCTTCTAGGGGTGTTGCTAATGTAGTTGTTTTTCATGGTGGCGGCCATCCTGTTGCTACTGTTGCCACCAGTCATGATTATGAGCATGTTGGTGCTCATCCAAAAATAAATATGTTTGAAAATACTTGTTGCATAGGTACTTCCTCTCACTCTTACACCGGTCCATCCCACCTTACAGTGGCCCCTCTCACCCCTCCTCACCCTTATATTTTTATTGTAAATGCAAAGTGTGCAAGGAAAGAGAGGATAAACTCCTTGAAAATCCAGAGGCTATTTATTAAGCTGTCGAGGAGTTGAAATCCAAGAGGGGTGTCATACCATCCAATGAGATGAGGGAGCCATGCACTCCTACAGTAGAGGTTAGGAGGAAGAGAAGATAAATTAGACAAATTCTCTCCGTTCTAAAATCAGTAAAAATTGCAAATCCTCCCACTCCAAGATTTGTTGAAGTTTAGGGGAAACTGAAGAAGGTGGACATATTCGCGAAGCTTTGCAAGGAGAATAAGAAGGAACTGGAAGAATTCATTAAGATGAGGTTCAAAATGAATACACCATGCATTCATTTGCCAGCAAAAACTTCTCGAATATGACAAATATGTATGCGTGGTATGAGGAAAAGGTAGGTTTACTTTTGCTAACCTAGCCTTCCAATCTACTCCATGAAGAAGAATCTATGCAGTAGATGTGTAATATATTGCAAAAACTTGGTATTCTATTACAACATAATACACATCTGTTGCATTAGTTGCGTTGGCTGGGTAATCTATGAACAGATTCAAAGAACCCTCTGCATCATATTCTTTCCACGTGTTTTTATTCTTTAAAATTACTAATCTATTTAAAAATTGTCTTCTTATACCACAGTATGTTGATGAAATTCTCTGCTTCATGAAGGGCAGGCAATTAGTATAGCCGGATGCTTATAATGCTGCCAATAGGATAATGAACCTCAACTTCAACAACAATTTCAAGGATAGGTACGCTAAACAGTGTAAGATAGCTGATTCTGGTGGCCCAAGATTTGATCAGTTAGTTTCTACATTCTAATGGGATGAAGAAGCTATTAAATATGTTAGAGGGAAGAGGCCATATCCACACGGCAAGAGCTGGACCAAGGCAAAGAGAATCCTTGCAATTATGAATGTGGATGTCATACATTTTCTCACTGTTGAGATACTACTATATGAGGGAAAGATTAAGGTTTATGACTAAAAGTTACCTGTCTTCAGCGAGAAGACGTTTTTAACCCACATGCAGCCACTCTTGAAGTTGTTACCCAAATTGTTGACGCAGAGTAAGTTGATCGATAATTTGCCGACAAAAGTCCTGGCAAAGGAATCATGGGATTTTGAAGGTCGAAATAAGAACATTCAGCTCCCAAGAAATACAACCGGTGTAGCATGCGGGCCATACTCACTTGCAGACATCGAGTGTTTGCTAATCGGTACATAAATGATCGGTGTATGTGACACCGTTCTGGGAAAGATGCAATGGATCTGGGCATATAGGGTACCAACTAAATGGTTGGAGCCCGTGTATAAAAAAGAACATGTACAAAGAAAGAGACGAACATAATAAAAATTTTCATTTCAAGCCAATTCACTTTACATGTAGTGGCAATAATTTTTATGTCTGGCCAAGTTGAATTTTATAATGCAATAAATTTTATATTTGTCGTAACAGATATAGTACCTATTGTGATAGATTGATTATCTGTTGGAATAGGTTGGTTATTTGTTACGTCATACAGATGTTCCAAGTCTGTATGTCGCAACAGATATACGATCTGTTGCAGCATATAATATATCTATTGCAACTAATTGGTAATCTATTAGAGCAAGTAAAAAAAAGTAGAAAGACCTATACATAATTTCCAGCAGTTGACCTATGTGTTGCATCTCATGTTATAACATATGTCTAAATTAAGATATGCCATTTGTTGCAGCAGATGTATTATCTGTTGCGATATTTGAATTTTATACTCCCTTTCAATTAACATGTTCAAAAATAAAGATTAAATTATATTCATAGACATAATAAAATAAATTGAAGCCTTTAGAAAATACATAAATAACTCAACAAATAAATGAAATGTGAAAAAGTCATTATGGGTACAAACGATCTATTCTACATATAAATCAACAAGTTAAACCAAGGAGGATAGGTTATTACATTGACAAACTCAAGCTATAAAGATCTAATCAATATGGAAAAGTTTTTCTTCATCTGGTACTGCGGAATTCGGCTTTGATCGTCGTGGATCTTTAACATTGTTTGCATACGACTTCAGAGCTTTCGCTTCTCTGCATTTCCATAAAAGAGCAGCATATCTTTTGCAGAGTAATCCAGCATCAAGTCTATCATTTGGTACTTGTAATCTGCCATTCAAATACTCAGTGTAGGCAGCAACAAAAGGACCACAATCCCTACATTATAAAAAACAGATAATCCATATCTTCCAGTTCATGCAAGCGTTGTAAAATTTGTGAAATAAAACTAAATCATGACACTTAAACTTATAGGCTACCAATAGTTGTTGAACAATTTCTTCAAAATATTATACATCAAATAGATTAACCATTTTATCCCAGTATGCTTCAATCGTCACCAATCAGTACGAACCTTTTGGTCAAAAAAGCCACTCATATCAAGGTAAGTAAGCAATATTTTGGTCAGCTTTTGTATCTCAGAAGACGGCCCAGAATGTCTCCTTCGCGTCATCAAATCATAAAATCGGATGCGCCTCTTTTTTTGAACAATGATAGCCAACACTCAATGGAATTCATCACCACAATTGATTGGGATGTACACTCCGTCGACTAAATGCCAAGGTAAGCCAGCCAAAATGCTAAAACCTTTGATGATGTTGATTAAGCATTCCTTGTTTTAGGAAACTTCTGGCTGTTATTCACAATATCTATCATAGGAATTATTGATGTAAACTTTATACAAATAATTTCTTGTCGTGTATCTATATTATTTTTGTGTTTGCAACTTGTCCTTTCAGAGATAGTAAAAAATGACATCGATGTGGTGTACATATTATCAAACATTTTAGATTACGTGATAAAAAATCAATACAAAGATGCACTTAACTAAAGTATTAATTAATAGTAATATGTATGACATTTGAACCTCATCATTCGAGCATGTTTGGGGCTATAAGATCAAATAGAACCAATTCTTCATTTTGGGATGTGCAACAACAAAGTCGAATATATCAAAACCAAGACTCAATTTGTTCACTTTGTAGTGCTCGTCATTTTGTTTTCTAGATGATGATTTATATGTTTTAATGTCAGGTTCTTACAACAAGAATTGTATAAATCAATATCTATAAAATTGGTTTATGTATCTGCCTATATGATGCTTTAACAACCCATCGGCAATCCATTAAGAATAGTCGTTGATCAACTGTATTAGTTTTTTTTGGAGCCTCATCTGAGATGTTGAACCCTTGAAATGGGTAATTCTTCCATTCTCCTAAAATGACAGGCTCAAATTTTTTTTCTTCTTTGGAAAGAGTTGATGGAGTGGCAACTGTGATATTTTGATTTTCGGCAGTAGCTTCTACTATGAAATCCACCTGGAAAGCCAAAACTGTCAATGTTAAGTAGAGATATACAAGAGATTGTACATTTGTTGCCATAGATAAGTCATATGTTGCATCAGATGGATTATCTGGTGGGACAAATTTGCACAGGTAAATTAGAGCAAAACGATAATTTCAAATAGATAACGAATCTGATGCAACAGGTTAGATAACACTTGCAACAGATGTATATATCTATTTGATAATTTTTAGCAGATGTATCATCTGTTAAAATAGATAAGTGCCTGTTTGTTTTTGGAATAGATGATGTACGTTCACCTTCTTCAGCCAATGCTACTCTCCTATGGACCTTGCACAATAAATATCGGTGCAAGAAAAAAACAAAGGCATTGCAATCTTTCTTTTTTTTATGCTTGATGATACCTTGGAAGTGTCTTTCCTTCTCTTTTTAGCTGCCTTGATCTCGAGTAGAGTGTCTGGATATGAAATCCTCTTTGTTGGAATGACACCCCTCTTAGATACACTTCTTTTATAGAAGCAGTTAGTGCATTAATAACATTAATCACTCCATCGTGTTTTGCCTTACAGTCTTGACATTTTCATGCAGAACGTTCACTAGATGCGGCAAAATCTAAATAAAAATCTGTACAACCATTATGATCATAGTCATAATGGCTTGTTATTTCAAAAACTGTAAGAGGAGCATCATTAGCCCCATCCTCCAAATTTTTTTTCTTATGATGGCTGTTGCTCCAAACAATTCCATTTTATTCCATCAACGACCTTAGGGTCCGATAAAGTTTGCACAGATCATAAAGTAAGAAAAAATTACATCTTCAACTCTCGGTTGGTCGGAACAAGCCATGGATGGATAATCTAAAATAAATTGGTACATATATAAAGAATTATAATGATATCATTATATCATTAATTAAAAAAAAAACTTGATTAGAATTAGACTTACTTCATTCTTGGTGGAATTGAAAAGATCAAGAAATTCTGCATTTTTATCGGTTTTGGCTGACAACCATCTCAGAATTCTTGGACAGGAAACTTTTTCCAGGTAGGTCACTTATTGTCTTAAATAAGAAATGGCTTCAAATGCCCAAGCCTATAACATAACGCTAATAAATCAAAACCATTATTGAAATAAAAAATGATGAATCATATTATGATAAAAGAAATATATTTTTATCACGAGATCGCCCATTAAATCTGTTAGCTTTAACGGAGTCAACAAATATTCAACAGTTATTTTAAAGCTTTCATAACCCCAAGGATACCTATTAAATACCTCAAGATCCTCGAAGAGATTTATTACACCGAGGCTTATGTTGTTGTTAACATCTCTCGCCCAAAGAACATTATGTACAAACCAAACCAAGCACAATGATTTCTTGTGCTTCTTTGAAATTTGTTTACCTTTCAATGCTTCTATCAGATTTTTGGTTTTGAAGGTTGGACCAGCAATGGACACCAGGTCATCACAATCACTTAGCTTGCCTTTTACTTTTTTTGGTGTGCGTGGTGCTTTTTTGTGTCAGAGTAGGTATAACTTGCGAAGGAGAAGGAAAATAACATTTTAGTTTGGTAACTATGGCAAACTCCTTCCAACCAAAACAAATAGGCATGCCATAGTAATTTACCCATACATCATCCATCTTATATTTGTTTTCATACATTAACCTGCGCTTGAGAATATCATAAACCATTTTCATCTAGAAACGAGCATTGTTATCCTCTAGCAATTCAAGATATTATCCAAAGAATCTTTCCCTAAAATCAGAATCCAATTTTTTTTCTCAAAGTATTTTACTGAAGGCATTGAAAGATTTTTCCATGATCGACTTAGCCACGAGATCACCCATTAAATCTAAGGCACCATCACACTACATTGTCACAGGATAACAATCGTTGCTGAAGGTTTTGACCAACTCTTTGATGGAAGGGCTATTAGCATTTGGATCATCTCTTTTGAAAGATTCCTCCTCTTTGTGTTCATTATCTTTTGCTCCTGATTGAGATAACACTTGTAAAGTAAGCTCATAGAGTGGTCGATATGGCCGAGTTGCTACATTTGTTCCTTTACTTGGACTTGATTCAATTTTTTTTCTTTTGGGAGTCATATTATCTTAAATTAATAGGAATATAACATAGATTATAATTAATTAATGCATAACAGTAATATAACAGTTCCAACAGACAACTAATCTGTTGCACCAGGTATGTTATCTGTTGCAACATATAACCGACCTATTGCAAGGAATGAGTAATCCATGGAAACCATACAAATAGATCACTAATTTGTTTCACCAGGTATTTTATCTGAAGTAACATATAACCGACCCATTGCAACAAATAAGTAATTCGTAGGAATCATAAAAATAGATCACTAATCTGTTGCCCTGGTATTTTATTTGATGCAACATATAACCGACTTATTACAATAGATGAGTAATCCATTGAAAACTATAAAAAAATCACTAATCTGTTGAACCAGGTATGTTATCTGTTGCAACATATAACCGACTTGTTGTAATGGATGAGTAAACCATTGAAAAGAATAAAAATAGATCATTAATCTATTGCACTAGGTAGTTTACCTATTCCAACATATAACCAACCTATTACAATGCATGAGTAATCCATTGGAAATCATAAAAACAAATCACTAATTTGTTGCACCAGGCTTGTTATCTGTTGCAACATATAACTAACCTATTGTAATGGATGATTAAACCATTGGAAAGAATAAAAACATTCACTAATCTATTGCAAAATGAAAAGTATACCATTGGAAGGAATAAAAATAGATCACTAATCAATTATTTGTTAGATCAATATTGTTTAGATTTCTTCCAAATAGAAGAGTCATTTGTCGTAACAGATGGATGATCTGTTAGATTGTTCACCTGTTGTTTCAGATTTTCATAGTTGTATTAGATTTTCATCTATTGCATTAGATGTTTCATTTGTTACATCAGATGTTTCATCTGTTACAATACCATTTTTACCAAGACAAACAACAAATCAACCCAGTAATACCAACACATCACACACACACATACACACACTAAGAACATCAACTATGACCAAAAATCACCAACAAATTTGAATCAACAGAAGACAACAAGAAGAAGAAATGCCAAAAATTAGGGTTTTATTCAATCCATATTTCAATACTAAAAGAGTAGTTGGCTCAAGTTCCTCTATTTCTTAATAATTTTTTACCTGTGAAAAAAGAAATGGGACGATGAAGAACTCGAAGTTGTTGTCGTTAGAGAAGTCATCATGTCGATTGATGGTTGAAAGTAGAAAAGGAACTCTCCTGACTATTTGTTGCCAGAGGTTGAAAGGAGATATTTTGCAAAACTGTTGGTTGGGAGAGAGTTGTGAGAAGCTGTTGAGAGAGAGAGTGGTTGATTTGGATTGAAGAGGGGTGTGGGTTAGGTTGATTTGTATTTTTGAAAAGATTAGAAAGTTTTGAAAATATTAATCAAGTCCACAATTAAATTAATCAATTTTCCTAATGATATTTGACCCTTTAAGTTGGTCAATGTCACCAATCCTTTATTCAAAACTTAAATGACACCTTTTCTTCAATTTTCTTAACTAACTAGGGGTGGAAAACTCGAGAAGTGGTGAGAGGTTCTAATACTTATTCCATTAGTGTTTCCAGTGAGCAGAGAGTGGTTTAGGATGTTATAGCTTAGGAAATTTCACTATTATTGACTAAATTAGTGTGTTAGCCAAATAATTTAGATCAATAAATTTCACAATGGATAATGCAATAGGGGCATAGGGTGCAACCTCTAGACTTCATGAGTTTTAGTTAAAAGAGGAGGCAAAGTATTTGGATTATAATATGGTAGGTTTCTAAAACCAAGGGAAAGGAAACCAAGGTCTAAACTACTATGATGATAAATATAGAGACAGTGACTGGAGGAAGAGCGATGACTACAGAGATAAGGAAGACTGGTACATTCTACCTAGAAGACAAGATATATATTAAAGAACAAAATAAATGTTGACTAAACTAATAAATGGTCAAGAGATTCAAGAAGCTCACCTTAAAGAACTTAAGGCTAATATTGAAGGATTAACCCTAAAAGTTGTCATATGCAACTGCTATCAAGCAGTTGGAGCAACAGTATGGGCAGATCTCTACTACTCTGACTCAGAGATAGCCAGGTGCCCTTCTTAGTGACACTATGTATAATTCTCCGAAACTTGCTCATTGTTTGGATAACAGTAGGAGTGGCTTCCTACCTGATAAACATTTTGTGCCTACTACTAAGGAGTCGAAAAAGGATAATATTGTTGCTAACAAGCCACATGAAGTTGAGTTTGAGAAGCTGACTTATAGTGACGATGATTATGGGAGTGAGTATAATTATTACTAAATCATAGATGATCCCAAAGATGAGGTGCAATAGTTTAGCATGATTTTCCAGACACCCCTGGTAAAAAAATGGGACCAAGGTGCAGTCACCATCTCATGTTCAATTGGGTATTTTGATATTAATAGGTCTTTATGTTATTCGAGATCAGGAATAAATGTAATGCCTTAAGTAAAATAAAAGGTGTTGGGAATAGGAGAACTCAAGCCTATACGTGTAAGGCTATTGATTTCTAATTCATCTGTAAAAGAGCAAGTAGGTATTTTGTAAGACATTGAAGTAAGGGTGGCATCCTTCACCTATCCAATAGATTACATTATTTTAGATTTTCATGTGGATACCAAATATCTAAATATATTTTATAGACCCTTCTTATCCACTATTTGGGTGTTTATTGATATAGACTTGGAGGAGATAACTTTCAAACTAAATAATCATAAAATTGTATTGAATGTGAGTATAATAATACAACATCCAGATGATATGAGAGTGGTGGCGTGATAGATGTTGTGGGTGATGATGTGGTTTTAGTAGATGTGCCTATTAAGGAAAGATTAGGGTAAAAGCATTAGCAATAGTGATTGTAAACTTCTAGAGTGATGGGATGCATTACATGGCATAGGCTCTTACAAATATACCCCTACAAAGCTGGATCTTAACTTGAAAAATAGAACCACACCTCTTGTAAAGCCGTCCATCAAAGATCCACTAGCCTAGGATTTGAAAGCCCTCCCATCTCATTTGTAGTATATCTTCTTGTGGGCCATCAATACCCTACCGATCATTACTTTGACAGATTTGGTAGGACCATAGGTGGAAGCTTTGATATCATTGTTGCAAAAATTCAAAAAAGTTATTGGGTAGACCATTGAAGACATTGTGGGGATTCCACCAGGCATATACATATATAAGATGCAGACTAGGCCAGAGAGCATTCCCAGCATTTCGCATCACAGGTGACTGACTAAACCCTTATATGTAGGAGATGAGGAAAAAGGAAATAATCAACTGGTTAGATACTATGGTGATTTTTCCTATTAGAGATAATAAGTTGGTAAGCCCGGTTCAATGCATATCGAAGAAATGGAAGATCACAGTGCTTCCCAATGAAAAATAATGAATTACTACCCATAAGGCTAGTGACTGGTTAGAGAGTCTGCATGGATTACAAAAAGCTAAACAAGTAGAAACAAAAGGAAAATTTCCCTATGCTATTCATGGATCTGATGTTGGATAGACTAGCAGGTAGGTGTTGGTATTTTTTTCTTGATAGGTACTCATGTTTCAATCAAATCATGATTTCTCTCAAAGACCAAGAAAAGACTACATTCACCTGCCCCTATAGGACTTTTGTATTCTAGAGGATGCTATTCGAGTTATGAAATATGCCTGCCACTTTTCAGAGATGTATGATGCCCATATTCTCTAATATGGTTGAAAAAATTATTGTAGTATTCATGGATGACTTTTCAATGCTTGGAGACTTATTCAATAATTATTTAGCTCATTTTGCTATTGCACTACAGAGATGTGAAAGGTGCAATTTGGTACTGAAATGGGAAAAATGCCACTTCATGGTGAAAGAAGGTATAGTGCTAGGGCACAATATCTCTAAACATAGTATTAAGGTGAACAAAGATAAGATTGAGGTAATTGAAAAACTGTCACCGCTAGTATCAGTTAGAGGTATACAAAGTTTTTTAGGTCATATATGATTTTATAGGTAGTTCATCAAGTACTTCTCAAAAATTTAAAATAATTTATGCAAGCTTTTAATGAAGGAGAAGAAATTTATGTTTGATGATACATGTCTCAAGGCTTTCACATACCTGAAAGAGAGGTTGATTTTGATGCCTATTATTGTGTCACTTGAATGGTCTGAGCCTTTTAAGGTCACATCTAATGCAAGTGGAGTGGCCTTAGGGTTGTCCTACGTCAAAGAAAAGAAAAAATCTTGTATCCTATCTTCTATGCCATCAATGCATTAAACCCCACACATAAAAATTATATAGTTATGGAGCAAGAGTTACTTGTGATGGTTTTCTCCATTGAAAAATTTCAATCTTACTTGATTGGGACTAAGGTTATAGTTCAAACTAACCAGGCAGCCTTGAGGTACCTGATGTCAAAAAAGGATGCCAAACAAAGATTGATTCGTTGGGGTCTCTTTCAGTGGGAGTTTTATTTTGAAGAAAAAGACTAGAAAGGGACAAATATTTAGTTGCAGGTCACTTTTTAGGACTTATGGATGAGGCAATGTAGAGACTAGCGATAATGTTGAGATATATGATATATTTATAGATTATCAAGTTTTAGAAGCATCTTGAGTCCTAATATCCTGGTTTGCTGATTTTACCAAACTATTTGCCAAGTGATTTGGTCCCAGAAGATCTATCCTTCTAGCAATGAAGGATATTCATGCATGAGGTGGGGATGTTATTTTTAGATGAGCCATACTTGTTTTGGATTTGTCTGATGGAGTGATTTGGAGGTGTATCCCAGGAGTGGAGATGATAAGCATTCTAAATGCTTATAATTCATCACTAATTGGGTGTCACCAAAGTGGTACTCGCACAACCCACAAAATTTTATTGTGTGGGTTATATTGTCCTACAATATACAAGGATACTCATTATTTTGTGCAAGCCTATGACTTATTTCAATGTTAAGGCAATTTTTCACGCCGCCATAAACTTTCCATGACATCTATTTTGGAGTAGGAGTTGTTTAATGTATGGAGGGTTGATTTCATAAACCCATTTGTGAGCTCCTATGGCATGAGATATATTCTGGTAGAATTTGGACACATGTCAAAATAGGAGAAGGCAGTTACACTTCCAGGCATTAAAGGTAGAAGTGTCACCACCATTCTGAAGAGAAATATCTTTTTTCCAATTTATCTTTCCATATATAATTATCAGTGATGGTGGATCTCACTTTTGCAACCATTTTTTAGAGCCATTCTTTATAGATATAGTTTAAGGCATGTGGTGGCAACACCTTATCATCTGTAAGAAAGTAGAGAGTCAATGTCTCCAATAGATAGATAAAGTCCATCTTGGCAAAACCTTTGAATGATAACAAGACTGATTTTCCTAGAAAATTAAATGATGCATTGTAGGACTACCAGAAAACCTATAAAACCCCCATAAGTGCTTCCCCATATCAACAACTGTATGGGAAGATATCCTACTTACCGGCTGAGCTTGAGCATAAGGCACTATAGGCACTGAAAAGGCTAAATTTTGAGTGGCACGATGCAACAAACATACTGTTGAGCAAGGTAAATGAGTTGGAAAATTCTGAATCCATTCTTATGAGCGCTCATCCATATACAAAGAAAGAATAAATAAGTGTCATGACATAATAATTAAGAAAAAGGTATTTAAACCTAGGGATTTGGTCCTGTTGTATAATTCAAGACTTTTCTTGTTTCTTGGCAAGTTGTAATCTAAATGCACTAGACCATTCACTGTGGTTAAGGCATTTCCATATGGGTCTATAGAAATAAAGCGTGATGGTGAAATCATATTCAAGGTAAATGGGCATCGAGTGAAGAACCACATGGGAAACCTAGAGAAAGTGAAAGCCTGTGTTGATTTAGACCATGGTGAAGTCCGAGTATCCAAGGGAACTAAGTTGTGCAATGATAATAAATCAGGTGTTTGTTGGGAAGCAACCCAGGGTACACGAATGCCTAGTGCATCCCAAGTATGTCCTCATTCTCTTTGTTTTATATTATTTGTGTGCATTGGGTACATTGCATAATTTTTAATTGGGGAGGGGTACACCATAGATGCCACAGGTTTTTATTGTCGTGCTTCTTTTCCTGTCAGTCATGGTATGATTATTGAACTGGCATGTCTAGGTTAAAATTGTGTTGTATCATGTTTTGTTTCGTATTGTGTTGTGATTTTGTGTAATTAGGAGATTTTTAAGTATTTAAGACAGTTTTCATTTTTTTATTTGATTTTTGAGAAAAATGATACCCCTAAAAAATTGTGTTAGAACTATGTGAATGTATATACGTGCGAACTATGTGGATCTTGTTATGGCATTAGGATTAGGGAAATGATAATCACTTGCTAAGAATTGCATGAACTAAATAAGTAGTAGCTTGAAATATTGACTTTGTGCCTTGTATGTGTGAGATACTGGTCAATTCCATTTTTGTGTTTAATTCCAAAGTTGGCCAGTTATTCTTACCTAGGTTGTAGGATAGTTAGATAGGAAAGGATCTTAGGTGGTTTTTTATTTTATCCCTCTTTTAGCTTAAATAACCTTCGATGTGTGAACTTGTATCCGTTGATCCTTAAGTTTGAGCCTTATAACCTATTTTTCTTTTTTCACCATTCACTTTCCATTTGTGTTGCAATAATCTGTTTGGCGTTTTCCTTCTTGGACATTGTGCACCTCAACTCAGGCAAATCACCTAAGTTAAGGGTGGCTATCATAGGGGCATGTGAAATAAAGTGGGTATGTAGAAGCATAAAATAAAAGGAAAAGTTAGTAGGGATGGGTGTAGTAGAAAAACTAAAAAAAAAAAAGAAAAGAGAAAATATGAAAAAGTGTAAAAGAAAGAATAAAAGATCACACCCAACCTAAATGTAGAATAAAGAATAAAAAGGGATAAATAAGGGTGGAATTAAAAAGAAATTGGCTAATATGTGAGACCCAAAGTTAGTGTAATGCTAAGGAGGCGTAATCTCTTGATATATCCATATGTATCATACCACCTCCCTAAGCCTACATTACCAGACGATAAAAGTCCTATAGTGATCTTGACTATCTGAAAACTAAGGTAAAGAAAATAAGGGAAAGCCTATAGTATTTGATGTACATCAATTGGAACTTCTCTTCTGAGTGTAAGTATTTCTTTGTATTCCCAGCATTTTTATGTATTATTTCATAGGGGTAAGTGGGACATCTTTGTTGTGAGGGCACATGATTCATATTTCTAGCTTACTGTGTATTTCAGTAGTGTAACTTATACATATACATAGTTGTTTGTTGCTAATGTAATTTCATGCCTAAATCCCATTGTGTCACATTATTTTATTTCATGTTTATACATATATGTCTTTGAAAAGTGAGATAGGAGAGAATGTTGTGATTTGAGCTTAAAAGTGTGGATTGACTGCCTTGAATAACTTTTATTCTCCTAATTAAAAGTCCTGTTTGTTATGTAATGTTTTGTTGTGTTGTGTTGCCTGAGGACATGAAAACTTTCTAAGCTGAGGGTGTTGATGTGTTCTGTTTCCTGAGGACAAGAAAATGTTCTAAGTTGAGGCTATTGATGTGCTATAGAAATATAGGACTTTTGACACTTAAAACGAGGAAAATATGCAAGTTTATGATGTTGTTTTTAAGATATGATGTGTTTGGGTATGTTTTGTAGGAAACTATATTTTTGATGCTAAGTTCATGAAAAACATGAAAAATCAACATGATTCCTATCAACTCTTTACCTGAACATACAATTGAATTCATGAAATATTTTAAGCCCATAAGAGTCAATTCTAGAGCCTTACGCGATTCAAATAAATCTATACACCTTTTTATGCAGAATGTTTTTAAGAGAGTTACCTAATATTGTCTTAGAGATTTTGGAATAAGAACAAATCTTTCAAATGTATCCTAATAATACTAGAAATAAAACAAAACCTATAAAATAATAAACAAGGTGGAACAAAATATCGCGACCTAAACGGTCATGAGTGGCACCTACACTGTACATCTAATGGGAGAACCATTTAACCTAGTTATCAACTATCACAACAAAGAAATTGAGATCACTATGACACCTACCATGACTTAGCCTTTGTAGGTATGTTGAAAATGCTTAATAGATAAGAGATATGCAATAACAAAGAAAAGAAGTAAATTCAAGACATCTTGAACAAAGTCATTCATAATCGTAAATTTGAAATATCTTAAATAAATAAACCAAATCTCAAGACCTAGTATCATAATTATAAGAAGAATCTAATACAATACTGACAAACTGAATAATAGAGTAATGTCTCAGGAAAATAAGTAAAGACATAATAGATAGATTTAGGATTGATTGAGGCTTTGGATTTTGATATCAAGAGATCTCAGGATCAACTCTGCCTGTACAAATCAGCCACCATGGGTTGTAGTCTTACTATGATCTATATTGAAATGGAACTAAAGTATGAGTGCGTACGATGTAAATATACTAAGTAGGTATCATAGGTTAACTGAGCAAAGCAGAAAATCAAATAAGTAAATAGTTCTATGAGCACTCCCAATTGTATAAAGAAAAATTCCAAAATGGTAACTAACACTATACATCTATAATGCCCCGATTTTCTGAATCGGAATGCTACACGATGCTCATGACCTTAAGGGACCATAAGTTAACCTATGGATAATATTTGTACCTGTACACTGCAAAATATATGAATATAAATGTGGAAACATGAACTGAAAGGCCATAAGGTTCAATAATGAACATAATCTGAATAATAACAATGTCTAAGTTGTATCACAATACCAAAACAAAACCAAAATACTAAAGTCTGAATCTAGTCTGTAATCTAGTTTTAAACCCTCTAACTGTCTGAAGTAGGGAGTGGAAGGAACATGTCTCCAACTAATTCCCGACTACTGAAAGGCAAACTAAAATACTGACTTAATAAAGTAGTAATCATGTCCTAGGAGAATGAGGACTCACTGCTAACTCTGACTGCTGAAATCTGCAATACTACTGCTGCTCTGGAACTCATGCCTCTAAACCTATGGTGCAACATTTGAGAAAGCACCATAGCACAAATATGTCAGTGCGTCTGAATATACTGAGTATACGAATGAGGTAGGCTAAGTGCAAAGGGTTTATATGCTTGAACAATGCTAACTGATATGAACGTGAGAATACACACATGCATAAGTAACTATAACTGAACTCGTGCTCATACTGAATACTGATTCTGAATGCTGACAACATAAGTTTACTGATACTGAGATACTGAATAAATGAACGACTATTTCTGATAGTTTGAATTATGAAAAACCGGTCTGATTGATTGTTTCTTACAGTCCTGAAACTGAATACTGATAATGTAAGCTATGATGACTGATCTAACTGATATAGCTGTAATGATCGGCCTAACCAATGTAACTGATACTGAGCGACTATATCTGACAGTCTAAATCATCTAATATTGATTAAAAGTGACTAAGCTTGAGATCACGCCTAACTAATAGGTGATCTCTGGAATTGATATTGAGAATACTCAACTGAATTTGAGACTGAGATCAAGCCTATCTTATGGGTGACCTTTGTAAGTACTGATACTGAATAACTTTATGTTATACCAAGCCTATCTAGCAGGTGGTCTATGAATCTATGGAACTATCTGAGTTCCTTACTAAGATTGATGATTGTATCTGATAGTCCTGATTTCTGAGTTTTACTCTGAAGACTGATATTGTTACTGTAACTGTGAGAGTTCTTACTTAACTGACATTGTACGAGTCTAAAGTAGTGGGGTCCAACCTATAACCCAAGATGGAAGGGTGTCAATACCCTACCACGGCTAACGACCTCTCTGGTTAAGCCTATCTGACCGGTGACCCTCGTAGAAAGTCAACCCTAAGGTAGTATAATAGTCAATCCACTCTGACGGATGAAAAACCTTTTTCTGATGGGTGACTCCTACGTCCTACTCTGGCTATGCAGTTCTAGAGTTCAAGGATTGCTTCTAACGACTCTGCCTCTCTAACGGGAAGACGCCATCCCTTCACTCGCTCGGTGCTAGCTCCTACTCCCAACTGAAAGGCTCTGAACTGATTCTTCAAACTTCTAATTGAACTAAACTGAAGCTATTACTGAGTTTCTTACTTGACTGAGTTCACCTAGTTTCGTTATCTGATAGAATACTACTGAATTTATTATCTGACTGAATAATTCTATGTTCTAAATTGATTTCTTGAATGCTACAGAGATCTGAGATAAGTACTGAACTAAAGCTGGAATGATAACGATACTTAGACTACTGAGATTTCTTAAGTTATATAACTGTCTAAAAGTTCTAAATTTTGTAACTGACTCAGTTCTACTGATCATAGCACAACTGAGATTATCTTGAGACTGACTCGGCTTTAGGCACACAACTACATTTTTCGGGTACAAGTACCCCCAATACTCGATGGAAGAAAATTGACACACATGATACTTCTTGATCATAGGATTAGAATCCAAAATTTGTAATGCCATAAATAGAGGATTTCATACTACACATGGTTCTCAACACCTTATACATGAAAGGAAATACATATAATATGGGTATATTTGCATAATTTAATATCATGGACATTCCATATCTCAACAACAACTCATAACAACAAGATATATCAATAACATGAAATTCATGTAAAAACATAAGGAATAGAACATGGACTTGTCATTTAAGCACTATTAAGTCATAAAAACATGGATTCTATCATTCTTGGCATTTTATCAAACACCTTACATGCACAACTTTGGGCATAGGTGTACTTATTAATTTGAAAATCTTAATCCATCTAAAATTCATGGGTTTCAACTAACCTACTCACATGCTTCATGAAAAATACATCAAGATACAACTTTGAATCCAAACAACAATCACAACATGAATATAGCCATAACAAACAAGGAAATCATAATTTATAATTTAAAACATGATTGTTGAGCTCCATGGATGAAAGGGATCAATGGATGAACACTATGCATACCTTATAAAGGAAACTTTGATAAGTTGCTAGAGATTTCTTGGATTGGGAATCTAAATTCTTGATTATCTTGGAAAAAGGGCTTGAATCTTTCTTTTGGGAAATGATTATAATTGAAACCCTAATCTTGTGGTTGAAAGTTTAAGAGAGGATTTTTGAGATGTTTAAATAAAGAAAAATAATATAAATTTATGTCCCTTGAAGTTTATAAGTCGTGAGAGGTGAAGGAAAAGATCAAAATACCTTTATGAAACCACTTCCCAAAAATCTTAGCTGTAATACCCCACATTTTGGACTGGAATGAAAATCTGTCATTCCTATGCGTGGATGTTTCAAAAGACTCAAATCATATATAAATTTAGTGTGTTAATCAATTATTTAGTGTGGGAATCTACTTTATCATGAATTTAGATCATAGAGGTCCCCTAACTCAAGTACAAGTTGAAAGTTTTCCTCTAGTTTAAGTTTTAGTGAGCGTCAAAACTTGGGTCAATTTCAATTGACCATAACTCATTGTATATGATGAAATGAGTGGTTTACTATATATCAAATGAAATCTATTTGAATTATATTTCTAACGATACCAATTTTGCCTAAATCTGATATCGGAGCAAAGAGTTATCCCCATTTTATTCCAGCATGTCAAGCTGGAAAACGGTGACGACATTTCTGACGGGCTATCACGTTTCTGACAACCTTTTTGATGATGCGTCACATTCTGACGACATTTCTGATGACGTCATTATCCCTGGGCAGAAAATAAAGATTTGGACCCCTTTTGTGATGACCATTTGTGAAGATCTATCACCGACCTGACGGCCTGTCATGGATGGCGTCAAGTATATTTTTCCAGCAATTGAGGGACGTTTTAGTAAGGGTATTTTGGTCTTTTTCACTCACTTCCCATGACTTATAACCCTCAAGGTGTGTATTATCTTCCATTCTCTTTAGTTAAACATCTAAAAAAGCTCTCTCATACATTCCCAACCACAAGATTAGGGTTTTCTCTCAAGATCAAAACTCTCAAGAACAAGCCCTAGGGGTTTCATAGAAGAGTCTATTTCAAGAAAATTTCGCCGTCAATATTCATAAATTCTTAATCTAAGGTATTCGTGTATTCATTCATTGACTCCTTTCATCCATGAAGTTCAAGAATCCTTTTCTAAAACTATATATTATGGTTTTCATGTTATGAATGGATTGTTGCTCATGTTTATGTGTTGAATGTTGCCAAGATAGAACCTTTATTTGTTATTATGAATCTATGACATCATATGAGTTGAAAACATGTAAGTTTGATTATTTATGATAAGTAATTGTATTATTTACACCTATGCCTAAGTTGTGCATGTATGGTGTTTGATAAAATACCTAAGAGACTAGAAATCACGCATTATAGCTAAATTATGACTAAAGAAAGGATTCATGATAGGCCTCTATGATTCAATGTCATCCATGTTGATAATGTGTCTTCTGAACACTGTTGGATTACTCATGAACTAGTCTTATGGAATTATGCGATGCTTACTTGCAAAACCCACTCATGTACAAGATGTAGAATACCCATGTACTTCATGAAATTCCCCAAGTTATGATATTATGGATTGTGGTTGTAATATGCATTGAGCATGATATTGAAAGATATGCAAGTATATACATGTTGTATGAAATTCCCTTCCATGAAATAGATTATTGAGAACCATGCTTAGTATGAAATCCCTTATTTATGATATTGTGGATTATGGACTCTACTCTTATGATCAAGTCAGTCATGTTGTGTCAGTTTCCTTCCATCAAGTCCTGGGGGTATTCATACCCGAAAAATATAGCTGTGTACCTAGAGCCATGTTATGTTTTCACGATACTCTCAGTCAAGCCATGATGTATAGAAATCAGTCAGTCATGTGACTTAGGAAAACTCAGTAATCTCAGTAGTTCAGTATTCTCAGTAACCTCAGTAATCACAGTAAATCTCAGTAACGTTAGTACTATTAATCAGTCCTCAGAACTCATTATATTTTGTCCATCATCGGAATCCAGTAGACTCAGTTTTAGCTCCGCTAAACAATACCACTAGTATCAGTTCAGTTAATCAATATCAGTTAAGCAAATCAGTTTAGTTAAGTTATTTAGTTCAACCTAGTTATTTAGTTAAGTGTCTTTCAGATGGGAGTAGGATTCAGCACCGAGCAAACCTAGGGATGGGGGCTCACCCTCTAGAATAGGACTGAGATCCCTAGAAGCAATTCCTAAGTTCCAGAACTATGTTGCTAGCGTAGGTACAAGATATCACCTATTAGATAGGACTGACATACTCAGGAGTGACCCGTTAGCATATTTATATGTATAGGACTGATCCTAGGAGTCACCCGCTAGATTATGACTAACTCCACAACAGATGTCTTTACTGGTGGCATCGTACTGACACCCTTCCAGTCAGGGAAGAGATTAGAGCCCAGTCAACTTAGCTTGGGGCATGTCAGTTAGATGAACACATCCCATAATTCAGTTACAAAATCAGGGCTTTCAGACATAGTCAACTCAGCTTTGTAGTATAGATTCAGTACTATTAGATAAATTCAATGCTTATCATTGTAAATAGACTTCAAGATCACCCATTAGCTAGGACTGATATCAACTATGATTAATCAGTATCAGAATAAATAGATTTAAAGATCACCCGCTAGATAGGACTGATCTCAGACTAAGTCAAATCATCCTTATTATCAGTATACTCATGATCACCCACAAGATAGGACTGATCTCAGATTTAGTTACTCCAAGTAGAATAGAACTCAGATAGTTCTATCAGAACTTAGACTGTCAGATATAGTTGCTCAGTATTGGTTATATCGATTAGTTCGATCATTACAGTTATATCAGCTATATCAGTTGTCATAGCTCACATTACCAGTATTCAGTTTCAGGACTGTTAGACACAATCATTCAAACTAGTTCTTCATAATTTGAACTGTCAGAAATAGTCAATAATCTATTCAGTACCTCAGTAACAGTAAATTCATATCGTCAACATTCAGACTCAGTAGTCAGCATCATCACGAGTTTAGTTATAGTTGTTATGCATGTATGTATTCTCACGTTCATGCTATTTAGCATTGTTCATGCTATTTAGCATTGTTCATGCATATAACCCTTCACATTTATCCTACCTCACTCGTATACTCAATATACTTAGACTACTGACGCATTTGCGCTATGGTGCTTTCTCTTATGTTACACCATTGGTTCAGAGGCACGAGCTCCAGATCAGCAATAGCATTCCAGTGTTCAGAGTTTGCAGTGAGTCCTTATTATTTGAGAATGATATGATTATTGCTATATTTACTATTCAGTTGCTAGATGGAGTTAGTTGGAGACATATTCCTTCAACTCCTTATTCAGTTTAATTAGAGGCTTTCAGACTAGATGTCAGATTTGAAATTTAGATCTCATAATTCTCAGTATTTATGACTTATTTTGGTATTGTTATACCTTTTTCAAACATTTTGTTATTAGATGTTTATTTAGTTCAAACCTTATAGCCTATTATGTTCGTGTTTCCGTATTTTATGATATATTATACAGTATATAGGTACAGATATCAATCAGGGGTTAGCTTGTGGTCCTTCGGGGTCAGGAGCACTGTGGAGCATTCCGGTTCAGAAAATCATGGTGTGACATTAGCTGACGACCAAGGCTGAAATATCGTTAGATTTGTGATAAGTCATCACAAATGTCATTACTTGGGAGCTGGTTTTTGCCTAAGGATGACGAAATTCATGATAAGTTATCACACTTGTGATAACTTATCTGAAATGTTGTTACTGAGGGATGGATTCTGCCAAAGGCTGATGACATTTGTGATCAGTTATCACGAATGTCGTCACTCTGTTTTCTAGGCTAACATGCTGGAGTAAAATGGTATAACTTTTTGCTTCGGTATCAGATTTTGGCAAAATTAGTATCATTGGAAAGATAATTTAAAGATATTTCATTTGAAAAATAGTAGGTCCTCTAATTCAATATGTACAAGGATTTATGGTCAATTGAAGTTGACCTAAGTTTTGACGCTTACTAAAACTTGAACGATAGGAAAGCTTTTAACTTGTCCTTGAGTTAGAGGACCTCTATGATCTAAATTCATGCTCAAATAGATTCCCACACTACATAATTAATTAAAACACTAAATTTACATTGGATTCGATGCTTTTGGAACATCTACACATATGAATGACGGATTTTCATTCTAGTCCAAAGTGTGGGGGGTTACATTATCTACCCCTTGGAATCATTCATCCCCGAATAAAACTTGATAGACTGAGAATACTGATGACTAAAATTACTTAAAGGATGTGAATTTTTGAAACATGACTATATGGATAGAACTACTGACATGCTAAAAATTCATGTTGAACATGCATATCTGATGCATGACTACTTGACGAAATTCTTATACTAAGCAAGCATACCTGATGCATGAAATACATGACTGAGCAGTTCTCATGAATGCATAATTGGATACACAGATAAGTTGAGCTTTTACTACTGAGCATGCATATCTAATGCATGAATACTTAACTGAACTGACTCTTAAATGCTTGAATAAATATGTACTGATAACTGATACTAGCTTTATGAGAACCATTTGGACATGCAATTGAATAGGTTGAAAGACATGAAAGAATGAAGAAATTATGCGGTATCTCCCCCTTGGGACTCTATGTCTCTCTAAGAAGGCTTACTTTATTGAAACACTGGGGCGATGCACAGGGCATCTACGAACTGGATCATAACTAAAAATTAGAGAGCTAAAACTAATGCATGATGCATGAACTGAGTTATACTCACAATACTAAGGTACTTTGTCTTGGAATAGTTACCTTATTGATATTTTTGATAGTATGACTAGATGGAAAAATATGAAAACAAACTATATGAATCTGATTGTCTAATTACTAAACTAAACTGCTAGCTCTACTAACTAACTCATTCTGAAAACTTAACCTTAACAGAAGCACTGCTTCTGCATTCTTTCAACTAAACCTTCCACCTTAGCCCCAAATCATCATCATAAGTCTGGGAATACTTTACTAAACTCTGAACTCAACTACAATCAATCTACTCTAGGGTCTGTAATACAATAATGTACCTAAATGATCACTCATCCTACAAGACTATACCTGAAAGTATAAAGCTCACAGCTAATACTATCCCTTGGGGTACAACTCTTAATTCCTTTAGTCTCCGCAATCATCAAACTTAAATTCTTGCATGCACTGTTCAAGCCTACTGAAATCTCTTGAACATATCTAGCCACTTATACATAAACATAACACCCGCTACCATCATGGGATGCTAATATCAAATCTTTTAACTTACATCCATACCTTCATACTTAGTCTAAAATCCACCAACTTAAATTCTTCAAAGATTCAAGATTAGTCTCTAAAGCATAATATGAATATCCATAATTCTTTAATAAACATACTACTCTCATCCTATCCTTCAAATGTTACCTCTCTAAAACTTATATTTTCTCCATACCATGAGAATTACCACTATAACACCATCAACAACACATATAACTCCGGATCACTAAACTTAAACTCTTGCATACATTGTTTCAAGCCTACTGATTCACCTTTTATACAATTAACCCCCATGAAACATACTCTGCCCAACTTTAGATAACACTATCCCAAACTATTTGTGGGGATAGTCTGAGAAAGCTTTATCTGTAGGACTCTAGGCCTCACTACTTCTGCTACCTTAAGAGTAAGGTAAAGCTGACATGAATGAAACATGGTGAGAATCCACATAAGTTTCTTAGAGAACCTTTCTAAAGCACGATCTGAGACATAAAAGAAGGGAAACTACTCCTAAAATTTCTTATAGAATCCTACACATAAATGTGGCGCGCAATACACCCATGTACAAGACTCTAATAGATGTGGCTTTCAGACTTCCAAGGACACTATTTAACCTTAGGCTCTGATACCAAGTTTGTAACACCCAAATTTTCTAAACTGAAATGCTACACGGTGCTTATGACCCCGAGGGACCACAAGCTAACCCATGACTAATATTTGTACCTGTAGAATGAATAATATATGAATATAAATGTGGAAACATGAACTGAAAGGCCATAAGGTTCAATACTGAACATAATCTGAATAATAACAATGTCTGAATAAAGTGGTATCACAATATCAAAACAAAACTGAAATACTGAAGTCTGAATCTAGTCTGTAATCTAGTCTAAAAGCCTCTAACATCTGAAGTAGGGAGTGGAGGGAACATGTCTCCAACTAACTCCCGACTATTGAAAGACAAACTGAAATACTAAAGTAATAAAGTAGTAATCATGTCCTCAGATAATGAGGACTAACTGCTAACTCTGACTAATTAAATCTACAATGTTACTACTACTTTGGAACTCGTGCCTCTGAACCTATGGTGAAACATAAAAGAAAACACCATAGCATAAATATGTTAGTATATCTGAATGTACTGAGTATACGAGTGAGGTAGGCTAAATGTAAAGGGTTTATATGAATGAACAATGCTAACTGATATGAACGTGAGAATACACACAAGCATAAGTAACTATGACTGAACTCATGGTGATACTGACTACTGAGTCTGAATGATGACAACATGATTTTACTGATACTGAGACACTGAATAAATAAACGACTATTTCTAATAGTTCAAATTATGAAGAACTAGTCTGATTGACTGTGTCTAACAGTCCTGAAACTGAATATGGATAACGTAAGCTATGATGACTGATCTAACTGATATAACTATAATGATCAGCCTAATCGATGTAATTGATACTAAGCGAATTTGATAGTCTAAATCTTCTAATAATGATTAAGAGTGATTAAGCATGAGATCAGACCTAACTAACGAGTGATCTCTGAAACTATCATTAAGAATACTCAACTGAATATGAGACTAAGATCAAGTCTATCTGATGGGTGACCTTTGTAAGTAATGATATTGAATAACTTTATGTTAGACCAAGCCTATCTAGCTGGTGGTGTATAAATCAATGGAACTATCTGAGCTCCTTACTGAGATTGATAACTATATTTAATAGTTCTGATTTCTAAGTTCTACTCTGAAGACTGATACTGAAACTATAACTGTGGGAGTTCTCACTTAACCAAAATGCCCCGAGTCTAAACTAGTAAGGTCCGACCTATAACCCTAGCTGGAAGGGTGTCAATACTATGCCACAGCTAAAGACCTCTCTGGTTAAGCCTATCTGATGGGTGACCCTCATAGGAAGTCAATTCTAAGGCAGTATAATAGTCAAGCCTCTTTGACGGATGACAAGCCTTTTTTTGATGAGTGACTCCTATATCCTTCGCTGGCTACGTAGTTCTAGAGTTAAGGGATTTCTCCTAATAACTCTGCCTCTCTAACAGGGAGCCTCCATCCCTGCACTCGCTCTGTGCTAGCTCTTACTCCCAACTAATAGACTCTGAACTGATTTATAGAACTTGTACTTGAACTTAATTGAAGCTGTTATTGAGTTTCATACTTAACTGAGCTGACTGAGTTCACTTGGTTCAGTTATCTGATGGAATACTACTAAATCTATTATCTAACTGAATAATACTAAGTTTTGAATTGATTTCTTGAATTCTAATGACATCTGAGCTAAGTACTGAACTGAAGCTGCAATGATAACGATACTTAGATTACTAAGATTTCTTAAGTTCTATAGCTACCTGAGAGTTTTGAATTATGTAACTTACTGAGTTCTACTGATCATAGCACGACTGAGATTATCTTGAGACTACTTGAATTTAGGCACACATCTATATTTTTTGGGTACAAGTATGCCCAGGACTCGATAGAAGGAAACAGACACATATGATACCTCTTGATCATAGGAATAGAATCCCCAATTCGTAATACCATAAATAGAGGATTTCATACTACACATGGTTATCAATATCATATACATGAAAGGGAATACATATAACATGGGTATACTTTCATACTTCAATATGATGGGCATTCCATATCACAACAACAACTCATAACAACAACACATCAATAATATGGAATTCATGTGAAAATATAAGAAATAAACATGGACTTGTCATTTAAGCATTGCTAAGTCATAAAAACATAGATTCTATCATTTTAGGTATTTTATCAAAAACCTTACATGCACAACTTTGGGCATAGGTGTACTTATTAATTTGACAATCTTAATCCATCCAAAATACATGGGTTTCAACTAACCAACTCACATGCTTCATAACAAACACATCAAGATACAACCTTGAATCCAAACAACAATCATCAACATGAATATAGTCATAACACAACAACAAAAT
This sequence comes from Capsicum annuum, assembly GCF_002878395.1. Classification (NCBI taxonomy): domain Eukaryota; kingdom Viridiplantae; phylum Streptophyta; class Magnoliopsida; order Solanales; family Solanaceae; genus Capsicum; species Capsicum annuum. The sequence continues at coordinate 134,947,811 of NC_061115.1, forward strand.
CATAATTTATAATTTAAAACATGATTCTTGAGCTCCATGGATGAACACTATGCATAGCTTAGAAAGAAAACTTTGATGAGTTGCTGGAGAGTTCTCAGATTGGGAATCTAAATTCTTGATTATCTTGGAAAAAGGGCTTAACTCTTGCTTTTGGGAGATGATTTTAATATAAACCTTAATCTTGTGGTTGAAAGTGTAAGAGAGGGTTTCTGAGATGTTTAACTAAAGAAAAATAAGAGAAAGTTACGTCCCTTGAGGTTTATAAGTCGTGGGAAGTGAAGGAAAAGACCAAGATACACTTACGAAACCACTTCCCAATTGCTGAAAATCTTAGCTGACGACCAAGGCTGAAATGTTGTTAGATTTATCATAAGTCGTCACAAATGTCGTCACTTAGGAGCAGGTTTCTGCCTAAGGATGACGAAATTCGTGATAAGTCATCACACTTGTGATAACTTATTAGAAATGTCGTCACTAAAGTCTATATTCTGCCTAAGGTTAATGACGTTTGTGATAAGTCATTACACTTGTGATATGTTATCACGAATGTCGTCACTCAGTTTTCTAGGCTGACATGCTGGAGTAAAATGGGCATAAATTTTTGTCTGGTATTGGATTTTGGCATAATTAGTATCGTTGGAAATATAATTCAACGAGATTTCATTTGACATATACTAGGCCCTCTTATTCGATAAATACAAGGAGTTATGGTTGATTGAAGTTGACCTATGTTTAGAAGCTCACTAAAACTTGAACGATAGGAAATCTTTCAACTTGTCCTTGACTTAGGGGACTTCTATGATCTAAATTCATGCTCAAATGGATTTCTACACTAAATAATTGATTAACACACTAAATTTACATGGGATTCGAGGCTTTTGGAACATCTACGCATATGAATGACGAATTTTTATTCTAGACTAAAATGTGGGGCATTACAACATCCTAATAATTCTACTAGTATAATGTAGGGGTAACTACACACGAATATATAAGAGGATATAAATATATGACAACAAATATGTAAGTAGAATACAAATTATGCAATGCAATAGGTTGATGATAAGATGATAATGATGTAAGCCATTTAATAGAAACCATGGCATGACTTTGTAAACTCCTTCTAAGCTAAAAATTATTGGACGTGACCCATATAAGGTTCACAACTCATACAATAACAAAATAAATTAACCTTGACAGGAAAGGCCTCGGTCAAGAGATTTACAAAAGTCTCAAAATCAACCTTGCCAGCAATGATATCAATCAAGGGATTTACAAAGTGTTCCTTTTCTTTAAAAATTAGTGGTTCTTAGTAGAACCATTATCATAAATATGTATGGATGAAATGATAATGTAATACTCACAACCAAATTATTATAAAGATAATAATTAATTAAATAATTAAATAGATAAGCTCACAAATCAACTCAGTAAGTCAGTAATTGATGATATAAGACATTGCATGGAACCACTGGAACAAATATTCATGTAATACATTAGTAATATCAATTCAAGCTACTTTTTTGGGCATAATGAAAAATAAAATCTTGAAAGTCCATAATCATATAGATATAAGCCCCCACAAAGAAAACACGATAATGCTAATAATCATAAAATACAAATCCTACCCAGCCTAGCATAAATAAATTTAGGACAAATAGTTGAAACTCTTGTTTGTACCCTTTAGCATGAAGCCTTTCATACAAGAGCAGTCTAAAAATGGACTAAAGCTACAAAAAACATAGTCTAAATATCAAAGAGAGTTCAATGATACCCATATTAGCTATATTTATTTTGGGTCCCCAAAGTATAAAAATAGCTCCAATTTTATTTATGTATCATGTTCCCCAGTTCTAAAGAAGTCTAAATGTGGAAAACAAACAAAAAATGAGTTGAAATAAAACATTAAATCAAAGAAAATCAATTTTATAATTTGCCTAGTAAGAGTCCCAAAATCCATGTTTGAAATCAAGGATTTAATGTCATTTGAAAATGAAAGCAATACAAAATGAAAAAAATAGGAGTTTTGAGATTACCCACAATAGATTGATGATAAAAACTCTTTGAAGTTGTACAAAACTGAGCTCCCAAATCCTAACAACACTAAAAATATGATTTTGAACAAAAAATGATTTATATTTTTTCCAGGTAAAATAAATACCCTTAACGAAAAAGAGCTATTGGTTTCAATTTTGGTAAGAATCATACAAGAATCATCATGATTGTGGGCGGTCTATCGTGAATATAATGAGTCATTGACCCAGACCTAGTCCTATTTACCCTTTGAGAATCCAAGCGCCACCAAGTGTTTGAGATGAATGAATCAAACTCTTTCCTAATGCGGTCCCGCCATCGCATTCCTGATGTATAAGAAATTCCTTCTCTATGAATATTAAGAAATATTTATGCTTAAATAGAAAAAGAGAACCAAGAGTTTTTACTAGGAAAAATATTCCAAATTAAACCCCCGAGATTTATTTAGGATCCCACAAAAGTAATTTGAATATGTTGCTGGGTTAATTTTGATGCTCTAGACTCAATGAATCCTTCAAATTTACAAAAAAAATTCATTTACCAACAAACTAACTGTCATGACCCTTTTTGGGCTTATTTTACTAATTTTCATCTAAATACTCAAAATTCAATATAAAGTCTTGAGATCCAAACTAACTATGCTACTAACAAAAAAATAGCATTCTGGGTCTAATGAAATTGACCAAATCAGCATCTAATACTTAGATGACACCATACGAACCAAAGTCAAACTAACAATATTTAAAGTCCCTAAGGACTTCAAACTCATATAGATTCACTCTTGAATTTTCTAAGGAAAATACAAACTAACCCCATAACTCAAAAATATCATATATCAACTTAGGAAAGGGAAAATAGTCAAAACATAGAAAAAGAAAAAAATTACAACTATGATATATGTTTAAGAAAATTTTAGGCTTTTATGACTAAGACAGAATGATTGTATCTGACATTCCTGATTTTGTAACTGAAACTGTGGGAAGTAGTCATCTAACCAATATTCCCTTAATAAGCCATTATGGCTGAGCTGGGGTCCAACCCATAACCACAATTAGAAGGGTGTCAATATCACGCCACTAGTAAGGACAATCTGTAAGTAATCCTTATATAATAGATAATTCTAGTGAGAATTATGGGAACGCTCATATAACAGGTTAAGCCACCTCATCTACCCTCGTGTAATACGCTATAGTGTCTCAACCTATGCTGGGTACGTAGTTTTGGAATGCAAGGACTACTTCCAAGAATGATACCCTCATATAACAGATGAGTTCCCATCCTTGGGTCCACTCAGCACTAATTCCTACTCCTATATGAATAGACACTAAACATAGATCACTAAACTAAATTAGCTGAATTAACTAAGTTTTGTTGACTGATAAAATATTACAGAGATCTGATAACAGACTAAGATTACTAGGATTACTGAGTTTTCCTGAGTCATGAGACTGACTGTATACTATGGATCATGGCTTGGCTGAGGATATCATGAAACATAAGACTTATTCTAGGCACACAACTATATTTTTTGGGTACAAGTATCCCCAGGACTCGATGGAAGGAAACTGACAAAGCATGACTTTCTTGAATATATGATCATATCAACAGTACATAATATAATAAGTTGGAGAATTCATAAAGTGCAAGTTCTAAAGCACAACAAAGGCCACACATATATCCACAATTCATTGACTAAGACATTTCATCAAACACTTGACATGCATGAACTTGTACATGAATTAGGATTTTATATTATCATACTAGTAGGGCATTTTTTCTCACATAGGTATTTAATCAAACACATGGTGAGAAAAGTATATGTAGACAACATTACACAACAAGTAAACATCATGATTCAATTCTAATTTCACCATTCAAGGGTTTAATTATGGATTCATATGAAGCTACACCTATAATAATTAATTCCACTTAATATTTATCACTAAACATGGATTAGAATTCAATTGGTCATTATCAAAATAAACAAAAGCAAACCCAACATGAAATTTATAAAATCCATATACTTGAACTTTAAAAAGAGATTCTTGGGCTTCATGGACAAAAGGAGTCCATGAATGAACACTATGCATACCTAGGTGAGTGAATTATTGTAGATCTGTGGATGAAAACTTAAATTCTTAGCTTGGAATCAAGCACCTATGGTTTCTTGTTCTTGGGTATTGATCTTTGAGAGAAACCCTAATTTGTTGTTGTAGAATAATAATAAACCTATAAGCTATGATCGGGTATAATTAGGGGTTAAATCGGGTGGAAAAAATCCTAAATACCCTTTTAAAAAGACTTAAAATTCACTAAACGGGACCTGCGATGGACCGTCACTGGCTCGACGGTCTGTCATTTCAGCATTCATACGTGGACAAAAAAAAGTCACTGCCTTATAGCGATGGCTTGGGCGAGGGTCCGTTGTAAGTTTGATGGTTCGTCAACTTGGCTATGATAGCCTAGGCGACAGTCCATCACTAGATCGATGGTCCATCAACCTGGCCATCACACCTGGACAATTCTGACAGCTCTGATTAAAACGTCCATAATTTTTTACTCTGATACCGGATTTAGACGAAATTGGTATCTTTGGAAAGTTAATTCAATTTCTCATATGATAAAAAGTGAAAATCTTAAAAATTCCATGTGCACACAAATGGATTTATCTTTCAAGGAAAGTTTCTAACATTCTTGGGATGATTTCAAGCTAGGTAGAAGTACAGGGTATTACAATATCTCCCCCTTAAGAACATTCATACTTGAATGAGACTAAGTGAGAGGGGAGAATAAAAACTGATGTACAAACTTAACATAAACAATTGGAACATGATCTCATGACTGACATAACTGATAACTAAATTTATTATACTAATCATGCATATCTAATGCATGTATAACTGTTTCATGACTGAGTGTTCTGATAAACCAAGGTGCTCACAATAAGAATGCATGTTTGATGCATGATTATATAACAGAACTGATACATGAATGCATAATTGACTATACAATTATCCATAATACCAAGTTTATAATGGAATTTTGAACATGAACTGAATATTAAGCTATAAACTGAGAGCAGAACATGAAACTTAAAAGTTTAAGGAGAATTGTTACCTTGAGCTTGATCTGAGTTGGCGGAGAAGAGGTGAGGGTACTTGGTATGCATGTCTGTTTTTGCTTCCCAATTATCTACCTCAACAGACTAACTTCGTTAAAGATCTTTGACTAGAGGGACTTCTTTGTTCCTCAGTCTATGAGTCTGGTAGTCAAGAATTTTGACTAAAATCTCTTCATAAGATAGGTTGTTCTGAATATTTATGCTCTGAATAAGGACTACAACTGTTTGGTTACCTATGAACTTCTTGAACAAAGAGACATGGAAGACTGGATGAACTGAGGCTAGATCTGATGGCAATTCGAGCTCATAAGCTACCTTGACTAAACGACTAAGAATATTGAAGGGACCGACATATCGGGGACTGAACTTTCCCTTCTTACCAAATCTCTTCACTCCCATTATGGGTGAGATATTTAGATAGAAATAATCACCAATCTCAAACTTAAGATCCTTTCTACGTATATTTGGATAAGAATTCTGTCGGCTCTAAGCAACCCTGAGCCTTTCTCTGATCAACTGGACTTTCTCTAAAGCGTCGAATACTAAGTTAGGCCCTATAATTGACAACTCACTAACTTCGAACCAACTGATTAGAGATCTACATCTCCTACCGTAGAGAGCTTCGAATGGATCCATTCAAATACTGGAATGTTAGCTGTTGTTGTATACTAACTCAATCAAAGGGTAGTGGTCATCCTAACTACCCTTGAAATCAATTGGACATGCCATTAGCATATCTTCTAAAGTCTGAATGGTCCTTTATGCTTGACCATTTGTCTAAGGATAAAAGGTTGTACTAAGATGAACTTGGGTACCAAGACCCTTTTAGAATGCTTTCCAGAAATAAGAGATGAACTGGGTACCTCTGCCTGAGATAATGGATAATGGAACACCATGCAATCTGACCAACTCTCTGATGTAGAATTTGGCGTAATCCTCGGCTGAATAAGAGGTATGGACTGGAAGAAAATAAGCTGATTTAGTCATTCTGTCTACAATGACCCAAACTGAATCATGCTGGCAATGAGTACGAGGCAAACCCATCACAAAGTCCATGTTCACTTCTTCCTACTTCTAAGTAGGAAAAGTGAATACCTGCATGGACCTACTAGGCTTCTGATGCTCTATCTTAACCTGCTGACATGTAGAGCTCTTAGCACAAACTCTACAACATTTCTCTTCATCCCACTCCACTAATAGATTTCCCACAAGTCATGGTACATCTTTGTGGCCCATGGATGAATAGAGTAGCATGCACCATGCGTTTCTACAAGAATTCACTGCCTTAAGTTGTCTGCACCTGGAACACACAGACGACCTTGACAATGCAAAAAACCATCTCTCCCTTGGGAGAAAACCTCTACTTTCTAATCCTTGACTGACTCTTTTAACTTGACAAGTCTAGGACCTCTATCTTACTTTTCTTTTACCTCAGAAACTAGAAATGATTCTGAACCTATATGTCACCCTCCTCTGAATCGACTAAGAGAACACCTAGTATTGCAAGCTGATGGATTTCCTGAGCTAACTTCTTCTTATGCTCCTCAACATAAGCAACACCCCATAGAAAGTCAATTGAGAGCATCATCCACGACATTGTTCTTTCCCGAATCATAAAGGACACTTATGTCATAATCTTTCAAGAGCTCTAACTACCTTCTCTAATGAAGATTAAGATCTTTCTGACAAAAGAAATACTAAAGGCTCTTATGATCTATGAACACATCTACATGAACACCGTATAGATAATGCCTCAAATTCTTTAAGGAAAAAACTATAACTGTTAACTCAAGATCATGAGTAGGATAATTCCTCTCATGAGGTTTAAGTTGTCTGGAGGCGTAGGATATGACCTTACTATGCTACATAAGGACACAGCCCAAACCTAGTCTGAATGCATCGAAATACACTACGAACACATCTGAACTATCTGGAAGAGCTAAGACTAGGGCTGAGGTGAGTCGAGTGTTCAACTTTTGAAAACTCTTCTCGCAAAGATCTAACCGCTGAAACTTGACTTTCTTCAAAGTCAATCTTGACATAGGGGATGCAATAGAAGTAAATCCCTTAACAAACTATCTGTAATAGCAAGCCAAACCCAAGAAACTCCTGATATATATTGGAGAGACAGGGCTAGGCCAATTTCTTACTACTTCAATGTTTTAAGGATCTACTCTAATGCCATCACCAGAAACGATATGGCCGAGAAATGCTACTGACCATGGACAAAATTTGCACTTACTAAATTTGGCGAACAACTGATGATCTCTAAGATTCTGAAGTACAATTATGAGATGGTCTGCATGATCATGTTTACTGTGGGAAAAGACTAAAATATCATCAATGAAGACTATGACAAACATGTCCAAGTACTGCTTGAACATACGGTTCATCAAGTCCATGAAAGATGCTGGGGCATTGGTAAGACCAAAGGACATAGATAGGAATTCAAAGTGACCATACTGAGTACAAAAGGTTATTTTTAGAATATCACATTCTATGACTCTAAGCTGATGATAACCGGATCTGAGGTCTATCTTAGAGATAGCTGGCACTATGAAGTTGGTCAGACAATTCATCGATTCTGGGAAGAGGATACTTATTCTTGATCATGACTTTATATAGTTTATGGCAATCAATACACATTATCAGAGAACCTTCTTTATTGCACATGAATAAAATTGGTTCACCCCACGGGGAAACACTAGGTCTGATGAATCCCTTATCTAAGAGATCATTCAGCTGCTCCTTCAATTCTCTGAGTTCTGCTGGAGTCATTTTGTATGGAGGAATAGATATAGGCAGAGTATTTGGAAGAAGATCAATACCGAAGTCTATTTCCCTTTTGGGAAGAATTCCTGGAAGATCTTCGAGAATGACATCTAAATATTTATTCACGAATGGGACTGAATCAAAACTGGGAGTTTTGGAACTAGTGTCCTTAACTCGAACAAGATGTTAGACGTATCCCTTAGATATTATTTTCCTTTCTCTAAGGTAGGAAACAAATTGACCACTTAAAGCTAAAGTACTACCCCTCCACTCTAGGACAGGTTCATTGGGAAACTAAAACTAGACAACTTTATTTCTGTAGTCGACTATGGCATAGCAGGAATAAAGCCAATCCATGCTGAGAATGACATCAAAATATATCATCTCTAATTCAACTAAGTCTGCTAAAATGATTTTTTGTGTTACCATAATCAGAGAGTTCCTGTATACCCATCGGGCTATGATGGTTTTACCCACTGGGGTAGAGACTGAAAAGGGCTCTACTAGAATTTCGTGACTGACTCCAAAATCAACTACTATATAGGGAGTAACAAAATACAAAGAAGCTCATGGATCAAGCAAAGCATAAACATACACATAAAAGATCTGTAACGTACTGGTAACTACATCAGGAGAATTTTTCTAATCTTGCCGAGATTAGAGAGCATAAAGTCAATTTGGGCATTACCCACTAGTGGCACTGGAGGTGGAAACCTACTGTTTTGGGTAACTAGAATGAGATGAAGAACGGTTCTGCTAACTTTGAGGACCTGGCTGAGGACAGTCACTGACTTTGTGGCTTGGCTTGCCACATCTAAAACAAATACCACTGCCAATACCTTGATGGTGCTTTTTATAAGTTTGGTAAAGAGGATAGGTGCAGGCACTGCTAACACTACCCTGAGACTTAGAGAATGTCACTTTACCTTTATTACTATCCCTAAACTTAGGAGATGGAGAGATAGAGCACTAGCTAAAGAAGGAGTTAGAACCACTGACTTAGAATGAGACTGAGAAAGGTTTCCTTCTTTTGATTTGGCCTGAGCAAAGTTAAAACTAACTTTCCTTGCACTCTTATTTTGGTTCTCCCCCATCTTAATCTTTTTCGCCTCTATCAGTTGAGCATGGGTCATAAGCCTAGCTATGTTTATGTTACTATTCAATATCGTGGACCTGCACGCATTGACCACACTATCATTCACCCCAGAGGAAAACTTAATCATCTTGTCCCTGCTATCTACAACTACATAAGGAGCATATCTAGCTAATTGAGTAAACTTGAGAGAATAATCTTTCACTGTCATGTTGCCTTGCCTGAGGTTGATAAATTATAACACTTTAGCTACTCTCAGCTTTAGGGGAAAGAATCTATCTAAGAATGCAGTAGCAAACTTCTCCCACTCAATAGGCCCTGCATCTACAGCCCTCTCTGACTTCCACTATTTGAACCAAGTATGAGCAATATCCTACAAATAATATGAAGCTAGCTCTACACTCTCACTAGAAGTAACCCTCATGATATCCATAACCTTCCAAACTTGATCAAGAAATTCTTGACGGTCCTCATCTGACTTATACCCAAAATAGGATGGAGGATTCATTCTAGTGAAGTCCCAAATCCTGGCTATAACTAAATTGGACACTGGGTTGGCTGAAATGACAACTGATTGTTCATTCTGAGCAGCGACTGATTGAGCAAGAATAGTGAATGCAGCTCATAACTTAGCATGATAAATATGTTCACCCAAAGAATCTTCAGGCTGATAGGATGGCAGATTCCCGTTTCTTCTTTTAGGAGGCATGTTCTGTAGAGAAAATGGAGAAATTGATTAGAATGACAGATTGGCCTGACATTATGCTCACTAGAACCACATGAATACTGAAAGAAGGGAAACTATTCCTAAAATATCTTATAGCCTCCTGTACATAAATATGGCACGCAACACACCCATGAACAAGATTCTTCTAGATGCGGCTTTCAGACTTCCTAGGACTCTATTGAACCTTAGGCTCTAATACCAAGCTTTTAATGCCCCAAATCTGGTACCCAGAATGCTACACGGTGCTCATGAACCCAAAGGACCACAAGTTAACCCATGACTAATATCTGTACCTGTATACTGCATGTTATATTATATAATTGTATAAACATGAACTGAAAGGACATAAAGTCCAAAACTATAACATAATATCTAATAAAATATAACATCTAGGTGGGCTATAAAATACCCAAAAAAATAACAGAATTAACTATCTGAACATGATAGTCTGAAAAACCTCTAACTGACTGAACTATCTGAATAAGGAGTTAATGGGACAGGTCCCCAACTAACTCCAACTAATAAATTCATTAATAAGATAATAAAGAAATGATCATTTCCTCGAAGGATAAGGACTCACTGCTAATTATCTGTTGATATCTGGAATCTACTAATGCTCTAGAGCTCGTGTCTCTGAAACTATCGTATAACACATCATAGCATAAATGCATCAGAACTTTGAATGTACTAGTATACATGTGAGGTAGGATGAATGAATAGGGCTCATATGTATGAATACTGGATAACTAATAAATATGAACATGAGAAGACATACATGAATGCACAGTAACTATAGTTGAGATCATGATAACATAAATTTACTAATAACTAACATGACTAATAACTGAGTTCTGATGACTGATGTAACTGATAACATGAGTGACTATATCTGACAGCCCTGAATTAGATGGAACTAGCTGAGTTCTATACTGTTCTGAGTTGACTGTATCTGGCAGTCCTAAATTTTATAAAACTATCTGAGTACTATTACTGAGACTAAATGACAGTATCTGATTGTCCTGATTTTGTAACTGAAACTATGGGAAGTAGTCATCTAACTGACATGCCTCTAATATGCCATTATAGCTGATTTGAGGTCTAATCTGTAACCCCAATTAGAAGAATGTCAATATCGCACCACTGGTAAGGACAATCTGTGAGTAACCATCATATAATAGGTAAATCTAGTGAGAACGGTGGGAAACCTCATATAACAGGTTAAGCTACCTCATCGACCATCATATAATAGACTATGATATCTCAACCTATACTGGCTACGTAGTTTTGGAATGCAAGGACTACTTCGAAAAATCACACCCTCATATTACAGGTGATTTCCCATCCTTGGGTTCACTCGGTACTAATTCCTACTCCCATCTGAATAAATATTAAACATGGATCATTGAACAAAATTAACTAAATTAACTAAGTTTTGTTGACTGACAAAATATTACTGAGATCTGATAACAGACTAAGATTATTGGGATTACTATGTTTTCCTGCATTATGAGACTAACTGTATACTATGGATCATGGCTTGGCTGAGGATATCATGAAAGCATGACACTAATTCTAGGCACACAGCTATATTTTTAAGGTATAATTACCCCCAGGACTTGATGAAAGAAAACTGACAAAGCATGACTTTCTTGAATACATGATCACATCACCAACCCATAATATAATAAGTTGGAGAATTCATAAAGTACAAGTTCTAAAGCACCACAAAGGCCACACATATATCCAGAATTCATTGAAAAAGACATTTCATCAAACACTAGACATGCATGAGGTTGTACATGAATGGGGATTTCATATTATCATACTAGTAGGGTACTTTTTCTTCACATAGGTATTTAATCAAACACATGGTGAGCATAGTATATGTAGACAACATTACACAACAAGTAAACATCATGATTCAATTATAATTTCACCATTCAAGGGTTTAATCATTGATTTACATGAATCTACCCCAATAATAATTAAATCCACTTAAGATTTATCACTAAACATGGATTAGAATTAAATTGGTCACTATCAACATGAACGAAAGAAAAACCAACATAAAATTTATAAAATCCATATACTTGAACCTTAAAAAGAGATTCTTGGGCTTCATGGACGAAAGGAATCCATGAATGAATAATATGCATACCTGGGTAAGTGATTTCTTGAAGATCTATGGAGGAAAACTTGAATTCTTAGCTTGGAATCAAGCACCTTGGGTTTCTTTTTCTTGGGGATTGATCCTTCAGAGAAACCCTAATTTGTTGTTTTAGAATAATAATGAAATTATTAGCTATGTCGGGTGTAATTAGGGGTTAAATTGGGTGGAAAAAGACCCAAATCCCCTTTTAAAATGACTTAAAATTTGCTAAACAGGAACTGCGATGGTCCGTTGCTGGCTCGACGGTCTGTCATACGTGGACCAAAAAAAAACTCACTACCTTATAGTGACGGCTGGGGCAATGGTCTGTCGTAAGTTTGATGGCCCATCAACCTGCCCGTCGCACCTTATCTAGACTTTGACTTACTGCCTTTGCTGTGATGGTCTAGGCGATAGTCCATCACTAGATTAATGATCCATTAACCTGGCCTTCGTACCTGGGCAATTCTGATAGCTCTGAATAAAACATCCAAAACTTTTTACTCTGATACCAGATTTGGACAAAATTGGTATTGTTGGAAAGTTAACTCAATTTTCTATATGATAAAAAGTGAAAATCTTAAAAATTCTACATGTACACAAATGGATTTATCTTTCAAGGAATTTTTTTAATAATCTTAGGATGATTTCAAGTTAGGTAGAAGTATGGGGTATTACAGCACTACCCTTCTAATATCTTCCTTAAAAGCATCCTATCGGTTTGGGTAATTGTGCTGTTTTGGTGATTTTGGAATAACCATTTCCTCATCAAAATCCTTTTATGTTTTTGTTTAATTCTTGGCTTAATTCCCCACTTTACTTTTAGATCACTAGATTATTGATGGGTTGATTTTAGTATCATTTGAGCTCAAAACCTTACCATTCTTGAGGTTAATTGATCCTTGAGCATAGAGGGGTTTATTAATGATTTCCAAAATATGATACCACAAGTGGTCCCTGCATGGGATTTTAACTTAATTTTTGAACCAAAGCATAATAAAGCAATACAGGTACCATTGTTCTCATTTTAATGAGTAGATTGATATTTTGATACTGTGGCATCGTGTGAAAGCTTCTCAAAAGGGGGAAATACCAATTTAGAAGTTTTTAATGGGATTTTTTCAGCGTCCTAATAGGCTAGATATACCTTTCTCTAAGTTTGGGCTTAATAATAGTAACAGTATAATATTATTATAGTTTTGGTTGAGAAATAGTACTTGGAGATATTTTTAGTGTGATTTGGATTATTTAGCTAATTAAAGAAACATAATATGGTGTAATTAAGTTAAGTACTTATTCCTTAGATAGAATTTTTATGTTAGGACACAATGAGGATTATGTAGAATCTTGTAGTAATATTTTACACCTAAGTCTAGTTCGGGTAAGAATTTTCCTTAGAATAGATTTTTGGCTTTAGAAGTGGGCCCCTCTGACCTACCATAGACAAATATTGCTATTAGTTCCTTATATACTCAGTAGGACATAAGTAATATTTTATTTACATTCTCTAGCCCAATGAGGTGTTAGACATATACTGGTTTATTATAGAAATGTGTTTTAGGGATAATAAGATGGGTTTATGTCTGGAAATTTATGACATTAAGATCGGTTAGATTTTTGCATCATTAACTACATTACTTCAAGTTTAGGTTTAGTATTCATGATATTTTTTAAGGTTCAAGTATGACATATGAGAACTAGTTTCAGTTCAAGTCTGGCATTGAGAGGTTATTTATGACCGTTCTTGAATTTGTTTGAGTTTGGAGTTTATGGTATAGAAAGACACGATTACAATTTTTATAAATGGATTGTTGGTGTAATTATAGATTTAATTCTTCTTGATTGCATTGACTAGGCTTATGGTGGCTCGCATTAGGTTATATACATTTCTACATCTTTTGGGCTTATGGGCCCCTAGTTATGTATGCGATAGTTGCATTCTCTTCACTTTTATTATTTTATTTGTTTACTTTCAGCATTTGGTGGATTATTAAAGGTTTACCCTTATCCATCATCTTATATTATTTATCTCACATTTTATTGTATTTATATTTGACTTAGCTCAGTTGACTGATGATGCATATTGAATACTCCTGGCTTTGGTACTCATACTATACTTATACACCTTTTTGATGTAGAGTTTAGTACTAGTTTATGTCGTTGGCGCTGTTATTATGGTAGTCAGAGTTTTGAGACAAGGTGAGCTCTTAGAGCAAAAGTTGAACTTTTCTCTACCTTTTGTTTTTGGATTATCTTTTTATTTCATGAATGTTGTATTTTGACTTGGATAGTACTTATAATCTTTAATGAAAGTCTCTTTTACCCACCTTACTAGGTTGTGGGATGATATTGCTCTCCTATTATTTCTCTTCAGCGTGCTATTATTCTTATGATTTATGTCTTGTCATTACTTTACTTATATAATTTTGGTATTTATGCCATTTTCTACTAACTAGCACATTACTTATAGTTTTGATCTATGGTTTTGCTTACTTATTTTTGAGGTAAAGTAGGTTCCATCATGACTTATGAAATTGGGTTGTGAAATTTTTTTATTAGAGCCAGGCTCACCAATATTGTTAGTAAAAATGCAAGTGTTTAGTAGAGTTCTGTAGATCAGAACGATGATGTTTATTTCTTATCTTTGAGCCTTCACTCATTTTGTGCTAAGATTCTATATTTATTCCCAAGATTTATAGTTTTACTTTTTTGTAAATGTCTATGACGTGTGTTACTACTAAGAGACACAAGGACCTTGAGTCTAGAACTAGGGATCCCACTAGACGACATGGATGACCTGGTGATTGGGTGTAGATGACAGATGTAGCTCTAGTTAGAGGTCATGATGAAGAGCCTTCACCATACCCTATCCTTACTCCTACACCAGAAATTTCTATACCATAATAAATAGTGGGCCAAAGGGAAGCCTAGGCTCCACCACGCTTTATTTCTTCATCATTGCAGATGCTCTAGTTTAACTTTAGGGTTTGGCTAGTGGTGCACTATCTGATTGGTTATCATTCTGTACATCAGAGTGGTACCGAGGTAGGGGCAGAACCTGTAGCTATAGATCCAAGAATTAAGATCTTTCCAACACTGGTACTTGCTCATACAATAGTGACCCAGCCTATTATGTATATTGAGGAGTAGAATATATTGGGTACATTATTCAGGTTAACTCTACTAGGTTTTTTAGGGAACCAAGCGAGGATGAATATAGGTTCTTAATTGCTTGTGAGGATAGGCTCCATAATTTTAGTCTAGTAGAGACTCGTGGTATCAACTGTACTACTCTCCAAATGGATCTAGAAGCTCAACATTTGTAGAGATATTATCTTGATTTTATGCCAACTGGATCTTCCCCTTTGACATAGAGAAAGTTCTCTAAGATTTTCTTGGAGAAGTATACTCCTCGTAGCCTTAGAGATTATTTGAGAGACAAGTTCTAGAGATTGTATTAGGGTTCTATGATAATCTTGTAGTATGAGACTAGATTTAAAAGTAGGTTAGGCATGCTATATCCTTTTTGTCGATCGAGTATAAGAAAATTTGGTGTTTTGTTTTATGGTTGAGACTTTCTTATTGCATGGCTATAGAGTTTGGTAACTATTGGAAAATCTTTGACTAATGTTTTTGATCATTCTCAGATTATAGAGGAGATAGAACATGAGGCTTAAGGGGGAAGCAATAAGAGGTTGCATTATCAAGGTTGTTACATTGGAAGCCAAAGTGTCTCACGACTCAAAGGCAATGGTTCTCAGTGTAGGTACACTCTACACTAATTTTATCAATATTAGTGTTAGTTTAGTACACCCATTCTTGTCGCAATTTATCTTAATTCGAGGGGTTAGCCTAGCTACGGTAATCACTTTGTTAAAGGAGTGGTTAGCCCTTAAGAGGTTCATATTCTAGGTTTTTTAGCAGTCGTGGTAATTTCAAGTTAGCTAGATCTTTTAGATATATTGCAACACCTGGGTTATGTTATGATTATGGGGTCTTTGTCAATTTTTCTAAGGAGTGTCCATGACGTGGGTAGTTTTTCCTGCATCATAGAGTGTTTTGCCAATTAAGGCTATATCACCCTTAGCTAGGGGAGCTATACAAGGTCTTCGAGGGAGTCCCCATGGTACACATTAAGTTCGTTAGGCAGGTAGGCCAAATGATCAGTTAAGCCCATAGTCAGCATGAGAGGTCTTTTATATGTTGTACCTACTAGACCAAAGGTATAGTCTTTTGATATTGTTATTATGGGTGTGATTTTAGGGTGCCATCAATAGAATTTTGCTTTATTTTATTTGAGATCCACTTATACTTTTGTGCCTTCTTATTATAAATCATGATTAGAGATCTTAGGATTTTTTATGTATTTTATTATTTGTATTTACTCCTGTGGGAGATTATTTAATAATTGATCGGGTTTATAGATTATGTGTTGTTACCATTATAGATTTTTATACTCAGGATAATCTTATTATATTAGATATGGTGGATTTTTATGTGACTCTAGGCATGGACTAGTTATCTCTATATCATGCGGTGTTGGATTATTTTGCTAAAACCATTACCTTAGCCATTACCAGTGTACACCTAGTTATGTGGCAGGGATATTTTAACCACTTGTCAATGGGGATTATTTCTTACATTTGGTATGGAAGACTTATATCAAGGGGTTATGAGTCTTCTCTTGCTTATGTCATGTTTGTGTATGTGATGTTAGCATGGAGTCCTTTGCTTTACTCTATTCCTATTGTCCATAATTTTTCTAATATTTTTCCTATTGATCTCCTTAATCACCCTCCTGAGTGTGATATTGAGTTTATTATTGTTCTTGAGTCGGGCACCCAAAATATTTCTATGTCAACTTAATGTATGTCTCCCATCGAGGTTAAGAAACTAAATTCTCAACTTCAGGAGCTTTTTGGTAAGGGGTTGATTAGGCCAGGTGTGTTACCTTGGGGTAATCCTATCTTATTGATAAAGAATGATAGTTCCTTTATATGTGTATTGATTACATGTTTCTTAATAAGGTGAAATTAAATAATAGGTATCCTATTCCTTGTATTAATGGCTTGTTTTACAAACTTCAGGGAGCAACGATATTCTTTAAGATTGACTTAAGGTCTGATTACCATCAATTGATGATTCAGGATGAGGAAATCTAAAAGACAGCTTTTCGACCTTGTATGGCCATTATGAGATTCTAGTGATTCCTTTTGGGTTGAGTAATGCCCTATCCACATTTATGAATGTGATAAACCGTGTGTTTAGACCTTATTTGGACTCTATTGTGATTTTGTTCATTGATGACATTTTGAGTGTTCTAAGAGTAGGGATAATAATGTACAACATTTGAAAATTGTTCTCCAGACCTTGAGAGATCATAAGCTCTTTGCCAAATTCTCAAAGTGTATATTTTGGATCAAGTTGGTGACATTCCTAGGGAATGTGGTGTCTAAGAATGTGATTATGGTAGACCCAAGAAAGATTAAGGTTCTTTATGATTGGAAAAGGCCTATAACTTTGTTTGAGGTTAGTAGCTTCATTAGTTTAGTTGGTTACTTTGCGCAGTTCATTGAGGGTTTTGCTACTATTGTAGTGCCCATGACCAGATTTACTAAAAGGGAGGTTTCTTTCTAGTGGTCTAAGGAGGGTGAGTCAAGCATTCCCTCAAGGGTTTTCTTACTTTAGCTAAAATATTAGCTCTGATTGTCGAGGGAGAGAGATTTACCCATTATTTTAATATTGTAAGTGTTGTTCTAGGTTTTGTTCTAAAGAAACAAGGGTAATTTATTACGCAAGCATTAAGAAGGTTAAGGTACACGAGCGTAACTACCCCACTCATGATTTGGAGTTGGCGGCAAAAGTTTTTATGCTTAAAATTTTGAGGCATAAGCTTTATTGCATGCATTATGATATCTGCACTGATCATCATAGTGTTCAATATCTTATAAATAGAGAGAGCTTAATTTTAGGAAGTTTACATGGATGGAGTTGTTGAAGAATTATGACATCTTTATTCTATACTATTAGGGCAAGGCAAACATGGTAGAAGACGCCTTGAGCTAGAAAATAGTAAGTATGGGTAGCTTGGCTTTTATTTAAGTTTTGAGAGTCCGTTGGTGTTAGACATTTAGTACTTATCATAACTTAATGGTGAGACTTCATGTTTAGGATTTCAGGATAATTCTTGCTAGTGTGGAGACGAGGTATACCTTATTTTAGCATACTCGGAATCGTCAATTTAAGGATAGGGGACTTTGTATCATTTGTGATTTAGTGCTAGGTGGTAAGTCCAGGAGGGGTACCATGGATTCTTAAGGTATTCTAAGATTTGATCCACCCTAGGATAGCTAAGATGTATAAGCATTTGAGACATCATTACTAGTGGAGTGGAAACGTTATTATGGAGCAACATAAAGAGATATATGGTAGAATTTGTAACTCAATGCCTATGTTCTCAATTGGTGAAGGCTAAGTATCATAGTCTAAGTGGCCTGATTTAGAGATTATCCATTCCTAAGTTAAAGTTATAGAAAATCACTATAGACTATGTTAGTGGATTACCTCGCACCCCCCGTAGTTTCGATGGCATTTGGGTTATTCTAGATCGGTTTACCAAATTGGTACACGTCCTTATATTTAGATGTCCTTTAGTGTAGTGAATTTAGCCCGTATATATGTTCGTAAGATAGTTCTCCTACATGGAGCGCCTTTTTCCATCATTTTAGATAGAGGCTCAATATTAACTCCTAGATTCTGGAGAGCTTTTCAGGAGGTGTACATAGGTAGATATTAACAACATTTTCACCCTGAGACTAATGGGTTGTCAAAGAAGACTTTTAATGTTGTTGAGCATATGATTCGATCATGTTTCATGGACATTTGAGGTTAGTGGGTCCAACACTTATCTTTGTCAGAGCTTGTATATAATAATATCTAGCATTCAACTATTAAGATGGCACTGTTCGAAGCAATTTATGGTAGGCATTTTAGATATTTGATAAGATGGTTTGAGACATCCGAGGTTAGGCTATACTGTATTGACGTGCTATAGGAGTTATTCAATAGATTCATGGTGATTCAGGATATGATGAGCTCAACATAGAATAGGAAAAAGGATTATGCAGATCATAGAATTGACCTACAAAGGGCATGATAACATTCGGGAGGAAACTAGCTCAACCCAAGATTTATTAGGCCTTTTGAGATCCTTTGCATAATTGGAGATGTGGCTTATGAGTTAGACTTGCCCGTAGACATTATCATTATTCATTAAGTTTCCATTTGTCTATGCTGGAGCATTATATCCTTGGTGAGTTACCCATGAATTGGTGGGACTCAGTTCAGTTAGATGAGAGTTTGGCCTTCGAGGAGGAGCTAATTCTCACATTATCCCAGCATATCATGTGGTTACACTCTAAGGAGATTCCTGTAGTTAATATTTAGCAGAGACACCAATAGTACAGAAGGCTACTTGGGACACCAACCAGTATCCCCACCTATTTCAGCCTTCAAATGCATCCTAACCCTTTTACTTTCATAGACAAAAGTCCTTTTAGTAGTGGATACAGTAGTGAATCTCCGATTCATTTTTGCATTTCCACACATTTTTGCTTTTTAGAGTATTCCTATAGCTTCCCCAGCTAATTTGTGACATGCTAGAGCTGACAATTCAATTTTTGAGAAGTTTATATGGTTTTTGGGGACAATTTCCAATTGTGAAGTTAATGCTGGTAAGAATTAGCTATCGGGCATAAAATTTAGGTTAACAACCTAATATGCTAATTTTATAGTTCTATCATCTTAGGAAAATAAATTTTAGGCTTGGGGGGCCTTTGGTTTTGGTCCTAAGGCCCCCAAACTCATTTTGGGATATTGGTCAGAATGAATGGCCCTTGGGTGTGGGGCCTATATTTCACTGAACCATGATTTGAAATTTTGAGGATGCAATTGAATCTAAAATGTCAAAATCGATAGAGTAGCATAGTTAAATTGTGTTTGAAGGATTCCAAATGAATCCTGAGGGGTTGGTGTTAGCTTAGAAAATACTAAGTTTTAATTGGTGTTGAACTTAGCTAGTACATCCGTCGAATCAGAACTTTGGTCTCATTAGCAGATACTGCTTTAGCATTCAAGGGGTTTCTTTATTGGTCAGGTCTAGCCCAATCAGGTATCTTAAGAAAAAGCTTGTCGACTAAAGTGTATGCGCTTAAGCGGTAGCTTGTCCCTATTAGCAGAAGGCCAAACCCAACTAGGTACCACTTTAGAAGTACTATGCTACTTTATTGGTGACCTCTTAAGTGGTTGAGTGACCTCTTAAGCGTTCAAGTGAAAGGGCATTAAATTTAGCCCTTTGCTTAATTTGATCCCATTATTAATAGTCTCAAGAGCATTAATGCCTTAGAGAGTGTGGAAAATATGGAGATTGTTCTTTAGGTGGTTGTGGTGTTTTTGGAAATCTTGAGATAACCATATCCCCAGCAAAAAACCATGAAAGATTCCATTTAATTCTTTACTTAATCCCTAATTTAGTAATAAATCCCTGGAGTCTTGATGGTTTGATTCTTATATTATTTGAGCTCAGAATTTACCCATTCTTGAGGTTTAATGACCCTTAATCATAGAAGGACATGTTGATGATTTCAATAGTGTGATTCTACAAGTGGGACCCTTATGGAATTTTTACTTGATTTTGGACCCAAAGCATAAAAATGTGATATAGGTACCATTATTCTCATTTTAATGAGTAGATTGCAATTTGATAGTTTGGCATCATACCAAAGCTTCTCAGAAAGGGAAAATGCTAATTTACAAGACTCTATCATTGGCTTCCAAGTATGCTATGCTTAACTTTCTCTTGGATTGGGCTTAGTTATAGTACTGGTATAATATTATGGTAGTTTTGGTTTGGAAATTAGGATTTTCAGATATTTTAAGTGAGATTTGGATTATTGAGCCAAATAAGGGCCATAAAAGGGCGTAATTGACTTAACCCTACCTACCATAGGTAGAATTGACATCTTAGAACTCAATGAGGCTTATGTATCCTTTTGTAGTGAGATTTGATACCTTAGTCTAGTTCAGGGTCAAATTTTCCTTATATGGATTTTTGAGATTAGAAATGGGCCTCTTCGGTCCACCTTAGGCCTAGATTTCTATTTGTTCCATGTAGACTCAATTTCCCTTGAACATTATTCTAATTACATTCTTGATCTCGAAGAGCTCTTAGACATGAGGTGATTTATTGTAGAATTATGTTTGGGAGATGATAAAATCTATTCATGTTTGGCAATTTATATTAAAATTGGTTCAATTCAAGCATCATTAATGATATTACTTTCAGTTAAAGTTTCATATTCATGATATTAGCTTATGTTCAAGTCTAGCATATGAGATACTAGTTCAAATTTAAGTCTGAAATTAAGAGGTTATTTATGAAAGTTATAAAATTAGTTTTAGTCTGGTGTTTACGTTGTGGAAAGATGCATGATTATAGTTTCAATATACGGATAGTTGGTGTAATTATTATGTAAAGACCCTCGGGGTCATTTCCCTTATTTTCATGTATTTTTAAAATTTTAACCCCTCTAATAGTGGCTACAAATCATTTGTGACATGTAAAAACTATAGATTTGGTTATCAGATAGTTAATTTGAATTTAGGCTTATTTTCCTATTTGGGAGATTTCATTCTTTAGGATTTGATCTCAAACTAAAAATCCTAGTATATTACCTCGAGTAAGAATTCAAATAATTCCATCAACTCTAAAATATTAATTCTAGGATAAAAGGACCCTTGGTTCAGGTGTTGAGGCTTTCAAACTCATTTTAGGTTATTAGACGTATAATATGAAAAATAGAATTATAAGCGTGGGACAAGTTAGTCAAAACAATCTTAGTTGAAAGTATAAATGGTTTCATTAAAAATGGAAGGTCAAATTCAGAGTGGTAGCATAGTTCGTTTGCATAAATAAGGTTTCGAATAATTCTAAGCACTCAATCAGAGTCCATATTTGAACTTAGGAAAATCTGGTCCCTGATACCTAATATAACCGATTTAGCTCTCTTGGAACCACTTAAGTGTCCAATGGTTTAGTGCTCATGATCCTAATATACAGCCTTGGCCAATTGGCTGAGGACGGCTATAGAGAAAAGAGGACCACTTAAGCAGACCCCACTTTAGCGTTAGTGTGGCTGCTATAAAGTTACCCATGCTAAGCTTTCATACCTCTTTAGTTGTTGAGATGCCAATTTAGCAGCACTTGGAGGCTTTTAAACAAAATGTTAGGGATCATCCATTGAAGCTAAGGCAAGCTAGCTTAACACTTCTTGGATATTTCACATTAATTATCCCATCAATTTCTATCCTATTTCATGGTAAATTCTTAGAAATGAAGTCTTTAAATATCTAAATTTTAGGGGCTTATTAGGGCACTGATTCATATACTATCTTTGCTTAACTTTTGAGTAAACATTTCATATCCTTTCGAGGGACATACTTACAAAATCAACTTTTTATTCATTTTGCGTGCCACACATACTTATTCTTGGCCTAAATTTTGACCCGATCCCTTTTTATAGAAATATAGGTCTCGTTTTACTCCTCATGACATATAAATTACAATTTCTTTAGCGTAGAGTCATTTTAAGATCATAGAGAAAAGATGATTTACAATTTTAAAGGACGTGTTTTAGTCTACTGGCTTTTAGATGCTCATATATATATTTTTTGGGTACTGGTGAAACATTGCATAGATTCAGTACTTTCATGCTTACTAAATAGTACAATTCATACTAAAAACATGGTTTTACTACTATTTTACTAAAAAGGGATTTACTCCCACTTTTCACTTTTAAAAAGTATTCTTTCGAAGTGGGAATCGTAATATCTAAATGGATGATTTATGTGATTTTTGAACTAAATATGATTTTGTTATGATTTGAAGATAGATTTCAGTCCATGGTTTAATACTACTATTTACTTCGTTCAGGAGAGATTCTGACCCTTTTCATAATTTTTATGATGATTTAGTCCTAAAGTTGACTTTGGACGATGGATTAACAAATTTATAATCTTCTAGTAATGATTTAGGTTTTTGTATTTTTTGTATTTAAATCTCTCTAATTTTTGATTGAGTAAATTGATGATAATGATGATGATTAGAAATCTTGGATTGGGACTCGATCGATGTAAATGGGTACTCTTAGACCCCTTAGGATCTCCTTCGTCTGTAAGACATCATATCAAAGAAGAGAAATTATCATAGGCCCTACCACTGTGACCCATCAAGTTGGAGGAGGTGTATACGCTAGGTTCATTATGAAACTTGGATTAGTTGCTTAGCATTCATTCTTGAATGCGCACCACCTATCGCTATTATGTTTTTTAATTACTGTATGTATCAGCCTTATGAAGGGTTCACAAGTATGGGTTCTGATTGTTGCTCGTTGTGTATTGTATGTTGATTGATATTTTAGTGTTACAGGTCAAGGTTTAGGCATTATTTGTTCAGACTAACGAGTAATTATATTGTTGTTATTATTGTTATTTTATCGTAGGTTAATAATTGGGCTGGTACTGAGATTCGAGGTACAATTCTGATTCCTGCAAGTATTAATTTTCCTACTTGCTTAGGATATTAATTTTCCTACTTGCTTAGAAAAATTCTATCTTTGACTCATTGTTATGTATCTTTATTTATATGAACCTCTAGTACATTCTTGACTCGATTCTTTCCCTGATGGATGATTTAAAATTATTGATAGATGCGGATGGTATTTCAACACTTGTTCCTATCATTTTAGACCAATGTTTGACTAGGGAATCGATGATGGATATCAATGATCTTCAGCACCAGTTGGAGGATTTGGAGTAATCTCAGGCTATGGTAGTGTTTATGATTGCTTCACCTTTCTAAGATTTAGCACTAGGGATTTCGAGCATTTTTTATGCAAACCAATAAGCAAGAGATGATGTCCAGGTCATCAAGTAGTTCTCAGACTAGAGTTGGTCTTGTTAGTTTTCAACAAGGTTCCTCGTTGATTTCAGAATATGAGATTAGGTTTCTTGAGTAGGCTAGACATATTCCGATTCTATACCCTTTATAGTATGAAATATTATGTGGATTTTTAGAGGGTTAGCTTTACCACTACATTTAGAGTTAGCGCATTTGATATTCACTAAATCTTCTTTTCCCTTAGGTTGTTAATCATGTGAGGGATACAGAGAGAGCATATCTTGAGTTTTATGGAGTTGGATCTTATAGAAATTATGGTGGCTACAGCAGGTAGAGTTTTTATCAAACTTTTTAGAGCATTTAGTATGGATCTTTAGTCCATGATGGTCGATCTATATTGAGGGGCACAGTACCTTAGAGTATTGTAGAAACTTTCCACGATTGTAGTGTGATTGGTCATTATTCTAGAGAGTGAGCCAGACAGGAATTGGTTGCTCATATAGATCTAGCATATGTTCTCCGTCAGTCTAAAGTTCCTGAGGTATGTGATAATTGTAGAGAGAAAGGTTATTTTAGTAGGGAGTGTCCCCAGCATTGGTTGGTTAGCTAGTTTGTATTAGATCATATTTCTTGCTAGGTTACAGCTTCATGGATTTTTTTATGACTATAAAAAGATCGGTTATTTGTCCAAAGAGTGTACTTGACATGGCATTATTAGTTATTTAACTCATCCAAATCATTCACATAGAGATGTGTTGCCTTCAGTTAAAGGAAGTGTACTTGGTACCTCAATTGATGATTCAGATATTTGGTCCTAATTTTGACCTGCTCAGATTTGTACTTCCTCGAGCATGTCAGAGATATGATTTTTAATTCAACCGTGATAGGTGCGACCTTTATTTTCTGTCTTTACCTTTTAAATTGAATATATTGAGGTTTTTATGCAATTAATGATTATGTTCTTTGGTAGGGTTATTGGTTGTTGTATGCCTTGGTGTAGTTTTAGTATTATATCACTAGCCCTTAGATGAATTATTTTATAGTAGATAGAGTGGATCAATGTTGATATTTCCTTGAAGGTGTATTATTTTTGTTTGAGTCCCATTTACCTTGTAATATTGGTCTTCTTATCGCCCTATAGTTGTACTTATTGTTTATTTTATTTTTGTACCACCAACTCTTTCTACTAGAATTTGTATTGATGTTATTATTATTGTCAGTATTTAATATTGATCAATCCTCACTTTGTAGATGACTAGACTTGAATTATCCAGTTTGAATGCCATTTCTCATAGTTTTTATTCGCTGGCTTAGGCGGGTAGCTTGGTTGGATGATTTGTTTCTTATAGGGAGGTGAGGTTGTTCATTTTTCTCATTATTGAAAATGGTAAACCAATTTTTTAGGGGGTTATTATTGTGAAGGTTGCCTTCAGTGATTTTGTTATGGTTCTAGAAGTGACAATTTGGTTATAACCCATTTTTTAGCTTATCCATCTTCGAGATCCATCCTTCTGAGTTGGCTAGTTCATTGCCTAGTATTTTTATTGGTGTTTTTTTGATAGGTTTGATACTTACCTTTTAGGTTTTTTGGGTTCAATTCCTGGTGAAATTTTATCTTAGTATTGGTGTAAAATTAGATGATCTATTCTTGCCGTGATATGATTTTTGTCCTAGTGAAGTTAAGAGAGGTGGAGATAGGTAATTTTTATGTAATAACTTCTTGACTAGGTGATGTGGGTATTCATGCCAAGATATGGATTATTTGATCGACCAATTCTTTGATAAGGTTATAGTTCTCAGAGTTGTTAGAGTTTATGTTATATCGAGTGTAGTTTCTAGCCTTAGTGAGTCCTAGGGTACTCATGGGTGGTTCATGACATCCTGCAGATATGTAGTTGATTACTTGTTCTTCAGCCTATGGCTTATTTGCATTGTGAATTTTTTCTTTAGCTATATTTTGGCTTTGGCTCTTGCATGATACACTAAGGATATGCCTAATTTTAATACCAAGGTCAATTAGGGCATTTAGCCTTAGATCAAACTTGTTAGCATAATTTTGGATTTAATGACTTTGAATGGCGAATTTTTGGTTATGATAGATTTGGAGTATTGATGCTTGCCCATCTACAGGGTAGTTTTGGGTAGTTGAGATCATGCGGTTCAGCCATAATGTTGAGATTTGTATTGCTTAGGTGCAATTTTCATCCTAAGATTTGTCTCATTGGGATTTCATCTATAGGTTGTCTAAGCTTACTACTTGTCTACCTATTCAGCCTTCTTTAGTTTGGATGGATTGTGGTTGATAGGTGTTCAGATGGAAGCAAGTTGGTACCTAGCAATGCTTCTTCTACTTCTGATATTAATTATTAGTTTTTTTAATTCTTAGGTAACCTACTCAGTAGAATTAGTATACTTAAGATTGATTCAGCATGGATTTATCCTCGATTGAATGGACATCCTAGAATGGATCATTCTAGGGTGAGTGTGTGTGTTTTGTGCTCCGTACTATCAGTTTGGATAGTTCCAAACTGGATGTAGCATTAGCATAGATTACAGATCTTGGTTGTCTATATTTGTTTGTCCAGGTAGCACCTTATGGTCTTATTCTTATTCTTGTTATTTGGATATCTGGTGGATCACCTTCTGTTCTTAGAGTGTAGTGTGATGAGTTATGGGAGTATGAATCTGATGAATTTTTGCTTGTTTTTAGAGTAGATGGCAAGTTTGGAAAGGAAAAAGGAGGTTATATCTTAGTATAAGAGTTGATCGGATAATTCATTTCTTGGATTGCCTTTGGCTTGAATGAGTCTTCACATGGATATACTAGTATCGGTATGGCATCAGTGTGTTATGGCTTGGTGTGTCCTCCTTCCTCGGTAGAGTTGGTTGTTGGTTATTGTGGAGGTTGAGTTTTAGTTGATTGAAAAATGAAGAAAAGAAGGTGAGTGAAGAAGGGATACCTATAGAAAACTCCATTAGAACACTTTTTCTTCTTTGAGGTTATCTGTACGTCTTGTACGGAGCATACAAGCCTAGTATCTTATTATTTTGAGTTTTTGTGCTCCTTTTATGCATCGACCTTGTAAGACAAAAGTCCTTTTAGTAGTTGATATTGTAATTACCCTCTGGGCTATTCCTCAATTTTCCTGTATTTATGGTGTTTGGCGCCCTCCCAAAATGGATATATGCCATTTACGACTTGCCAAAACTATCTGTTTCATTATTGAACTGCTCATTAGGGTTTTAGGCCCATATTTTGGTTATGGAGCTTTAACTGTTTAAGATTTGGTCTCAGACCAAAACTCCTAGTAGATGAGCTTGTATGAGAATTCCGACAACGACATAAACTTCAGAATGATTATTTAGGCTATTGGGACCCTTGGTTTAGGTCTTGAGGCTTCCAAACTCACTTTAGGATATTGGGCAAATTATACTAAAAATGGAACTATAGGTGTAGGCCCCATATTTAGTAGAATAATCTTGGATAAATTTTTTGAATGATCCATTGAGTTTGGAACATTGAAGTTGGAATGGTAGCATGGTTCATTTGTGCAAATGGAGTTCCAAACAAATCTCGAGCACTCGATCTGAGTCTTTTTTAGACTAAGAAAACTCTAGTACTTGATACCTAATATGACCACTTTAATGCTCTTGGAGCAGCTTTAGTGCCCATGAGCCAATTAAGTGGCCTTGGCTAATTGGCGGAGATTAACTTTAGCGGCAAGGTGGTTGCTTAAGCGTACACCACTTTAGCGCTGGGGTGGCCACTTAAGCAGATCCCGTTATAATGCCAGGGTGGTTGCATTAACGGTTGCCATGCCAAGTTACCAGACTTCTTAGTAGTTGAGATGTTGCTTTAGATGTAGGCGCTTCAACGCCAAGGTGTCCTCTTTAGAGGCACCTTGGGTCTTTTAAATACCCTTTCCCCACTAAATTTATCACCATTTTTACACCATACCGACGTAACTTTTTGATGAATTTTGTGAAATATTTAATTTTGTGCTATGTGATCATTTTACCCTACCTAGTGGTTGCTTTGTCGTATTCTAGGGTGTGGGGATCGTTGGCTAGGTTCCTAATGCATTTTAGCGTGAATTATGTGAATTTGTAATTTTTAGTGGCTTAAAAAGTCTTATAGTTAACTTCGGTCTTCCTTTATTGATGAGTGCATTGGATGAAAGAACGGACTGCACCACCAGATTCAGAACCTCGATTTAAGGTTGGTAACATGGTTGGTGTGGTTTTATGGATTTTATATCTAATTTTGATTCTTGGTCTAGAAAGTAGTGAATTGGGTTACAAGGGTCAACTTGGTGAAAACATCATTTTTTTTTAAAATCGAATATCACCAGTTATTCGGGAGAACCAAATTTTATAAGGTAGCTTGTTTTGTTTGCATTCTTGAGATTCCGGATGAATCTTTAGGGGTCGGTGGAGACTTGGAATTCAAAGTCTTCACCATTGGTAAAGTCACTAAAGTGCCACTTTGGTCGCTTTATAGGCAGGCACTATAGCAATATTTTGTTGCTATAGTGTCTAGCTACCAATTGGGCCAGGGCATTTTAGCGGCCCTCTTCCTGTTTAATGGAGGGCGCTAAAATGGCCCTTGTCTACTTTACAAGACTAGCATACTAGACGGGTACCGATAAAGTGCTACTTGACTGCTTTAGTGGTGATTGCTAAATATTCGACTTGACCGTTGTATCGGCACCTTTCACTTGGGTATAAATAATTCTTTTCTCAGTTTTCCTCTCCATTTTCAAAACTTGAAGCTTGATTTTTTGAGCATTTTAATTCCATTTTTTTAGCTTGGGTAAGCTTTAAATCACTATTTTAATTTGTTCGATTCTTATCATTTAAACTTGTTAAAACATCGATCCAAAGGTGAAATGTTGGGATTTTGCACTATAGGCACTAAAATACTATATCTTCGATTTAAACCCCAATTACAACCCATTTTCACTTAGGTTTTCTTTTATGAGTTCCTTTAATCATTCAAAATATATTTTTGGACTAAAATTTCAGGATCACCTTTCTTTTTTGAAAACACATTTTCGGGATCTATTTTGACCCCGACTCTAAAATATACAATATGGATATCGTTGATTTTCTTTTGATGCATAGAGTCTATATTTGTATGTTTTAGTTGCTTTCAAGTCTATTCGAGAAGAAAATGATCTATATAGAAGGTTGTTTGGTCTAGTTTTTTACATTAGAGGTGTGTTATTGATTAACTTTCCACAGACCAGGGTGGGTAGTTAATATTACTATAAAATCATGTTAAGGGTATGGGAAGCAATAATGAATATGGCTATATTGTTGGGCGTGACCGTGGGAGTCCTACATTATTGATAGTTGGTAGTTGTGGGACATTATTTACAATGTGTGACTATGTGGGGTCTTATATGATATTGTCAACCTTGTGTACGTGAAATTAGTTGTATTTTGTTTGATGAAAAATACTAATTTGGTATTGACAGTATATTTTGGTGTATTTTACTCTATTGGCATATAGATTATACTGGTTTTCATGGATTATTTGAATCTTAAGTAGATTTTTGGCTTACTTGGTTGGTATATTGGTAGGATATGAAAATTCTTGTCCAGGTTGATTTTGAGCATTATATCCTCGTATCATATACATTCATGAAACATTTCTACCACCGTATAAATAATGGAAACACTAGTTTTTTCTGATAGAAAATATGACATCTTTAAAACCCTCTACCTATGGATGTGATGAAGATGAGATATATGTATATGGTATAGGATATGGATTGTATATGGGTTGAAGAACCCCTATGGATCTTACCTCAGGAGCATCATTTGGTAGGTGTACACAAAGGTTATACTACGACCTAGTGCATTGTCATAATCATCATCGACGCATTTTACATACCTTGTGCTCTTTTTGTGTTGTATGATCTTTTTGTATGAGATTTGTCTATGTTTATTACTTACTTATTGCCTGCATGTGTGATATTGGTATGCTTACGATACTGTGTTGTATTTTTATGTGGCATATGTGAATATTGTAGAACTATTAGGAGAGATTGTGTGGGCTACCTATTGGGACATTTTCTTATTGTAGGTGACGTGCCCATAGAGTGTATTTTGTATTATTTATTTTCTGTTTTTCTTATTCATCATATGATACCTGCTAAGTATAAGTGAACTGTACTCACATCTACTGCTTCCTTTTGGTGCAGATCCAGGTACGAGTGCACCTCACGGTAGTTGATTCAGGCGATACTTAGAGCCCATTCAAGGTAGCAGTTGGATCTATGTATCCAGAGTTGGCTACTATCATTTTACATCTAAACTATGTCTTTATTGTATTCTTAAATACAGTTTGCTCATTTTGGGATATTCAATGTATTTTGGCTTTGAGTTGTAATAGTTAGTTCTTACACTACGACACCAGGTTTTGGGCCATTGTATCATATCTTGACACTGTATTTCTACTCTTACTATGTATGTGTGGTTCGACTCTATTTTAGGTGTGTTGCCTTGCGTTTATATATTATCTTTCTTTCTATATATCAGTTTGGGTGATAGAATTTTTCTGTCAAGGCTTACCGCGACAAGTGCCATCATGACCCTTGGATTTTTGGTTGAGACAAATAGGTATTAGAGCAGCTAGGTTCATTGGTCTCAATAGAATAGGGTTTCTAATATAGTCTCCAAGATCGGGATGTAAACATCCGTATCTATCTTTGAAAGGATATAAGATATCATTAGGGAACTTTCCTTATTGTTTAATATATCATGCAAATCCTTCATATCTTGTGTTGTAAGTCATATTTCACACTTTTCTTAATAGATAGTGAGGAATACATCTAGTGAGGTTAGAGATTTAAATCTATTATCTAAAGAGAGAGCCTAACCAAAGGGTGAGTTCCGAGTCATGGAAAAGATCGATGTAAAGTATGGGTAAGAGGATCTTCCCCATTCAAAGATAGTACTAGGGGCTCTCCCCTAAGCCTCAAGATAAGCATGTTGGATATATTTTTCCTACTCCAGTTCCTCCCAGTACTTCTACCCTAGTCTAGGAGAGGATTATGGTTGGATTGTTCAGTCGAATGAAGGGTGCTCTTATGAGTGCACTTAGTGTTCCACCATCTTTGAGTATTGTAACTTCATCTATGCTAGATTTTATTTATGCCATTACTATTTTTCTAAGTATGGATCCTTCTATTTTACGGATAATAGTACTCAACAGACTCAACCTGCGGTCCCTCTTTTAGTGCCTGCATCTGAGTATAGTGTTCTGATATCTGGAGTTCAATTTTCTTCTATAACACCTCCTCAGATGGGTTATTATACAATTATATTTACTATTCCTCCTATTATTGTGAGTGCAGCTATATCTTCTAAGGATTAGAAGTAGATTGAGAGGTTCACTCGTTTGGGTCCTCCTAGGTTCAGTAGTGTTGTAGGCTAGGATTCCTATGAGTTCTTGATGGATTGTCTTGAGAATCGTCATAACCTGGGTTTGCTTTAGTCACATAGGGTCTCTTATACTACATACCAATTTAGAGATACACCCAGAGATTGGTGGAGGTCAATTATTAGTTGTCGTCCCCATAGTTCTCTAAAGATGAGTTGGGATTAGTTTATAGAGGCCTTTTTGAGTAGATTTCTACCTTTCAATTTATAGAATCAGATAAGATATGAGTTTCATCACTTGGAGTAGGGATCCATGATTTTTTAGAGAATGACACACATTTCCATGCCTTGTATAGATATATTGATGCCAGTA
The DNA here is from genome assembly GCF_002878395.1 of Capsicum annuum. Taxonomy (NCBI): domain Eukaryota; kingdom Viridiplantae; phylum Streptophyta; class Magnoliopsida; order Solanales; family Solanaceae; genus Capsicum; species Capsicum annuum. The sequence goes on from NC_061115.1 coordinate 134,979,425, forward strand.
TTATCATCGAGTCTGAGAAGATTTGAAAGTTTTTCAATGGGTTGGATATTTTTCCTCAGCTTTCTATTACTCAGATGGTAGTGTATGAGAATCATTTTAGAGTAATGTGGATCATGCTCAGATGACTGGGGCTATTCTTAGAGCATCTCAGGGAGGCGCCCAGAAGGTACATCATTTAGGTGAGTTCAGAGGTTATATCTCTCAAGATAGAAATTTGAGATGCTTCCCTGAGTATCATGGTACACTAGTTTATGCATCTTTGAATAGTTCAGGCAGTCAGTCTTCTTATTTTGCAGCTTCACATGGTTTTCCTAGTTCAGTCATACCTTATTTCTCTGAGTTGGGCCATATGCTTTTCTATGTGTGATGTGATTAGCCATTTGGCTAGAGACTATCCCTATTGTGTCTTTAGAGTTACTCTTTTATTGGCTATTAAAAGTACAAGTTCTATTAGGGGTGTGAGAGGCAGAGGTGGTGGTGCCCGTGGTCATGATCGAGGGACCACCCAGCCAGGTGATGGACATTGTCAGTGCTATGTTTACCTGCTAGCCCGGATGTAGAGTATTCTAATATCGTCATCAGAAGTATCATACCTATTTTTTTAGATCAGTATCTTTCTTAGTTGATCCGATATTGATATTATCCTATATATATATGCATATTTTTCTTTAGGTTTTGATTCTGTTTGTGAACTCCTTGATGTGCCTATTCGTGTATCTACTACCATATGATACTCTTTAAAAGTTGAGCAAGTATTTCGATCTTATGTTGTGACTTTTTCTGCGCATGACACTTGGCTAGATTTTTTTGTCTTAGATATGGTTGCCTTCTACATCATCCTAGGTATGAATTGGTTGGCTCCTTATCGTGTTGTCCTAGATTTTTATGCTAAGATCATGACTTTAGCTTCATGGGTGAGTCGAGTATATCTTGAATGGTTGTGCTTCATTTGAGTCCCAGGAGAGTTATATCTTTTCTTTAGGCTCATTGCTTGGTCGAAAGGAGGTGTCTGTCTTATTTTGCTCATATGTGTCATACTAGTGCTGCTTCACCTCTTTCTTTGGATTCTGTTCAAGTTGTTCATGAATTTTCTTATGTTTCCCTTATGAATTTTCCTAGTATGCCTTTGGATTAGGATATCGACTTTGCTATTGATGTTAAACTATGCTCCAAGCCAATTTCTATTCCTTTTTATAGGATGACCCTAATAAAGTAATATAAGGATCTTTTGTAGGAGTTGTTGGATAGAGGATTTATTCGACCTATTATATCACCTTGGGTTTCACTAGTCTTGCTTGTGAAGAAAAAATGATGGGTAGATGCTGATATGTCATCAATTTAATGACTTTCTAGCACCTTTTAAGGCTAAATTATCCTTCTTTTTCCTTTGATTTGATGTTAATCTCATTCATAATGCTTATTTGTGTAGGTAAAAGTTTAAAAGGGAAGATTAGTAAGCCTTTCAAGTCAACAAGAGGTCAAACATAAAAGAAAAGAGGCATCTTCTTTCCACCTAATCTCCATCTTCTCTCTATCTACTTAAGTAGATCAAAAGAAAGGAAACTTGATGAAAATGAGCTGTGGAAAAGGTGGAAGAGAACAAATGTGAGGAAGAATAGCCAAAGGTGGAATAAAGACCAGGAGTCGACCCTCAGGTGCTGTGATTGCATCCTGAGGGTCACGGTCGTGATCAGCAGTCAATTTAAACAATGACGATCACGAGATAACCATCACAATCGCAGTATTGCAACCACAGTTAAGAGATGGCAATCAGCGTAGGGCAGAAAAGTTTCAAGGGCAAAATTGAAATTTGCTCAAGCAAATCAAGAGCAAGGTGACATTTTTGTAATATTTGGAAAATATGGAATTGGAGCTTAAATAGGGGTTTTTAGCTCATTTTCACCATCTTACATATTTTATCCTTCTATCCATCTTTCATCCTTTTGGAATATCATTGTACTACACTTGAGCTAAGACGACATTAGAGTAATTCCTAAGTTAAGTATTGGCAATTCCCACTAAAGATTTAATGAAATTTAATGTTTTATTTCATTCTCTTTATCTTTAATTGATCAGTTTAGTGAAAGTTTGTGTATATCCTTACTTTCTATCTTTATGAGTAACTAATTCATCATCTTGGGGTTATGCTTGAATAGGTTGTAATTAGTGTATCAATGTTGGTGATTTATCCTCCTAATTAACTATTTGTTATGGGTTTTGCTTTTACTCAACATTTGAAACAAAAATTAGGAGTGAAAACCCCAATTGTTTTGGATCCCATACGATCCTTGAAAGAGGTGTAATGGGCGATTGGTATTTGTGAACAATAACTTGAGTTAGCTTGTTGAATGGCATCATCTTAGAAATAAGGGTGTTTTTTTGGTTGGCTCATTTGATATTACAATATTAGAAATAAGAGTGCTAATTGAAGTAGTGGATTGGTTGATTTTCCACACTCGTGAGGTGTTCGAAAGAATCAACGAGTGAAATTTAGTGTTTTGTTTAAGGATTGACAATAATACCTCCAAATAATGCCTACCCATGACTCCAGCTAGTTTTGGATAAATTCTCAATTACCTCTACATTAGTTCACACTTAGAATGGAATAACCCTAAAACCCGCTCCTAATTGATTACTCTCTAATTACTCTTAGCCTCGAGTTAGCATTTTAGAAGCCCCAAAATTGATACAATTTTTAAAACATTCAAAAACCCCACAAATATTTGTATCCTTGATCTACTTTCATTTCAAACTTACTCAATCACTATTCACATTGTTCCTCATGGATTTGACCATGAATCAAAGTTGGGTAATTATATTAGCAACGTCTGCCTTGAATTGAATCTATGGTGTAAGTTGAGCACTAAAAAATTGGCGTCGTTTTTGGGGAACAATTGGGCGCATTGAGTTTGTTTGACATTTTAGCTTACTTGCTTCGATTCAAACTTGTGAGTATTGTTTTGTGATTTTCTTTTGTTTCTTGGGTTAGGTAGCTTTTTGTATTTTGTACTTGTCACTATGGCATGAAGGAACGAATATGTGTTTGGCGGTTGCAAATCATCTCTTGTTGATCCATGTCTATATTATGGTGGGCCCCACTTTTGTCAAAATTGTAAATATAATACCTAGAAAAAGGTGTTTGCACAATCTCAATCCTATTGGGAGTATGACTTTTCTTTATGTGGTGCTCGAGATGGACATTGGAGTCACTGTCCAAATGTATCCTCCCCTAGTTATGCTAACAAAAATGCTAGTTATTCTTAACAATTTGATTGGTCTAATAATGTGATAAGTGGTCAATGTGCCGGTGTAACGCGCCGAATCTTGTACCCGGAATGCTATACGGTGCTCATGACCCCAAAGGACTACAAGCTAACCCATGACTGATATTTGTACCTTAGCACTGCATAATATACTGTATAAAGACGAAAATAAAGGCTGAAATGCCATAAGGTTCAAAACTGAGACATAATATCTTATAAAATATAACATCTAGATGAGGTATGAAACACCCAAAACAACTGAAAAAAAACTCTCTGAACATGATAGTCTGAAAGGCCTCTAACTATCTAAGTAAGGAGTTGATGGGACATATCCCCAGCTAACTCCATCTACTAAACGGTAAACTGCATTAATGAAATAACTAATAATATCGTTCTCGAATGATGAGGACTCACTGATAAATCTAGCTACTACTGATGCTCTTGAGCTCATTCTTCTAAACCTATGGTATAAAATACCATAGCGTAAATGCGTCAGTATGATTGAATGTACTGGTATGCATGTGAGGTAAGCTGGATGCAAATGGTTCACATACATGAACTATACAAACTGACTGAATAACATGAATGTGAGAATGCATGAATGAATACATAATAGTTGTAACTGAGTTTGTGATAACATGATTATTGAGCTTGAGTACTGGTAACATGAGATCCTGATAACTGTATAACTGAAATAACTGATACTGAGAGACTGTATCTGAAAATCTAGGTTCTAATGAAACTAGCTGAGTTTCGTACTGTTCTGAGTTGACTGTGTCTGACTGTCCTGAATTCTATAGAATTATCTAAGTTCTATTACTGAGACTGAATGACTATATCTGACAGTCCTAATTCTTTATCTGAAACTGTGGGAAGTAGTCATTTAACCGACATGCCCCAAATAAAGCATTATAGCTGAGTTGGGGTCCAATCTGTAACCCCGATTGGAAGGGTATCAATACTGCACCACTGGTAAGAACAATTTGTGAGCAACCCTCATATAACAGGGAACTCTAGTGAGAACGGTGGGAACCCTCATATAACAGGCTAAGCCACCTTACCTACCCTCATATAACAGGCTATGATGTCTCAACCTACGCTGGCTATGTAGTTAAGGAGTGCAAGGATTTCTTCTAAGAATCACACCCTCGTATAACAGGTGAGTTCTCATCCTTGGGTTCACTCGGTGCCAATTCCTACTCCCATCTGAATAGACACTAAACATGATAAGCTGAACTGGCCTACACTGAGTTCATTAAATTCCATTGACTGACGGAATGCTATTGAAATCTAATAACGACCTGAGACTTCTGAGATTACTGGATTACTGAGATTTACTAGAATTTTTGAGATTACTGGACTGATACTGAATTCACTGAGTTTTCCTGAGTCACATGACTAACTGAGTTCTAGGGATCATGGCTTGACTAAGAGTATCATGGAATAATGACACTGGCTCTAGGTACACAACTAAATTATCGGGTACAAGTACCCCCAGGACTCGATAGCATAAAAGTAATTCATAGCATGAGTTCTAAAGCACAACAATGGCTACACATATATCCATAATCCATTGACTAAGACATTTCATCAAACACTTGACATGCATGAACTTGTATATGAATGGGGATTTCACATTATCATACTAGTATGGCACTTTTCCTTCACATAGGTATTTAGTCAAACATATGGGGAGCATGCTTTGGTTATACAATCATCAACACATCTAAATGTGTCAATCAACTTGTAAATTGAAAGGTTTATCATGAATATCGCATAATTCATCACATATTAGAATCAATTTTTGTAATTAATAGTCTATAACATGAAACGAAACCAAACACAACATGAACATCAATTTTAAATTCAATCAAATCATGAACATTCATAAATATACAAATCTTAGGTTTTGAGAAGATATTCTTGATCTCCATGGATGAAAGAGACCCATGAATCAACATATGACATACTTGAGTTAATGAATCTGGAAGGATTGATGGAGAGTTCTTGTGATTTGGCCCTTGAATTTGAGAGCTAGGGTTTCTTGGCTTGAGAGAGACCAACTCAATTTGGGGGAAAATAGAGTGAATAATGATATCCTTAGGTCATATAGGGTTAAATTTTGTGTTTAAGGATGAACTAAAATCATAGGAAAAGACCCATATAACCCTGGACATTTCTTTTAAATTTTGTGAAATTTCCCGACCTGGACCCCTAGCACGACACGGCACTATCCGCCATGTCACTAAAATTTGACAATTGGGAAATTGGACGATGGCGTGACGCGGGACTATCACGGAGCTTCACTGGTATTTGACAATTGGGATTTGGGAGCCCTTCGCGATGCAGTGAAATCGCAGAGTCTTACTGGAAATTGACAATTGTCATTTTGGCTTTTGTGGCGTGACACGCCACTAACTGAGATGATGGTGTTTTACGACTAAAACTTTAAATAGCCATAACTTCTTACTCGATTGTTGAATTTAGAAGAATTTGGTATCTATGGAAAGCTTATTAAATATCCTACATAACTAAAAGTGAAAAATCTATTAAATTCCCCATGGAATAAATATCATTCAATTTAGAAGCTAATACTTGACATTCTTAGGTTAAAATTAGTTAGGAAACTTTAAGGTATTACAATATCTCCCCCTTGGCAACATTCATCCACGAATGATACTGATTAAGGTGGAAGAAATGATGAGCTGAAGTATATATTGAACATGAACAACTGGAACATAACTGACATTTCTGAGATTTATACTGAGCATGTATATCTGATGCATGATTTCATGACTTAACTGACTCATAAACACATGACTGAGATTTTTGATAACTGAGTTTCTCAAAAGGAGAATGCATGTCTGATGCTAAACACACAGCTAATCTGATGTATTAACATATGTCTGAACATGCAATGGTACTTAGTACCAAGTTTAAAATAGAATTCTAAACATGAACTAGACACCAAGTTATAACTGAAATATGAAAATGAAACTGTAAGGCTTAAGGAAAGTTGTTACCTTGGGATAAGTCTGAATTAGCAGAGAAAAGGTGAGGATACTTGCTATGCATGTATGCTTCTGCTTCCCAACTAGCTCCCTTAACGGACTGATTCCACCAAAGGACTTTGACTAGAGGGACTCCTTTGTTCCTCAGTCTGTAAGTTTGATAGTCGAGAATTTCGATTGGAATCTCTTTGAAAGAGAGGTTGTTCTAAATATCTATGCTCTAAATAGGGACTACAATGGCATGGTCACCTATGCTCTTCTTGAGAAAAGATACATAGAAGACTGGATGAACTACGGATAGATATGAAGGCAATTTAAGCTAATAAGCTACCTTGCCGAAGCGACTGAGAATTTTGAAGGGAGCGATATATCGGGGATAGAGCTTTCCCTTATTGCCAAACCTCTTCACTTCCTTCATAGGAGAGATCTTTAGATAAATATAATCACCAATCTCAAACTCGAGATCTTTTCTACGCATATCTGCATAAGACTTTTGTCGGCTCTGTGCAGCCCGGGGTCTTTCTCTGATCAACTGGACCTTTTCTAAGGCATGGAATACTAAGTCAGGCCCTATAACTGAGGCCTCACTAACTTCGAACCAACCGACTGGAGATCTGTACCTCCTACCATAGAGACCTTCGAATGGTGCCATCTTAATACTGGAATGATAGCTGTTGTTGTATGCAAACTCAATCAAAGGAAAGTGGTTATCCCAACTACCCTTGAAATCAATTGTACACAATCGCAACATATCTTCTAAAGTATGAATGGTTTTTTCTGCTTGACCATCTTTCTAAGGACGAAAGGTTGTACTGAGATTAACTTGGGTACCGAAGACCCTTTTGGAATGCTTTCCAGAAATAAGAGGTGAACTGGGTACCTCTATCTGAGATAATAGATAGCAGAACATCATACAATCTAACCAACTCTCTTATGTAGAGCTTGGCATAATTCTTGGCTAAATAAGAGGTATGACCTGGAATAAAATGAGCTGATTTAGTTATTTTGTCTACAATGACCCAAACTAAATCATGTTGATGACGAGTACAAGGCAAACCCATCACAAAGTCCATGTTCACTTCTTCCCACTTCCAAGTGGGAATATTAAACTCTATCATGGACTCACTAGGATTCTGATGCTCTATCTTAACCTACTGACGTGTAGAGCACTTAGCCATAAACTGTGCCACAGCTCTCTTCATCCCACTCCACCAATAGGTCTCCCACAAGTTGCGGTACAGCTTTGTCGCCCCTGGATAAATAGAGTAGCGCGCACCATGCACTTTTGTAAAAATTTTCTGCCTCAAGTCATCTATACCTGGAACACACAGACGACCCTGACAGCGTAATACACCATCTCCTCCTTTGGAGAAAACCTCAACCTTCTAATACTTGACTAACTCTTTCAACTTGACTAGACTGGGATCTTTATCTATCTTTTCTTTCACCTATGAAACTAGAGATGATTCTGATCTACTATGAATCCATATATCACCCTCCTCTGTATCAATGGAGTGAACACCTAGTCTTGAAAACGTATGGACTTATTGAGCTAACTTCTTCTTACTGTCCTCAATATGAGCAACACTACCCATACACAGTCTACTGAGAGCATCGGCCACTACATTGAGCTTGCTCGGATGATATAGGACACTCATGTCATAATATTTCAAGAGCTTTAACCATATTCTCTGACAAAGATTGAGATTTTTCTGAGAAAAGACATACTGAAGGATCTTATGATCTTTGAACATATCTACATAAACTCCGTATAGATAGTACCTCCAAATCTTTAAAGGAAATACTACGGCTGCTAACTCAAGATCACGAGTAGGTTTATTCTTCTAATGGGGTTAAACCTATTTGGAGGCGTAGGTTATGACCTTACCATGCTGCATGATAACACAACCCAAACCTACTTTAGTTGTATCACAGTACACTACAAACCCATCTGGACCGTCTGGAATAGCCTAAATTAGACCTGAGGTGAGTCAAGTCTTCAACTCTTGAAAACTCTTTTCACAAAGATCTGACTACTAAAACTTAAATTTCTTCTGAGTCAATCTAAACATAGGGATGCAATAGAAGAAAATCCCTCAACAAACCATCTATAATAGCTAGCCAAACATAAGAAACTCCTGATATCTAATAGAGAGACAGGGCAAGGCCAGTTTCTTACCGCTTTGGTCTTTTGAGAATCTACTCTAATGCCATCACCAAAAAACATATGACCAAGGAATGCTACTGACCTTAACTGAAACTCAAACTTACTGAATTTGGCGATTAGCTGATGATCTATGAAAGTCTAAGGTATGATTCTAAGATAGTCTGCATGATCACGCTCACTGTGGGAATAGACCAGAATATCATCTATGAAGAATATTACGAACAATTCTAAGTACTGCTTGAACACACGGTTCATCAGGTCCATGAAAGCTATAAGGAATTGGTAATACCAAAGGACATGACCAAAAACTCAAAGTAACCATACCGAGTATGAAAGACTGTCTCCGGAATGTCACATTCTCTGACTTAGAGCTAATGGTAGCCTGATCAGAGGTCTGTTTTAGAGAAATAGATATCATCCTAAAGTTGGTCAAATAAGTCATCAATTCTGGGAAGAGGATACTTTTTCTTAACCGTAACTTTATTGAGCTGACAGTAATCAATGCACATTATGAGAGAACCGTTTTTCTTGCACACGAATAAGACTGGTACGCCCCACAGGGACACATTGGGTCTGATGAATCCCTTATATAAAAGATCTTTCAACTGCTCTTTCCGTTCTTTAAGTTCTACTGGTGCCATTCTGTATAGAATAATAGATATAGGCTGAGTATCTGGAAGAAGATCAATGCCAAAGTCTATTTCTCTTTCGGGAGGCATTCTTGGAAGATCTTCGAGAAAGACATCTAAATATTCATTCAGGACTAGGACTGATTCAAGACTGGGAGTTTCGGAACTAGTGTCCTTAACATGAACAAGATGATAGACATATGCCTTAGATGTTATTTTCCTTGCCTGAAGGTAGAAAATAAGCTGACCTCTGAAAGAGGAAGTCTACCCCTCCACTCTAGGACGAGTTCATTCGAAAATTGAAACTGGACTATTCTATTTTTGTAGTTGACTGTGGAATAGCAGGAATAAATCCAATCCATGTTAAGAATAACATCAAAATTAGTCATTTCTAATCCAACTATGTCTACTGAGGTGACTTTCTAAAATACCATAACCAGACAGTTCTTGTTTACCCACCGGGCTATGATGATTTTACCCACTAGGGTAGAGACTGAAAAGGGCTCCGCTAGAATTTTAAGATTGACACTGAAATCAACTACTATAAATGGAGGAACAAAATACAAGGAAGCTCCTGGATATAGCAAACCGTAAATGTGAAATATCTGTAACGTACCAATAACTACATCAAGGGAATTTTCTTGATCTTTCCAGGACTGGTGAGCATAAAGTTGATTTGGGCGTTGCCCACTAGTAGCACTGGAAGTGGCACCCTACTGATTTGGAAGACAGAACTGAGCTGAGGAACAGCTCTACTAACCCTGATAACCTGACTGGGGACAATCTCTGACTCAGTGGGCTGGCTTGCCATATCTGAAATAGACATCACTGCCATCTCTACAAGTACCATTGTGGTTCATACCACAAGTCTGACAATGGGGATTAGTTTAGGCATTGCTGACACTGCCCTAAGACTTAGATCCTGGTGCCCTATCTCTATTACCATCCCTGAACTTAGGAGCTGGAGCACTATCAGAAGAAGGAGCTTGAATGTATGACTTAGGATTGAACTGAGAATGATTTTCTCCTTCTGATTTAGGTTGAGCAAAGTTGAAACTACCTATCCTTACTCTCTTATTCTGCTTCTCTCTTATCTTAATCTTTTGCTCTTCTATCTTCTGAGCATGGGCTATAATTCTGGCTAAAGTTATGTCACTATTCAGCATCACAGACCTGCACTCATTGACCACACTATCATTTACTCCTGAAACAAACTTATTCATCTTAGCTCTGCTATCTGCAACTACATGAGGAGCATATCTGGCTAACTGAGTAAACTTAAGATAATACTTTTTCACCGTCATGTTGCCCTACCTAAGGTTGATTGATTTTAACACCTTAGTCTCTCTCAGCTCTTAGGGAAAGAATCTATCTAATAAAGAAGTGATAAACTCCTCCCACTAAATAGTTCCTACATCAACTGAACTCTCTGACTTCCACTGTTTGTACCAAATGTGAGAAACATACTGCAACTGATATACAGCTAGCTCAACATTCTCACTTAAATTAACCCCATGATGTTTGCAACCTTTTGAACCTGATTAATGAATTCCTGAGGGTCCTCATCTGACTTAGACTCGAAAAAGGATGGAGGATTCATTCGGGTGAAGTCCCGAATCCTGGCTGTAGCTGAATTGGCCACTGGGTTGGCCGAAACAACAGTTGGTCATTTATTATGATTAGCAAATTATTGATCAAGAGTAGTGAATGCAGCTCTAAAATATGCATGAGAAATGTGTTCATCCAAGGGATCTACTTGGACGGGCTGAGAGGTTAACTGATTTCCAGTTCTTTTCTTGGGGGCATGTTCTGTAGACGAAAGAGAAATAGATTAGTCTAGGAAGTTAATTTCGAGCTTATGCTCACTGGAAACATGAATACTAAAAGAATGAAAACTATTCCTAAAACATCTCATAGCCTCCTGTACATAAATGTGACACGCAGCACACCCATGTACAAGACTCTACTCGAAGCGGCTTTCAGACTTCCTCGGACTCTATTGAACCTTAGTCTCTAATACCAAATTTGTAATACCCAAAATCTGGTACCTGAAATGATACACGGTGCTCATAACCCCGAAGGACCACAAGCTAACCCATAACTAATATTTGTACATGAACACTGCATAATATACTGTATAAATGCAAAAATAAAGGCTAAAAGGCCATAAAATTCAAAATGAGACATAATATCAGATAAAATATAACATTTCGGTAGGGTATGAAATACCCAAAATAACTTAAATAAACTATCTGAATATGATAGTCTGAAAGGCCTCTAATTGTCTAAGTAAGGAGTTAACGAGACATGTCCCCAGCTAACTCCATCTACTAAAAGTTAAACTAAATTAATGAAATAACTAATAATATCATCCTCGAATGATGAGGACTCATTGCTAAATTTGGCTGCTACTGATGCTCTGGAGTTCGTGTCTCTAAACCTATGTTATAAAACACCATAACACAAATACGTCAGTACGATTAAATGTACTAGTATGCATGTGAGGTAGGCTGAATGCAAAGGGTTCACATGCATGAACTATACTAACTGACTGAATAATATGAATGTGAGAATGCATTCATGAATACACAATAGATGTAACTGAGTTTGTGATAACATGATTACTAAGCCTGAGTACAGATAACATGAAATAGTAATAACTATATAACTAAAATAACTGATACTGAGCGAGTGTATCTGACAGTCTAGGTTCTGATGGAACTAGCTGAGTTCCATATTGTTTTGAGTTGACTGTATTTGATAATCCTGAATTCTGTAGAACTATTTGAGTTTTATTACTGAGTCTGAATGACTGTATCTGACAGTTCTGATTCTGTAACTAAAACTGTAGCAAGTAATCAGCTAACTAACATGCCCCAAATAATGCATTATTAATGAGTTGGGGTCCAAACTGTAACCCCAATTGGAAGGGTGAATCTATGTGAAACCCTTACATAACAGGTAACTCTAATGAGAATGGTGGGAACCCTTATATAACAGGTTAAGCCACCTCATATACTCTCATATAACAAGCTGTGATGTCTCAACCTACGCTGGCTACGTACTTCAGAAATACAAGGATTGCTTCTAAGAATCACACTCTCGTATAATAAGTGAATTCCCATCTTTGGGTTCACTCGGTGCTAATTCTTACTCTCATATGAATAGACACTGAACATGATTAACTGAACTGGACTAGACTGATTTCATTAAATTTTGTGGACTGACAAAATTCTCTTGAGATCTGATAACTGCCTGAGACTTCTGAGACTACTAGATTACTGAGATTTACTAGAACTTCTGAGATTACTGGACTGATAATGAATTCATTGAGTTTTCCTAAGTCACATGACTAACTAAGTTCTAGGGATCATGGCTTGACTGAGAGTATCATGGAAACATAACACTGGCTCTAGGCACACAGCTAAATTGTTGGGTACAATTAACCCCAGGACTCGATAGCTTAAAAGTAATTCATGGCATGAGTTCTAAAGCACAATAATGGCTACACATATATCCACAATCCATTGACTAAGACATTTCATCAAACACTTGACATGCATGAACTTTTATATGAATCGGGATTTCACATCATAATACTAGCATGGTACTTTTCCTTCACAGATGCATTTAGTCAAACATATGGGGAGCATGCTTTGGTTATACAATCATCAACACATCTAATAATCATGGATACCTCAATCAACTTGTAAATGGAAGGGTTTGTCATGAATATCGCATAATTCATCACATATTAGAATCAATTCTTGTAATTAATAGTTTATAATATGCAATGAAACACAACAACAACATGAACATCAACTTTCAATTCAATCAAATCATAAACATTCATAAATATACAATTCTTAGATTTTGAAAAGAGATTCTTGAGCTTCGTGGATAAAAGTGACCCATGAATCAACACATGACATACCTGAGTTAATGAATCTAGAAGGATTGATAGAGATTTCTTGTGATTCGGCCCTTGAATTTGAGAGCTAGGGTTTCTTGGCTTGAGATAGAGAAACTCAATTTAGGGAAAAATAGAGTGAATAATGATATCCTTAGGTCATGTAGGGTTAAATTTCGTGTTTAAGGCTGAACTAAAATCATGGGAAAAGACCATTTAACCCTGGACACATCTTTTAACTTTTGTGAAAATTTCCCAACCTGGACCCCTGGCGCAACGCGGCACTATTGCACCATTTCAATAGAATTTGACAATTAGGAAATTGGTCGATGGCGCGACACGGGACTATCGCGGAGCTTCACTGGTGTTTGACAATTAGGAGTTGGGAGCCCTCCGCGATGTGCTAAAACCGTGGGGTCTTACTAGAAATTGACAATTGTCTTTTTGTATTATGGTGTGACGCCCCACTGATTGAGATGACAGTGTTTTATGACTGAAATTTTAAATCACCACAACTTCTTACTCGGTTGTTGGATTTAGGCGGATTTGGTATCGATGAAAAGCTTATATAATTTCCCACATAACTAAAAGTAAAAAATCTAGTCAATTCCATATGGAATAAAAATTATTCAATTTAGAAGCTAATACTTGACATTCTTAGGATGAAATTAGTTAGTAAACTTCAGGATATTAAAGCCGGATATAATGGCATTAAAGTAATTCTTCTAACTATCTTAGATCCAGTCACTATATTGGGAGAGGACATTCATCTCTTTCATCAATCCATGGCGGCATTTAAAATAAAAGTGAAAAGGAAGAAGAGTGGGTGAGGAGACCGATGTTTTAAGTGCCATGAATATTGCCAATCTTAAAAATAAGGTTTATATGGAAGAGATATTAAGCCATGTGATTTATCGAAAAATGTGTGATGACTCAAATGAAAGTCACCAAAATGAAAAAAACTTAACAAGGAAGAAATCGTGAGCCAAGAATGTCTAATGAACCAAACTCAAAAACTTGAAGTCCATAAGGGTCAACTTGATAGTGTGTTACTAATGGTGTATGAAGCCCTCAAGTTGCATGTTGAGCGATGTTGACAATGGATTAAATTTTAAATAGCTACTTAAAAATTAAAGACTGAATTGAATGAAGAACTAAAGTATATGATGCCTAAAGTCAAATGAATATGCATTATTATGTTAAAACGGATTCTAATAAAGATGAGAATGAGCTTGATGTTGAAGAATTCTAGTAATTACCAACCAACCAAACCCAAATTAATAAAGGATGTCGAAATTAAGGAAATGATACTAGAGTTGATTAAAAAGCCTAGAAAATCCTTTGTGAAGGATCTAGTTCATTTTTGGGTGAGAATTTCAAGAAGAATGCAATTCTGAAGTTTTGAATATGACCTCATTCCAATTAATTTTCGATATTATGCTTAGTGGATGTGATGAAAGTCAAATCACCCAAGCAAATGATGAACTTTCGAGATCAGAAATAAAATCCTTACATTTTTGAGTTTTTCATTTCAAAACAACAAAATGATGTCCCTTACTAAAGGTTAATAAATTCAAAATCTGATGTTTAACTAGTGTTTTATTGATGCTCACCGATAACCAACGAGCCTGTGGGCAATGAAATGTTACTAAATTTAGATTGGTACGAAATTTGAATTATATTAAATTCAAAATATTTAGTCACAAATAAATATTGAAAATTATAAAATTGGATTAATAATTTATGTCCAAACATGTGTGGATTTAATTAAAGTTTATTTTTTATTAGGCTAGCCCATTGATTTGGGATACAACTGATGAGCCCACTTTGCTAAAGCCCAAGATATTTTCATATTTTTGAGGCCCAAATAACCACCATGTGTTGAGTTACATGACATGCCAAGTCAAGTGAAGGAGTCAATGAGACCATGCCACATGTCAAAATGATGCAGCAGGCCTAATGAAATGAAAGCCAATAAAAGGTCTTGTGTCACTTAAATCTGATTTGTTAAAAGAAGTTCATATTCATCAATACTCTTTACTTCTTGAAAATATAAAAAGGGGTCTCATAATTCATAAAGAGGAGCAAGAACTCTAATAGGAAGAAAGAGAAAGATCGTGGATCAAACACATCGAGGATCAAACATTGCAATTTCTCTACAAAGATCATGCATTCAAATCCACTTCATCAAGATTCAAGAACACGACTGCAAGATTCAATAAAATGCCCTAAAGCCCTTGAATTAAAGCACAAGTCAAGATCAAATCCGTAAAATCCACAAATCAAGTTCAAATTCAAGATCAAGCTTGGAGCCCTTGAATTTATATTTCAAAGGTGAATTAGACGATTCATAGAGATTGTAACACTCATATATTGAAATTAATAAAATAATTATTGAAATATTTTTGTCCCAATTATTTATTATTTTTTCATCTCAAAATATTATTGTTCAACAAATTCTATCATGCCTAGTGGGACGATCTCTACTTCTCAACTCAACGTTTTAAACTTTAAAGTTCATGAACAACGAAATGAATTTCAACAAGGCCAATTCTCGATTAACTGCTTCTAATGTTGCTGATTCTGAATTCTCTTATGAAGAAAAGAGCATCCTTGGTGTTACTTTTGGAAGCTTTATAGCTGTCACGGGGAGCAACGTGAATATTCTAAGATAACAAACATATCAAATTTCATCCTTACCAACTCCAATTTTTGCATCTTTAAACCTAAAAGGAGGGAGATCCCATGCAAGTTCTTTAGAAAAAGAAAGCAATCTGGAAGAATCACTTAAGAACACTCTTTCTCTACTTGAGCACTCTAGTTTTAAATACTCTGGTGTAAAGTACGATGATCATTCAACCAACTCTTCATCATGAATTACACTGCATAAGCTGAGCACTTTATAGATCAACTTATGAGACAATCTTTGTTACTCCCTAATGTCCCCAGTGATTATTCAAGCAATGGTGATTGATGCTTACTCTATGGAGGAGCAACTTGCATACCTGACGAGGGTAATTAAAAGTTTCACTAAGTATGTGAAAAATCAGGATGATTGGATTGATAAGTTGACAGAATAAATAGATGTCTTAATAGACGGAGAGTTTAGCCATGTAGATAGGAAAGCTCTAGAAGTTCAAGAGACAGAGCATCCCATAAAAGAAACACCACCTACTAAGGAAGTATAAGTCTCTTCTAAGGGATTGATCCCGATTGACCCATTTTTAGAGTTCATTGAAAGGACACTCAAATACAAGTATGATGTTTTCACTAAGTGCTCCCTGACATATTCCAAGCCCTACACAACAAGGTTTGATACCCTCAAAATGCCTGCAAGCTATCAACCCCTGAAATTTCAATAATTTTAGGGACAAGGGAATCAAAAAAAAAATGTCGTACACTTTGTTGACATCTGTAATAATGCTAGAACATACAATGACTATCTTGTCAAATAATTTGATTGTTACCTAAAAGTAAATGCCTTCGATTGGTATATGGACCTTTAGCTAAATCCATCGATAGTTTTCACCAATTGGAACATGAGTTCTAGAATTTCTTTTATAACACAAGGAGTATAATAAGCGTGGTAGAGCTCATAAATACTTGGCAAAGAAAGGATGATCTAGACATTGACTTCATCAATCTATGGAGAAATAGGAGCCTAAACATCAAAGATAGGCTCAATGAAACTTCTTCAGTATAGATGTACGTCCAAGGAATGCGCTGAAAGCATCTACATATCTTGGAAGAAATTAAGGTAAACTCCTTTGAAGAGTTAGGTACTCGTTCTCACGACATGGAGTTTAGCGTGTCTTCTACTTAAAAAGGAGTAGCACCTATCCATTACCCTCAAAGGGGAAAAGATAAGTAGGAATGCAAAAGATGGGGCTAGTTTTCCTCAAAAATGACAACAAAGAATCCATGAATATCTATGTGTCTCCTGTGAAGGTCACCACGAAGGTGAACAAGAAACAAAGAATAAAGACGATTTCTCGAGCACGTCCAAATCAAAAGTTAACATTAAAGTAGATGAAAAAAATAAATACCCCTCATTTAATTTTGATGTTGTTGAGATTTTCTATGAACTCTTTTTGCATAAACTCATTGAACTCCCAAAAATGAAGCGGCCCAATAAAGCTGTGAATTATTATAAGTATCATAGGCTTGTAAATCACCCTCTAGAAAATTGTTCTATCTTTTTGGACAAAATCATGCAATTGGAAAATGAGAAGAAGATCTTCTTCAATGGTGAGATGGATAGTTATCATGAAATCTCTATCACTTTTAGCCCATTCAATCCAATTCTAATATGCATCGAGAAACATAAGAAGGAACTATTAGAGCATGATAAGTCTTTGGTTGATGAAGCTAATGATGAAGGTTGGAATCTGGTTACTTGACACAGATGTAAGAAGATGAGTCAATGAAAAGAGTTATCCAAACAGGCAACTAGAAGGAGGATGGTGAAGAAGCCAAGGAAACAGAACCTGGTTGAGCCAAAGGAGATAAAGGTAATAGAGTTTCACCACTAAAAACCACGATGTCATGTGAATTTATAATAATTCTTACCAAGTTGGTTCCGTGTAAAGACTCTTTAAGTAAACCTTAAGGCATCATCTTTAAATACTAGAAATCAGGGGGCAAAGGGTGAAAACCCACCCGTGGAAGTTTCTCTGTCATCTTAAAAGCCTACTGAGCCACTTACCCAAGAGGCACATATATGTGATACAAAAATCACATTTACAAATAACTATCTTATTCTTGGATAAACCCTACACAACCATCCCTTATACATGTTGGGTCAAGTTCTAGGAAGGAAGATAAATAGAATCATAATTAATGAGGGATCCAGAATAAACATCTTTTCTATCAGCACAATGAAGGAACTTGGCATCACTACTCACAAATAGGTTGAAATCTCTTTGATGATCCAAGGCTTCAAGCAAGGGGGCCAGAGGGCCATGAATCTTTTAAGTTGGGGATTCATCTGGATGATTTTTGATAAAACACGTTGATGCATGTGATCGATTCCAAAAATTCATAGAATATATTGCTTAGTAGGCCTTGTGTATATAAGAAAAAAATTATCTCATCCTCTTACCATAAATTCTTGAAGTATCTTAAAGATGGTGTAGAAAGAAAGATAGTAGCCGATGATGTGCCATTCACTAAAGTTGCATCTCACTTTGCCAATGCAAAATGCTACTTAAAGAACTATGTTGTGAATGATAAAAGGGTTGATAATGTCACTAAGACAATATGTGATGTTCTTGTAGCTAATAAGGTCACCATGACTGTCAAAAAGGTCTCCACCAAAAAGACTCTCTTCACTTTGAATTAAGAAAGAGATTCATCCATGAAAAATAAGGCAACTCCTAATCTTCGTTATGTACAAAAGGAAAAGAAATAAAAAAATCACTAATTCGATTCCTAAGATAATGTACTAAAGGGAATACCTCTATCTATTAGGAGGATTGACATAATACATCAATCATCAAGCTTACTTAGAGAGTTCGTGGCTCAAAATCTACCACAAGATGTGACACTCCCTATGAAGCGTACAAAAGAAGGCTTTGATTTAAATTCTTACAAGTTATTTGTAAAGTATAGATTCAATCCAAAAAATTCATCCAGGTTGGGTAAACTTGATACAAAATCAAAATTCGAAGACTAATGAAGATACAAAAAAGTAAAGATAATAGACAATATATATAATTAGACAATAAGAAAACCAGTAAATATGAACAAAAAAGTATGTCAAACTCTAATACCTTCAATTACAATCTAATCAAAAAATTTAATTTCTATGGTGACCATGAGGGAGATGAACGCCCTCTAAACCAATACTTCTAAGCCAAAGTTCAACAAAAGTTGTCCAATACTCTTACTCAATGGAGTAGCATTCATCAATTCTTAAATAATCATGAAAAACTAAGTGACTGAGCTAGCCTCAAATATATTTATAGTTTAGGATAATTATTCTAATTTTAGGGCACAAAAGTAACCCAATTTCAATAAAAGGACCACTAGGGGCTGTTTTGATCCGTTCTTGAAATACTAGAGCAGATCAAAAGCGGATCCAAAGTGCCTTGACTGCAAGTACTTTCCAAGGGGCTTTCTAGCCCCGTTTTACCTTTGCTTTCCTCCTCTAACGATCCTTGGACCAAATTGAGTGCGATCATCAACAAATAACACCCTATTGATGTTAAGGAGTCCTCATCAAGTACCTCCCGCTTCATGAACAATCCTTGGATCCATTGAAGCTCCCTGGCTTGACTTCTAGTGAATGGCTTAGAGCTAATCCAGATTGTATCGTTCTCTCCATCTTAAGAAGAATTTTTCCTCAGATTCAAAGGGTGATCATCTTTTATCATGTCAAAGAGAGAAATATCACACACATTAAACATATTGTGTTCTTGATATTATGAAGGACGGTCAATCTTATAGGCATTATTATTTATCCTTTCAAGCACCTAAAATGGACCATCACCTTGGGGAATCAATTTAAATTTTCTTTAGGTTGGAAACCTATAATTTCAAAGGCGCACCTATACCCAATCACCCGGTTCAACTACAAGCCTCTTCCTTCCCTTGTTTATTCTTTTGACCACCTCTTGATTCTTCTTCTCAGGGAGAATTTTCACCTTCTCATTAAACATCTTCATTGTTTCTTCTCTCTTATCTCCATCTAAGCTTATCATAACATCACTAGGCAAAGGAGTGAGATCTAAAGGGGTAAGGGGGTTAAAACTATAAATATATGCAAAGGGAGTCATACCAATAGTCGAATGGATAATATGATTATAAGTAAATTCTACTAGAGGTAAGTGGTCCTCCCAAGAGGCCATTTTTACTTTAACTAAGGTGTACAACATAGAACCCACGGTTCTATTTACCACCTCCATTTTCCAATCTATTTGTGGGTGGAAAGACATTGAGAAAAGCAATTTGGTACCAAGCCTACCCTACAACGACCTCCAAAAGTGACTAAGGAACATAGAGTTCCTATCACAAACAATGGTCCATTGAATTCCATGTATGTTTACAATATGTTCAATAAATGATGAAGCCAAATTAGAATCATAAAGAGTTTTATGACATGGAATAAAATGGTCCATTTTTTAGAACCTATCAACTACGACAAAAAATGAAATCTTTACCTCTTCTTGTCCTAGGTAATCCCAAGACAAAATCAATAGAGATGTCAAGCCATGGGTGTTGATGAGTGGGTACTGGGGTGTATAACCCTTGAGAGATAAGGTGAGATTTTTCACTTCTATAATCCATGCATTGGCCATAAATTTTAGCAATATCTCGACAAATCTTGGGCCAATAGAATTGTTCCTATATGATTCCAAGGGTCTTGTCAATTTCAAAATGACCCATCATACCCCCATCGTGTGCCTCTCTTAGAAACAATTCTCTCCATGAGCTAGATGTCACACACAACCTTTTTTCTTTGAAAAAACACATCAAACTTGGAGTAGGGCAAAGAAGCACTAGCTCTCTCCCACCTTTCGCTATGCCATGTCTCATATTCTTGGTAGATTTGATCAAATTTGGGGTCCTCGGGGTACATTGTCTTTAGACTCTCAAATACCATAAATTTAGAAGACAATATAGAGATAATTACAAGCTTTATAGACAATGCACCATTTTTCTTTTCCTTTTTGTAATGAATTACATAAGAAAAAGTCTCTAGGAAAGTAATACACTTGGTATGTCTTTTATTGAGTTTATCTTGGGCTTAGAGATGTTTCAAGGATTCATAATTGGTTTGAATCACAAATTCCTTGGGCACAAATAATGTTGACAATTACCAAAGGCTCTAATCAAGATGTATAACTCTAGATCATAGGTGGAATAATTTAGAGTTGAGCCCTTTATCTATTCATTAAAATAGGCAATAGGTTTATGATCTTGCGTTAATATGGAACCGATTCCTACCTTACTTGAATCACATTCAATCTCAAACATCTTATCAAAATTTGGGTAATTGCAATAAGGGGGCAGATCTAAGCATAGCCTTCAAAGCTTCAAATGCATTGGCCTGCTCATCACCTCATTTAAAAGGTTTATCCTTATGGATCACCTCAGTCAAGGGAGCAGAGATGGTGATAAATCCTTTGATAAATCACCTATAAAAACTAGCCAACATATGGAAGCCTTTTAATTTACCAATGAGTTTTGGAGTTGGCCAATTCTTGATGGCATCTATCTTAGATTCATCCACCCCCACTCCTCCTGAGATTACAGTAAATCCCAATAAAATAACTTTATTGACACCAAAAGTACATTTTTCAAGATTAGCATACAAATTCTCTTTTCTAATAACTTCAAACACATCATGCAAATATAAGGTTTGTTTTTCAAGGGATTTTCTATAAAATAGAACATTATTAAAGTATACCACAATAAACATCCCTATAAACGGTTTCATCACAAGGTTTATCAACCGTATAAAGGTACTAGGAGCGTTGGTGAGGCCAAAAGGCATGACCAACCATTCATATAGACCAAACTTGCTCTTGAATGTGTTCTTCCACTCATCACCCAGTTGCATCCAAATTTGGTGGTAGCTGCTCCTAGGATCTATCTTGTAAAAACCAAAAGAACCATTAAACTCATCAAGCATATCATCTAAATGGGGAATTAGGTGGCGATACTTTACCTTTATTTTATTGCTGGCTTAGTAATCAATGCACATGTGCTATGTTCCATCTTTCTTTGGCACAAGCAAAACCAGAACCGCACATGGACTCATGCTCTCTTTGATGTATCCCTTGTTAAGGATTTCCTAAACTTGCCTTTGGAGCTCTTTTGTGTCCTTTGGATTACATTGGTAGGCCGGTTTGTTGGTTAATTGAGAACCCGACACAAAATTAATTTGATGCCCCATTCCCCAAAGTGGGGGTAATCCTTTGGGAAGATTCTTTGGGAATACATCTTCATAATCCTGCAAAACAAGGGAAATAGAATTGGGAATAGGAGAAGTAGAGTGGTTAGCATGAAAATCATGGGCTAGGAGGAGCATGGGAGTTTTGTCATCATGCTTTTTGGAAAGATCTTTGTTCCTAACCAACATTAAAAAGGGAATCTTTCCTTTCAACCTTGTCTTTTCCTCTTCTTCATCCTGCTCCTCAATTTGGTCCTCCTTTTCACCTTGTTTCTTACCCTTTTCTTTCAATTCTCTTAATTTTTGGTTACCCTCATTCACTTGAGTGGTAAAAGTGGATGGAGAGTGAATTTATGACCATTCAACTCAAAACAGTACCGATTAGTCCTCCTATAATTCTTTCTTGAACGATCATATTGCCATGTTCTCCCAAGCAAGAGATGACAAGCTTGCATAGGTATTACATCACAATGCACCTCATCATGATAATTCCTGACTTTGAACCGAATCACCACTTGCCTAGTAACCTTCAACTCACCACAATAATTTAACCATTGAAGCTTGTATGTTGTGGCTATTTGGTTGTGGGAAACTTCAAGAAACCAACCAAAGTAACACTAGCCACATTAGCACAACTTTCTCTATTAATGATCAAAGAGCATACACTTTTCTTTATAAGACATTTAGTATGGAATAGATTTTCCCTTTGACTAGGGTCATCTATTGCCTTACTAATAATTACATGCCTCACAACAAAATTTGGAACATCATACTCTCTATCTTGAGGCCAAGCTTCTTCATTATGCTCCTTTACTTTATTATATTCTTAGGACCCTATCTTTCTTGGGATTTTTCAACATTCTCATCTTCCAATCCAACCTCTTCTCTAAGGTAATACAATTTCCCTTTCTTAAGGATCATATTTATCCAGTTGGGACATTCACTTGCCATATGTCCCTACCCTTGACATTTAAAACATTGTAAACCTTTTAGGATTGAGATTAGGATATTTATTACCTTTATTCCTTGGTGGGTACTTTGGAGTGGTTTTCTCTATGGGCTTTTTCTCATTGGACTTGTAGTCCTTGTTTTTTCCCCACCCCAATGATTATTTCTCTACCTCTTTACTCTTACTCCAAGTGTTGGTAGATAAGTACCCTTTTTGTTTGTAAGTTGTCCTTTCTTTAATATCCCTTTCAATCTCTAAGGTTGCTTCGAAGAAATCTTCTATGGTCTCAAATTTTTGGATACTCATGCATGCGTTCCAAGGCACCTTTGGCGCAGATAAGGAGCAAATGGACGCAAAGGATTGTCTGCTCACTGGCTTGGCCTACATTTGGCCTGTGGCAGCACGCTGGGCACACCTTAGATGCACCTTGGACATAGGAGCAGCACCCCTTCACTGTTTTGGCCTGTGTTGGGTGTGTGGCAGCTCCCAAAATGCTGGTCAGGCAAACATTGAACGAAAATCAGCTTTCAAAGCACTCTTTTACTTCCATGGTCCCCTACTTTTTGTCCTTTCTTTGGAATATTCCTTTTAATATTCAAAAATTTTCTTGTACCAACAATTTTGTTCACCTTTTTATTCACTTTTGAGGATCAAACAATCACATTTTCCCAACAATTCCTCTGGAAGATTTGAATTTCTCCAAGAACACTCAAGAACGCCAAAACTTCAAAAATCTCTCTCTTAAACCGTTGATCGAAATGCGAAAAAATTTTGAACCAAGGTTAAATTCAGCCATCTAATCACATTCCAAATGTCATTTTACCCAAATTATTCACAAAGAAACTTCAAATCTTGCAACAAATTTTGAAATCATCAATCAACTTTAAAGTTCTTCAAACCCAAGCTTCCATTGATAGTATAAGGCTTATTTTTACTTCGAGTTAGCTCAAATTTGATATATGGACCCTAATAGTGCTAGGGAATGCAAATCTAACACTAGAAATGCAAGAAAACAAAAAAATAAAAAACTCAAAATTTGACCTAAAACCCAAAACGTGAATTGTAACTTTTTTTGTGATTTTTGGTTTTTCGAGATGACTAGACCCAAGATTGACTTCGTCGGAATGAAATCAAGCTCAGCTCCAATAAAAATGATATGGAATAAAAATATGAAGACGAAAAATGATACAAAAAAGTAAAGATAATCGCCAAGATAGATAATTATACACAAGAAAAGAAGTAACTAAGAACAAAATAGTATGTCAAACTCTAATACCCTCAATTACAATCTAATCCAACACCTAATTCCTATGGTAACCAAGAGGGAGAAGAACACCCTCTAAACCAAGGTTTCTAAACAAAAGTTCAACAAAAGTTTTTTAATACTCTCACTCAATGGAGTAACATTCATCAATTCATTAATAATCAAGAAAAACTAAGTGAATGAGCTAGCCTCAAAAGTATTTATATAGTTTAGGCTAATTATTACAATTTTTGGGACCAAAAGTAATCCAATTGAAAGAAAAGTCCCATTAGGGGAAGTTTTAATCTTCTCTTGAAATGCTAGAGCGGATCAAAATTGGATCCAAAGTGCCTTGGGCGCAAGTCCTTTCCAAGGTGCTTTCTAGCCTTATTTTTCCTTTGCTTTCCTCCTCCACTGATCCTTGGACTAATGTGAGTTCAATCATCAACAAATAACACCCTCCTGATGGTAAGGAGGCTTCATCAAGTACCTCCGACTTCATGAACAATCCTTGGATCCTTTGAAGCTCCCAGGCTTGACTTCTAGTGAATGGCTTGGAGCTAATCTGGATTGTATCAAAACTCCCATCAGAAATAAATAAGATATTCACATAAAGGCCTAAGGTACACGCTTCCACCTCAAGTTTGCATATCCAAAAGAAAGATAGTTAAAAACTACATAACTATCAAAGAAAAATCCATTACTTCTAATAAAAAACCTTCTGTCTTTTATCAACTAGGAGAATCAACCACAAGAACTTCTATGTTAAAAAGGTTGGGTCCTCTAAATAAAAATATAAGTAACATGCGTAGAAGAAGTCATCAAAGTACAATAATGTACTTTTCACCTAAGATTAAGAAGGATTTCCAAACTTTGATTCCTTATAGAATGAGGCGGCAAACGTGACTGAGGTGTTAAAACCTAAGGCTTATACTATGGTTTATACCAAGAAGTGTAAGGAAGATAAAGAAAGTGTTGGCTTCTCATATAACATTGCAACCCAAAATGAGAAAGATATCTTCTCTCAAATGGTGTTTAATAAAGAGATAGAATATACTTTTTGGTATGACCATATATCCATCAACAATGATAACCTACAAGAGGAAGAAGATGCTTGATATTCCCCATCACAACTTGAAAAATGAGTGAAAGCCACAACAAATCCCTTAAAGATATTTAATCTTTGAACCAATGAAGACTAAAAACCAACTTATTTGAGTGTGTTTCTAGAAATTAAGGAGAAAATTACTTACATGGATGTACTCTAAGAATATATGGATGTCTTTTCTTGGATTTATAAAGAAATGCCTACCTACGATCCAAAAGTAGTAGTCTATCAGTTGGTGGTCAAGAATGGTATTTGTCTTGTTAACCTCACCCAAAAGTACTTTAGGATAGAGTTGGTTCCATTGATTGAAAATAAGGTCAACAAACTCATTGAAGTTGGCTTTGTTCATGAAGTTAAATACCCCACATGGATTTTAAGTATTGTTCCAGTGTGAAAGAAGAATGGCCAAATTCAAGTTTGTGTCAACTTTCAGGATCTCAACAATTCTTGTCCTAAAGATGATTTTCCAATACCCATACCGGAATTGATTATTGAAGCCACCTCAAGTTATAAGAAAATGTCCTTTATGTATGGTTCATCCAGCTACTACCAAACCTGCGTTGGACGAATAGATAAAGAGCTCGTTGTATTTCGTATTCCTTAAGGTATTTATTGCTACAAGGTGATACCTTTTCGTTTAAAGAACACCAGTAACACTTATCAAATGGCTATGCAAAACATCATTGATGGCCAACTCCATAACAATATTAAATAACAATATTAAACGCTATGTTGATGACCTAGTGGTGAAGACAAGAAAGAAAGACGATCACTTAAAAGACCTAACATGGTGTTCTAGTTTCCTTAAAAATATCAACTTAGAATGAATCCATTAAAATATGTCTTCGGCGTTACTTTTGGAATGTTCCTTTGCTTTATTGTACGACACCAAGGAAGTAAAATTTATCAGACTAAGGTCGATGCAATTTTGAAGATGCTAGAGCCTCAAAACATTCTTGAGTTAAAAAGTCTTTCAGGAAGGCTAGCATATTTAAGGAGCTTCATCTAGAATCTTGCCAGAAACTGTCAACCATTTAGCCATATTATGAAGAAGGATGCTCCTTTTAGATGGAAATAAGCTTGTAGTAAGGCCTTTGAGAGTATCGTATCATACTTGATGAATCCTCCTGTTATTACAAAACCTATAGCTCAAAAACCATCTATACTCTACATCTCAACATAAGAAGGTTCAATTAGTGCATGACAGGCATAACAAAATAGTGAAGGCAAAGAAAACTTGCTTTATTATCTAAGCAGAATCATAAAAATGGGCTAAATTATTCTCCAATTAAAAAGTTGTGTTTGACGTTGGCCATTTTAATTAAAAATATGTAATATTACTTTCAAGCTCATGTTGTCCATCTTATGTCTAGTGCAAATCCCATCAGGTTGGTTATGTCAAAACCAGTCCTTAGTAACCGACTATAAAAATGGTACCTTTAATTTCAATAGTTTGAGATTGTACATATTCCCCAAAAGTCTTTAAAAGGACAAGAATTGGCAGACTTCTATGAAGACCACACGATACCTGATGATTAAGAATTAAAAGATGAACTTCATGATAAAAATAAAATGGTTGTTAAATCCATACCTTAATGGAAGATGTACTTTGATGGTGCCAAAACTTAAGGTAAAGCCAGTTCTAGTATGGTGTTTATCACCCCACAAGGAGAGGTCATCCCATACTCTTTTACCTTGACAAATCATTGCTCCAATAACTTTGCTGAATATCAAAAGATAATACTCAAAATTGATATGGTTGTCAATATGAAGCAACTAAAATTACAAGTCTTTAGTGACTCCCAATTGGTGATCAAGAAGTTTATGGGAGGCTACAAAGTCAGAAAACCTGAGCTAAGACCATATCATGATTATGCATAAAATTTAATGGGATTCCTTGGAGAAGTAACCCTTAAGCATGTTCCACAAAAAGAAAATAAGCAAGCTGATGCCCTTACTACTTTAGACTTAACCCTAAATTTTCCAAATAGGAATGAGTTACTATCCACCAAGAATGTCTAGTATCTCCGCCGAATAAGCATAAAAATTTAGAAAAAAAGGTTGAGCACCCAGTCGCCATATCTAAAGTTGTAAAGAAAGATTGGAGACAACCTATTATTTACTACTTATGTTATGGAATACTTCCAGAAAATCCAAAAATAAGGACTAGAAACCGTTGTTGTGTACCTCAGTTCCTTTACTACAAAGACACGATATATAAAAGATTATTTGATGGAGCACTTTTACGATGTTTGGGAGAGGAGGAAGTAGTTCAAGATTTACAAGAAGCTTACTCGGGAGTTTTTGGATCTCATCAGTCTAGACCAAAGTTTCACTTTCACATTAAAAGGATAGGGTATTTGAAACACCTTGATTTTGGGACCTTAGGAAATTTCCTAGAATTCTGATCTCTGGACCCATTACAACTCATGGTTACAAGTCATATGTTAGGGTATGAATGGTATGGTCCAGTCATATGTAGACCAGTGTTGGATGGTGGATTGTATTGTAGTTATTGGAATGGATACTACTTAGGGGTACGAGTCATATTGGTGGTTATAGATTTTTTGGTTCCTTGACTTAATCTTAGACTTGGTTAATTAGGTTGGATTTGAGTGCAAGTCTATCACCATGATCTATAAGCCAGGGTATGAGTTATACCCATGACTCGTATGGTGGACAATGTCTAAATCTTTCTTAGGTTTAAATCTTCTAAGGGTACGGGTGAAAGGCACAGATAGTATGCTTTGGATACGACTTGGTTGGATGAGTCATCTTCTGGACAACATTTGATTCAAAGGATGAGGCTAGGGTTTGAGTTGGTGGAACCACTCATATTTGAAGGGTATGACTCGTGAGGTTCAGTCGTATCCCTGTGATAGGATTTTGGTGCAACTCAAGTGGTGGTATTCTTGACATTGCCCCACTTATCCTAAGAATATCCCACTACTTCTAACCTACTTGTAAGGTTATTTACCCTATTATTCCTTTCATTAACACTTAGAAACTCTTCTAAACACTCTATAATTCTCTCAAAAGATTTTGGGCAAGGGATGCAAGGGTTTTAACTAGAGAATTGATTTAGGGCTTGTCTTAGTGATTTATTTCCATCATTATCTTGGTTTAACGGATTTTCTCTTCCCTCACTGTTAATTCTATCTAAAGGAATGGTTTTTATGAATGTTTTCATAATTTCATTGATTGTATGATTTTGGTTTAAAAATATGAATTGGGGATTTTGATGTTAAATGGTCGGTTATGGTTTCACAAGGTTTTTATTATAATTGGAAATGGTTTTTGTCATATTATGCCCCCAATGTATTTGACAAAATGATTATAAATATATGTTCATTGCATTGAATATTTTTAATGGAACTCTTTCTTTTTTTAAAACTTGGTGAAGGAATTATGAAAGGTTTAAATACTTTGGAAAGGTAAAGAGATAAATGGTTATGCTTGAGGGGTACATGGATTACCCCAAGTGGTTTATTATGGTCAATGGAAGGGCACTTAAAAGTCTCCTTAAAGCTATAAATGGTTGGCTATGGATGATACTTGCAAGTAAGGATTAGTATGAAGATACCAATATTGATGGACTTGGTTAATAAATGTATAATGGTTTTGTTATATGGAAATTAGTTTTGATTAGGTAATAATAGAGGGATATTTAGCAAAGCCGTGGAAGGTGGAGGTACCGAGGGGACCAAAAGTGGTAAATCATAGTTATCGATATTAGTTTGGTCTTGTTGACCATGTGCATGATGTCACACTATATTTTGGGGATGTACTAGTCCTCCCAGGGTTTCTTCCCTTGTCGTGTGGCTACACGCACTGGGCCCTTTTAGTAGGGGAGCTGAACCCATATAGCCCATGGGTGGTTTAGGATGGCAAAGCTATACAAGCCAGGTAAAGGTTTTAACAGCATGCTAAACTCGATACCTTTTCCAACATAGTTACATATATGTATGGATGTGTGCATATAGATGGTTTTACTTTGTTTTATAAAAGGCATTATTTTATCCTTATCTGAGATCATCCTAGATTTCACCCGCTAACCCCTTTACTGGCAACTGTATACACACAATATGTTGGAATCTACCATTCTACTCCTTCTACAAAGTGATTGACTCAGGGATAGTATTTGGACTAAAGTGGTGTGTTTCCATCATTTTGGAAGTCTCCATTTTAGGTTATGGATATTTCTAGACACTTTAATTTTTATTTTGAATATTGGTTTTGGCTGTCGTTGGGAGCATATCCTAACCAGTTTTTATTACTTTTTTGGTTAGAGGCTTTATGGTACTTATATGGGTTGGAATTGGAGGGTTTGGTATGGGTGTCAGCCTTGGCATTGGTATTGGTATTAAGGATAGCATTATCAGACATTATTTCTTAATATTCCATCATATTTTATTTTAGGATAAATTTTATTATATTATGATATCTCTTTTGGTTATGGCTTGGTTTATGGCCTTTTTATTGGTATGATTTGGTATATCTGGATTGTTGATATGGGATGGTTGGACTTGATTAGGTCGGTCACAGTTGTCTTTTATGTTAGCGATTGTATTATCTTTCTACATGTTTGAAATTCAGACAACTCAAGTTAGGCAGTTGTAAGTTGGGTTAGGTAATGGGGTTAGTCTTCAACCTCGGTCAGACTTGGGATTCCCATTATGATAAGGCCGTTGGTTTGGTTGCATCAAGTTGGTATAAGATCTAGGTTCATGGTCAATTGAGTGTTCATGAAGCCATGTCGAGTAGATTCACTTTTAGGGGTGTGTAGCATGCCACACTCATAAGGGAGAGGCTATAAAGCATTTAGGAGTGTTTTACCTTTTTGGTATTCTATTTTAATATTGGAGACTAAGTCCTGGAATCTTCCCTAATCCTTGATTATTTGTCCTTCAGATCATACCTCATAGATCTAGAACAGAAGAAAATTCTTCTATCTCATCTGAGGGTAATGGTGAAGGGGTACATCCTACTTCTAGGGTTTATCTTCAATCCTATGGTCCTATCCCTGATAGTTCTAGAGTTCCACCAATTATTACTAGTCTTTCTCAAGGATAGGTGACTAATGTGGAATTTCATCAGTCTATTCATGCTATTGCTAAATTTGTTGCAGCTCTGGCTGAGGGGGATATGTCTGGTTCTTTGTCTACCTAGGCCATAAGGGTTCCCCAATTTATGAAGATGGGTCCTCCAATTTTTCATGAAGTAGAGGTAGAAGAGGATCGATAAGGCATCTTGGATAAAATGGAAAAGATATTTTGGGTTATTTTGCCTACCAATATGGAAAGGATACACTTGATAGCTTATAAGCTCAAAAAGGTTACTTATCAATGGTATGAAGAGTGGAATATGGATAGAGGAGATATAGAGGAGTCATCCTTATGGGATTCTTTCTCTGGTGTTTTTCTTGATTATTTCTTTTCTCAAGAGTTGAGGTAAGAAAATATGGAGGATTTTGTAAACCTTAAGCAAGGGAGTATGTTTGTCAAGGAATATGCCTTAAATTTTCATCAGTTGTCAAGGTATGCTCCTAATTTGGTAGTTAACATGCAGGTAAGAATGAGAAAGTTCACTTATGGGTTGAATCACGATCTAATTTTAGAGAGCAATATTTCCTTATTAATTAAAGATATAGACATCTCTTGGTTGACTATTCATATGCAGTTAGTGAAGCTTGAAAAGAGAAAGCAGGCAGAGTTTGGGGATAGTCGGAGTAAGAGGGGTAGGTTTTCTTACTAAGGAGGTGCTTAATCTCTTAGTGGTTGGATAGTGGCAAAAGGAAGAAAATTAAGTGGGGGGATTTCTGGTTCCATTTCTTCTGCTAGTGCTCTTTACCAGTTGGGCTATAGGCTTCATAATAGTGGTAATGATTTTTGGGCACAGGTTGCCCAATCACAATGGGTCAGCTAGTTTCTTCATGCCCTATTTTTTGGTTCTATGGTAATCCTCATCAGGGTTATTATGATGAAACAAGGGACAAATGCTTCAAGTATGTCTAGGTTGGCCATTGGCTCATAGATTGTCAAGTTAATAATGTTTCTATGGGGAAGAATAAGATTCCTGCAGCTTTATCTATTGCCCCTACACCTGGAGGTATTTCATTTACTTCTACTACTGCTCTTGGTTCTAGTATTGGTCAAAAAAATTTATATTTTTTGGCATCCTGACAGGAATCCAAGGCATTACCTGATGTCATTACTAGTATATTATAGCTTTTCTCTTTTGATGTATATTTTTTATTTGATCTGAGGTCGACTCTCTCCTATATGACTTCTTATGTGGTTGTATCTTTTAGTTTTGATCTGAAAGTTATTTCAGATCCTTTTTCTATTTCTACCCTAGTAAGTGACTCAGTTATTTCTAGGAGAGTCAATAGGGGGTGTGGTATCTGTTGGTGGCAAGTAGACCTTGGTGGATCTGGTTTAGTTGGATATGGTGGATTTTGATATTTTTCAAGGGATGAATTGGTTATATTCTTGCTATGCTTACTTGGATTATCGAACCTGTAAGGTTATCTTTAGGTTCCCTGGTGAGCCAGTTATTGAATGGAATGGTGTTTTTTTAGCTCAGAAGGGAGATTTATTTCTTATCCTAGAGCTCAGAGGTTGGTCTTTAAAGGCTGTCATTAACACTTGGTTTGGGTTAAAGATTTAAAATCTAAAGGTCCTTCTGCCAAGTTAGTTCTAGTGGTTAATATCTTTCCAAAAGTTTTTTGAATGGTGTTCTTGGTGTTCCTCCAGATAGGGAAATAGAGTTCGTTATTGATCTAGTTTTGGACACTCACCCAATTTATATTCCTCTATATAGAATGGCTCAGACTGAGTTCAGGGTACTCAAGGAGAAACTTAAGGATCTTCTTGATAAGGGGTTTATTTATCCTAGTGTATCTTCTTGGGGTGCACCAGCATTGTTTGTGTGCAAGAAGGATGGTTCCTTTCAGATGTGCATTGACTATATACT
Organism: Capsicum annuum; assembly: GCF_002878395.1. Lineage (NCBI taxonomy): Eukaryota > Viridiplantae > Streptophyta > Magnoliopsida > Solanales > Solanaceae > Capsicum > Capsicum annuum. The sequence continues at coordinate 135,011,576 of NC_061115.1, forward strand.
GTTGAACAAGGTGGTGGTCAAGTATAAGTATCCTCTTCCGAGAATTGATTATTTGTTTGACCAGTTACATAGTACCAAGTTCTTTTCTAATATAGATCTTTTGTCTAGGTACTATCAACTAAAGATTGGGGAGGTAGGCATCCCTAAAATGGCTTTTAATACTCGATATGGGCACTTTGAGTTTTTAGTAATGTCTTTTGGATTGACTAATGATTCAACGGCATTTATAGAATTGATAAATCAAGTTTTTTGTACGAATTTGGATCTCTTCATTGTTGTATTTATTGATGACATTCTGGTTTATTCAAATAATGAGATGGATCATGTTAATCACCTCTATGTGGTTTCGCAGACCTTAAAGAAACAATAATTTTATTCCAAGTTCTTCAAGTGTGAGTTTATTTGAATGTTGCAACTTTTTTGGGTCATATTATTTCTAGATGGGATCATGGTGGATACTTAAAAGGTTGTTGTGGTGAAAAGGTGTCCTAGACCCACGACTCCATCCAGCATTCGGAGGTTTTTAGGTTTAGCAGGGTATAGGCGGTTTATGGAAAGATTTTCATCGATAGTTTCTCCTTTGACTAAGTTAACTCAGAAGAAGGTTAAGTTTTCTTGGTCAGATACTTGTGAAGGGAGTTTTGAGTAGTTGAAGGATAATTTAACTTTGGCTCTAATTTTGACTTTGTTGAAAGGCAATAATAGGTTCGTGCTTTATGGTGATACATCTAGGGAAAGGCTTGGTTGTGTTTTGAGGTAGCATGGGAAGGTGATTGCCTATGTTTCTAGGCAGCGTAAGGTACATGAGAGAAATTATCCTACTCAAGATTTGGAGTTATTGGCAGTTGTTCTTTCTCTGAAAATATTATGGCATTATTTTTATTGTTTTTATGCGGATATCTTTTCTGATCATAACAACCTATAGTACGTGTTCACTCAGAACGAGCTTAATCTTAGTCATAGGAGATGGCTTGAGCTTCTCAAAAACTATGATATGAGTCTTCACTTTCACCCAATTAAAGCTAATGTTGTTACTAATGCTCTTAGCAGGTTATCCATGGGAAGTTTGGCTTATGTTGAGGAAGGAAAGAAAAAATTGGTGAAGGATATTCACCGTTTAGCTAATCTTGGAGTTCACCTCTTAGAATATAAGGAAAGTAGTGTAGTGGTGCAAGAAGTGGTTTGATCATCTCTTGGTACAGAGATTAAGGAGAAGTAATTTCTAGATCCTATCTTGATGAAAATCAAGAGTGACGTTGGTAAGAAAAAAGTAGTGGTGTTTGAGATCAACCGTGATGGAACTGCATGTTACTAATTAAGATTCTGTGTTTCTGCTGTCGATAGTTTGTGACAAAGAATTTTGGTTGAGGCAAATGAGTCGCTCTATGTTGTTCATCTCGAACCGAATAAGATGTATCATTATATCAAGGAGATCTATTGGTGAGAAGGCACGAAGAGGGATGTGATTGATTTTGTGGCTAAGTGCATGGTGTGTCAACAGGTTAAGGTTAAGCTCATAAGGCTAGGAGGTTTTTATCATGAAATTTATTTGCCCAAATGGAATTAGGATGTGATCAATATGGACTTTGTTACTAGTCTTCGTTGATCTCGTAAGAAATATGATTCGATCTGGATCATTATGGATCAGATGACAAAGTCTATGCACTTTTTACAAGTGCAGACTTTCTCAGGGATGGATCATATGAAACTGTATTTTTTGGAGATTGTGAAGCTATATGGGGTGCCTATTTCAATTATTTATGATTGTGGCATACAGTTTACATCTCACTTTTGGCAATCTTTTCAGAAAGGGTTTGGAACTAAGGTAAGTTTGAGTACTGTTTTTCATCCGTAGATGGGTAAGAAAGCGAATAAAACTATTTAGACATTGGAGGATATACTTTGGGCTTGTGTGGTTGATTATGGTTGAAATAAGATTAAGCATCGACCTTTGGTGGAGTTTTCTTACAGTAATAGCTATCATTCTAGTATTGGTATAGCCCCTTTTAAGGCATTGTATGGTAAGAGGTATAGGTCTCCTGTTTGGTTGTTTGAGCATGATGAGACAGGCATATTTGGTCAAAATTTTGTTTATCATGCCATGGAATAAGTGAAGGTGATTAGGGAGAGGCTTAAGGCAACCCAAAGTCACCAAAAGTCCTATGCGGATGTTGAGTATAGAGACTTGGAGTTTGATATTGGAGATAAGGTTTTAATTAAGTTATCTCCCATGAAGGGAGAAGTACAGTTTGGTAATAAGGGGAAGCTTAGACCCCAGTATGTGGGCCCTTATGAGATTTTATAGAGAATTGGTAATGTTGCTTATGAGTTGGAGTTACCTTCTAGCTTGAGATTGGTTCATCTGATCTTTAATATTTCCATGTTGGGGAAATGCATTGGTGATCCTTCATCGATTTTTCCTTTGGAGGGGTTGGGTATGTCAGATTCTTTGTCTTATGAAGAATATTCCAGTTGAGATCTTAGATGGGAAAGTTCTTCCTTTGCGAACCAAGGATGTGGTTTTGGTTAAGGTTCTTTGGCAGAACCCTAAGGTGGAAGAGGATACATGGTAAGCGGAAGAGGACATAAAGTCCAAGTATCCACATTTGTTTTCTGCTACTGGGATTCATGCGGAAGGTATGTGTCTTCAACATATCATTATTTTCAGAGTGTTTTACAGGAAAGACTAATATCTTTGCCTCTTTATTTTCAAACTTTTTTAAAGATTGGGAATATATTTGATAATGCAAATAACTCGGGTGTGTGGTTACCCCTACCTTGTCCATCATTCGGGGATGAATATTCCTAGTGAGAGAGAATAAAACACCTTGGTTTCTTGATGTTATGAAATTTAATGGAATTCTGATCTCTGTACCCAATATGAATCATGGGTTTAAACCATATATTGGGGTAGGGAAGGTATGGTCTAGTTGAATGCAAGCCAGAGTGGCTAGTGTTGGTTAGTGGGATGGATTTTTTATACTGGAATGGATACGACTTAGGGTATGAGTGATATTGGTTTTTACGGATCGTTTGGTTCCTTGACTTAATCTTAGACTTAGTTACATAGGTTTGATCTGAGCATGAGTGGCTCACTATGAGCCGTAATCCAGAGTATGAGTCGTATCCAGGACTCGCATGGTTTATAGTGTCTAAATTTTCCTTGTGTTTAAATCTGCCAGGGGTACAGGTGAAAGGTACGAATCGTATGTTTTGAATACAACTTGGTTGGATTATTCATATGTTGACAATGTTTAATCAAAAGATTGAGGCTATGGTACGAGTAGAGGGTACCACTCTTATTGGAAGCATACGACTCGTCAAGGTCAGTCGTATCCCTATGATAAGATTTTGGTAAAACTCAAGTGGGGATATTCTAAACATTTCCTTACCTAACCTAATAACGTCCCATGAATTCTAACCTATTTGGAAGGTTATTTACCCTGTTATTCCATTAAGTAACACTTAGAAACTCTTCTAAATACTATATAATTCTCTCAAAATCTTTTGGGCAAGGGATTTTAGGGTTTCAACTAAAGGATTGATTTGGGGACTGTCTTGGTGATTTCTTTCGATCGTCATCTTAATTTAAGGTGTTTTATCTTCCCTCATAGTTAATTCTATCTAAAGGCATGGTTTTTATGAATGTTTTCATGACTTCATTGAATGTATTATTTTGGTTTTAAAATATAAATTGGGGTTTTTGATGTTAAATGGTTGGTTATGGTTTTCCATGGTTTTAATTATGCTTTTATATACATTAATAGTGGTTTTCGATAATTGGATTGCAGGGTATGGTTTAATGGGAATTGGAATTGGTTTTTGTCATATTATGCCCCTAATGTGTTTAACAAAATACTTATAAAGATATGTTCATTGCATTGACTTCTTTTAATGGAACTCTTGCTTGTTTTGAAACATATTAAAGGAATTATTCATGGCTTAAATGGTATGGAAAGGTAAATGGCTAAATGTTTATTATTAAGGGGTACATAGAATCCCCCAAGTTGTTTAATATGGTAAATGGAAAGGCACTTCAAAGTCCCTTAAACCTACAAATGGTTCGCTATGGATTATACTTGCAAGTAAGGACTGGTATGACGATACCAATATTGATGGCCTTGGTTAATAAATTGATAATGGTCTTGTTATTTGGATTTAGTTTATATTAGTCAATGATGGCCGTATTAAGGTCATTGAAGGTAGAGGTCTCGGGGGGACCAAAACTGGAAACTTATATTTGCCGATATGAAGTTGGTCTTGGTGACCATGTGCATGATGTCACACTATATTTTGGGGGATGTACTAGTCATCCCAGGGTTTCTTCCCTGAACCCATGTTTCCCGAGGGTGGTTTAGGACGGCAAAACTACACAACCCAGGAAAAGGTTTCAAATGGCATGCTAAACCCAATCCATTTTCCCATCATGGTTATATATATGTAGGGATGTGTGCATATGGATGATTTTACTTTGTTTTATAAATGAAATTATTCTATCCTTATCCTGAGAACATGCTAGCATTCACCCGCTAACCTGTCTACTAGAAGTTGTATACCCATGCTATACAGTAACCGACTGCTCTACTTCTCCTACATAGTGAATGACTCGAGGACATGTCAGGAACCGAGACTAACCCCTAGTCGTAACACGGTGCTTGGAATCACGAGTGATCCCAAGACAACCCATGAACTTGCATACTGCTAGAGCAACTAATTTAAATACATAAAACTTGAATAAATAAGCAGAAGAAATATCTTTAGCTGAACATCTTCAAAATAAAACTATTATAACTGATTACAAATCTAGTTATACAAAACAAAACTAGAATAAAATACATCAACTCTACTAACTTTCTATGAAGCCTCTACTAATATTGACTATAGGTATCCAGGACATGCCCCCAGTTATCCTGAATCAATACGACTAAATAAAGAAAACAAGATGCTACTCAAACTATAATTAACTCGAGCCCTCACATAAAAAAGACTGTTAACCTATTGACTGGAAGTTGAACATGTCTTATTCTGATGTGTGGGCTACAACTGGTACCTACATTATGAGACAATGTAGCACGTAGACATAAAGTGGGTCAGTACTTTTGGAATGTACTGAATATGTGGGAGTGAATGAATAAGAAAAACAATAACTGAATGTACGCATAGACTTTAAAATAATGCATGCTAAGTGTAGATGACTCACCTTGAGCTTGAATAAAACAAAATTTGTAAAATTATAAACATAAGTAATGAAACATAAGAATAAACTTTGTTAGCTAGAACACGTAGTTCTAAAATCTTTAATTTTACTCCTCCTTTTGGGAGATTCTTCTAACTGACATAAACCATGTGAGCTATCATGGAATCCAACATCTTACCCACGTTGGGTAGAGTTGTCCTGCTCTTTCCATCAGAATATAACCTTAATCTTAGCGAACACTGACTTAACCCATATTGGGACTTAAACCTACAGTAGCACGTTGTTCTGGGGTATGTGACCTTAGACTCATACCCAACTCTATGCTAAATACTACTTTGATATTAATTATATCCTCATACTTTAGGAAATCCACCTTAAAATAGCACAAGGATTTGTACAATGAAAACCATTTATGCTTCTCTTTTCTTTAAATCTTATCCAAGATGAATAATGTGGAATCCATATCTTAGCTTAGGATCAAGAGATTAAACTTTACTTTAAGTCTTGGTATAAAATTATCACAGAAACTTAAGATAATTGTCTTCTTGCAATCTCAAAACTCATACTTGGGGTTTAGAACATATGTAGTTAAATTCTCAAAATTTCACATTAAACCTTCATTCTCAATAATCATCTTGAAATCTTTCCACAATATTAATTCAAGATAGTGAAATCCAATCCATAATATAAATCTTCAAGTCAAAGCATAAATAGATGAGAATAAATATGCACATCGATACTCAAATCACTTTATAAATTCATAAACTTAAAATAGGATAGTTTCTATATGAACCCTATTTTGCAATTCCTATAAACTTAACTTTAAAACAAGTTTTGGCCACAAGGATGAAAGAGTATCCTTAGTTATAACCCCACATTACTTGACTTGGTGGAGAAATCTTGATTTATAAATCCTTGGAGATGATTTTAGGGAACACTAACTTGTGTTCTTTAGAGAGATATGGGTGGATTTGAGATGTTTAACTGATGAAATATGGAAACACAATCTTGGAACATTTCTTGAAAATTCTTGGATTTGGGAACTTAAACTCTTGGTTTTTCTTGAAGAGAATATGATGGAATTGATGAACTTGGGGGGATGATTAGGGTTTGCTTTACGGGAGAAAATTGGAGAATGGGGGTACATAATGCTTTGACTGGAGTTTAATTTTGTGGTTTTATGAACTGGGTCGATGGGAAAAGACCTAACTACCCCTTGGAAGATATAACCTATAACTGGAATGCCGATTTAAAGGCTATCGTGATACAGTGATGTGCTAATCGCTATACCCACTAGATGCAACCTTATTGCAGTGAGGTTCTGGAATCAATATCCAAATGTGACCTAATCCTGGTACGCAAAATTCAAAACTTCCTTGAGATATGCTCCTTACACCCCAAGACATGAATTAACTCAAAAACCATCGTTTTGGAGTCCAGAAGGTCAAAATGAAAATCCTTGAAGTTTAGGGGTCTTGAATATAACTAATTCCCCAACACTTAGTAAAAATTTCAAGCTTTAAGCCTCTTATACATGCCACTAGTAGTTGAACTGAGCTAGGAATAATACGTGGTATTACAATATCTCACCCTTGGAAACATTCATCCTCAAATGAGATGGGTTAGACTGAGAGTACTATACTAAGGTAAATGAGATCGTATAATGAACATGAATGACTTGAAACACGATTGCATAAATGAGTATAAAACATGATACATGAACTGAATATCATGGACTGAACAGATTCCTTGACTACATGCACTGACATGAGAATAGTTATAAGGCTGAGATAAAAATGAGAGAGTCAACTTATGATTAACCATTTCTCAGGCTGGATCTGGTTTCGTGAAGAAAAGTTTAGAGGTTTAGGATCTGAAAACTTGGGGTATTACCATATCTCCCCCTTGGAGTACTTCTTCCTCCGAATGATACTGACTTGGCTAAAATATTAAGAAATGACTGAGATGATACACGGGACACCTAAGAACTTAATCATGTCTGAATATCTGAATATGGAATATGAAACATGATGCATAAACTGAATTGAATGCACAATTCACATGAATGCAAACCAATTACCTCTTAAAATGGCCATACGCATAAAACTTTAGATAGTAAGACTAGATCGACAGATGGAAAAACCATAGGAACTTGTCTGTCTTACTACTAAACTGAATTGTTGTCTAAACAAACTGAAGTAGACTAAAAGCTTATACTCTACTGCACATTCCCTTTCAAAACTGCACTTCACGTAAGGCTACTTAATATTTCCACATGAGCACTGATAACTCTATTTATTGAAGTCTGAGCTGAACTAAATTCTCTCACTATGTTAAAGCCTACTCGAATCTACAAAGTACTACACATCACACCATAACACTAGTCCGAATCATGAATTAAAATACACCCTAGGCTTTAACAACTTCTCATCTCATGAATAATTCCTATTACAACTTCAACAACTACATTCAACCCTTACTACACATTCATTGACGCGCAATGCATTCGTCCAAATATATATATATATATATATATATAAGCCTGACATTCAAGCCTATCATCATAACCACATATAAACTTATAAACTAACACCCATAAAAGTATCTTTCTTATCTCCTTCAAACCTCTATCATCAACAACTTTCATTCACTACCCCAATTAAACATACACAAAATTTCAACAAACCATGACATATATCAAAAGCCTTTCCTCAATCATTCTTCAAACCTATATTTTTATGTAAAATAAGAATGCAATAATCTTTTACTAACACTAAGCATTTATTCTCTCCTATCTAAACAATCTTTTACCACCACTATCATCTCCCCCCTTGATTAAAGTCATCCTTCTAAACTTATGGATCTATTTCATATCCCTAGGACTGAGCCTCAATTTCTTAACTCTAATATTCTACAGATAAATTCTCGACTCATTAACTCGCGCGAATGAAATATATTTAGAACATACTAACTTCATTCATGGACAATCCTCTTCACATATACCATCCTTAACTTTCTCTATCTTCGATAAACATTACTATCGAATCACACTCTCCCCCACAAACATACCTGGCTCATTAAACACATAATCTTTATCACATTTCTAAACTTATATTTTTCCTCAAACCACGAGAATCAAAATCACTCCAAAAGACTCAATCATATATCTATACTCCTTAACTTAGCTATTAAGAACACCATATACTATATAACTAGCCTTCTTTCCATTTAGCAGCTCAAGGATACTACTAACCACATAAAACCTTTAGTAACCACAGAAAATAATTCAACCCCTATATTACCTTGGGTACTCATCTAAATCATACCTATAACATCATATTTAATTTCAAATAAATAAACTTAAATTCTTGGATGCACTATTTCGAGCCTACTAGCTCACTTCCATATAAATGGCATCACTAACCAAGCAATCATTATTTCCACCTTGATGATCATCCCCTTTTCAAACTTTGTGTCTAGTTCTAGGAATTATTAACAACACAATCTCACAAACTATTCTTGTACAACAGCTATAAAATAAAACACCAAGAAACACTAGTCCACTATAACTTTATAACAATAGTAATCAATTTTAATCCCATAGTATAGCTTATTAAAATCCATTATAATATCATCCTTATACATATTATAACTATTTACCCATCTATACACCTAAATTACTTTCATAGCTCTAAAAGTTTTAACTAAACTTCCTTTGAAACAATAAGGGTGTCCAAAATTAACAATACTCAACCACTAAATACTTTTATTAATAACCTATAACTTGTTAACATAATAAATTTTATCAATAACTCCCTTCCTACTTCAACCAAAGAATAATTCACCTCTATTGATAACTCTTTCTCTACCTTTGACTAAGGAACATGTACCACATTCAATAACCCTAAACGAACCCTCAAGGACATATCACATTACTATTAACTCGACCATATGTAAAATTTGATCTATATACATTCGATAAATCGCCATCACAACTTTTCATGTCACTACACTTATAAACCCATACCTACAACTATAAGAAGGTTTCATAATATCCCTCAAATAAAACTCTATTTAACATTTTGGGTTCATACTATCTCCTCTCATAAGCACTATTTGGATTGAAGAGGTCAATGAGGAATTTGAATACTTAACATATTTTTTCTTAGCAACTTGACTCATATGGAAGAGGATATAAGCTTTCAACTTAAGGGACTTATAACACACTAGCGAGTTCCTCTCAAGCACCTTATGTGATTTCTAAAGTTACTGATAGTAAATTAAAGAGCATCATCTTAGGAGAAATTGGAATCTAGTACTCATTTTATCTTTGAAAATTAGGGATAGAGAATTATAGAGTAACACAAAAACTGATAGAAGTTTCTAAGAGAACAACTTTACAATATGATGTAGAGAATGAAGAAGGAAAATATTTCTTAAATTCTCTATAGCCTCTTGAAGAAAAGTACAAATGTCTCCATACCATTCCATAAGACTCTACTAGACATGACTTCATAGACAAACTAGGTCACATGAACTCTGTTATCTAATACTAAGTTTGTCATGACCCTAGACTACTCCCTAATCATAACACAGTGCTTGGAACTACGAGTGATCCCAAGCTAACTCATGAACTTACATACTGCTAGAGCAACAAATTTAAATACATAAAACTTGAAGAAATAAGTAGAACAAATGTCTTTAGCTGAACATCTTCAAAAAAAGAATATTAACAATGATTACAACTTTAGTTATACAAAACAAAACTCAAATCAAATATATCAACTCTACTAATATTGACTATAGAAAGCCGAGATAGAACCCCCAGATATCCCAATCAATATGACTAAATAAAGAAAATAAGATTATACTTGAATTATGGTTGACTCTATCCCTCGAATTAAAAAAGACTCATCACATACTGACTAGAAGCTTTACATTGTCTGATTCTAATGTGTTGGCTACAAATGGTACCTATATTATGTAACAATGTAGCACATAGACATATATATGGGTCAGTACTTTTAGAATGTAAGTGTGTGAGGGTGAATGCATAAGTAAAACAATAATTGAATGTACGCATAGGCTTTAAAATAATGCTTGCTAAGTGTAGATAACTCACGTTGAGCATGGATAAAAGAAAACATGTAAAATTATAAACATAAGATTAAACATTGTAAGCCATAACACTTTTTCTAAAAGCTTTAATTTGACTCTTTATGTCGAGAGGTTCTTCTAAATGTATAAACCATGCCAGTGATGATGGAGTCCAACGTCATACCCGTGTTAGGAGAGATGTTCTACACTTTCCATCAGAATAGAACCTTAATCTAAGTGATCACTGACTTAAAACATATTGGGTCATAAACCTATGGTGGAACATAGTTCTGAGGCATGCACCCACGGAATCATACTCAACTTGGTGCTAAATACTACTCCTATAATACTTATATGGTCATACATTAGGAAATCCACCATAAAATAGCACAAGGATTTGTATACTGAAAGCCATTTATGCTTTGCTTTGCTTTAAATCATATTCAAGATGAACAATGTGGATTCCATATCTTTGCTTAGGATCAAGAGAACAAACTTTACCCTAATTCATGATATAAAATTATCAATGAAACTTGTGATCATAGTCTTCTTGAAATCTCAAAACTCATACTCGGGGTTTAGAGCATATGTACTTAAATTCTCTAAATTAAACAATAAAGATTCATTCTCAATAATTATCTTGAAATATTTCGACAATATCAAGCAAAGATAATGAAATTCAATACATAATATAAATATTCAAATTAAAGAAACAATAGATGAGAATAAATATAGACACCAATACTCAAATCACTTTATAAGTTCAAAAATTCAAAATAGGATAGTTTGGGTATAAACCCTATTTTGCAATTCATGAAATCTTAACTTTAAAATAAGTTTTGGACACAAGGATGAAAGAGTATCCTTGTTCATAACCCCACATACCTTAATAGACTTAACTTGGTAGAGAAATCTTGACCTTGAAAACCTTATAGATGATCTTGAGGGGACCCTAACTTGTTTTTTTGCAAGAGATATGATAGGATTTAAGATGCTTAACTAATGAAAAAGGGAAACACAATCTTGAAAGTTTTCTTGAAAATTCTTGGATTTGGAAACTTGAATTCTTAGTTTTTCTTGAAGAGAATATTATGGAATGGATGAACTTGGGGGAGGATTATGGTTTGCTTTAGGAGAGGCAATTGGAGAATGAGGGAAAATAATGCCTTAACTAGAGTTTAATTTCGTGTTTTTATGAATTGGTTTGATGGGAAAAGACCTAACTGCCCCTCTAAATATTAAACTCATAACTAGAATGCTAATTTAAAGGCCACCACAACGCGATGATATGCTCATCACTATACCCACCATGACACACCACTATCTCTTTGAGGTTCTTGAATCAAAATCTAAAAATGACCCAATCCTTATTTGAATAATCTTAAAGTTCATCGAGCATGATTCTTCTACCCCTAAATATTAATTAACTCAAAAACCATCATTTCGGGATTCGAAAGGTTAAAATAAAAATCCTCAAAGTTTAGGAGTCTTGAACATTACTAAGTCCCCAACACTCAGTGAAAATTTCAAGCTTTAAGCCTCTTATGCTTGTTATTAGTATCTAAATTGAGCTAAGAATAATATGGGGTATTACAAACATTTCGACTGAAGTGGTGAGCTTCTATCCTTTTGAAAGGCTCAATTTCATGTTATCAATATTTCTAAAAACTTTGTTTTTTAATTTGGATATTAGTTTTGGCTATTGTTAGGGGCATGTCCCAACCAAATTTTATTACCGTTTTGGTTAGAGGCTTTGTGGTACTTCTATGGGTTGGAATGGGTGGGTTCAGTATAGGTGTTAGCCTTGGAATTTGTATTGGTATTGAGGTTGGCATCATCGTACATAATTTCTCACTGTTCCATCATATTTTATTTTGGTATTAATTATATTATGTTTTATATCCCTGTTGGTTATGGCTTAGTTTATGGCCCTTATTTTGGTATAGTTTTGTATGGTTGGATTATTGTCTTGGGATTATTAGACTTAGTTGGGTCGATCATGATTGTGATCTTATCCCAGAGTCTTTATGTGAGCGGTTGCACTATCTTACTACATGCTCAAAATTTAGCCTACTCAGGAAAGGCAGTAGGAGGTTGGGTTGGGTAACGGGGGTGGTCTCCTGTCCCATTCAAACTTGGGATGCCTATTATTACAAGGCCCCAGATCGGTTCGCATCAGTATTATTGTCCAATAATTATGAAGGATTGCTTGGACTATGCTATAAGATACAAATCTTAACTACTCTATGCGAATTTCATACATCAACCTCCAGAAGTATTACATCCAATGATCGCATCATGGTCATTCAACCCTTGGGGATTAGATGTTGTTGGACCACTACCGAAATCTTCTAGTGGAAAATTATCCATCTTGGTTGTGATAGATTACTTTTCAAAATGGTTTTAAGTTGTTGCTCTAAAGGAAGTGAAGAAATAAAATATTGCAAACTTTCTCTGAGTGAATATCCTTTACCACTTTGGAATCCCTTGGTACATCATAATCGACAATGACAATCCATTTTATAACAAGCTTATGAAAGAAATTTGTGATCCCTTAGGTTTCAAGCAGTGTAAATCTTCTATGTGCCATTCTACCACTAATTGTCTATACAAAGAATTCAGAAAGACTTTATGCAACTTGGTGAAGAACGTGGACTGCAAATCCAAATGAGACTGGCATGAACGTATGATAGAAGATCTATGGGCATATAGAATAACTTACCGTACATCGATGTTAAAAACCCCATACTCACTTACTTTTGAAGTTTAAGAAGTCCTATTGCTTGAGAGTCAAATACCTTTTTTAAGAGCGACTATTCAAGAAGTGCTCACCGAATAAAAAAATGGTAAGTAACATCGTATGGAGTTAGAAGCTCTTGATGAGAAGAGGTTTAAGGCTCAACAAAATCTCGAATGTTATCAAGCTCGTCAATCTCGTTCTTTCAACAAAAGAGTCCTCTTGAGGTGCTTTCAAGTTGGAGATCAAGTTCTTGAAGTAAGAAAGCCCATCATTACTTCTTATAAGTCAGGGGAAGAATTTACCTCCAAGTTGGATGGACTATATGTCATACAAGAGGCATATTAAAATGGTGCTTACAAGTTTGTCGATGTAGATGGCATGAAAAGTGGTCCTAACAATGGTAATTTCCTTAAGAATTACTTTCCTAGTAGGAAGATGACACTTCTTAAGGCACGTATAAACTACATGTTCACTCCTGCAAGAGTATAAACTGTGTACGGCTCAAAAAAAGCCTGCTAGGTTGAAAACCTCAAATGAGGCAGCCTCAGCAAAACATAGGACGAAAAAAAACTCTCTCCACAATATGTTGTGACTTGATCCCCTTTATTGGGGTACATAGGCTCTTCAAATTTCATTTTGAGTTTAGTTAAATGAGTGTCAAAAGAAAATACATATCCCCGCTTGATCTGCCATATGAAAGTTAAGCCTGCATACATCTCAATTAAGTTTTTGACTTATGCCAAATACTTGTGGCTCAATGAGGGCAACCCCTCAATAAGAAAGAAAACTCTTTTAACATGATTTAGAATACCCAAAGCATACATTTTAGGGCGTAGATCTTCCAAACATGAAATTAACAAGTTTGTAAGTCAAAATCTTTAATTCTTAAGGTTTCCAAACTTAACTCAATGGTGAGACAAAGGCATGAAGTCAATGGTTAGCAAGTTTAAAGGGAAAGCCAGAGTTTAAAACTACAAACATCAACACCTCAAAATAAGCAAGCAATTCTTGAAGTTGAAATTCAAAAGGAATATTAAAAGAAATATGCAATATAAAGAAAAAGAGTTTCTGTTACAGATAATAGATCCAACTACCAATAAAAGGCTAAAATAAAGCAACAAGAAGGTTGAAGAAAGTGAAAAATCTCCTATAGCTAATCTAAGTATTGCTCATAATTGACTAAATCTTTTAAAGTAGTCTTTAAGACTTCATTCTTCCTCTCCATGACCTATGTTGCATTTTTTGTTACTGGGAGATGTCAGAACACTTGGAAAACTCTTCTTTAGCAGCTGAAACTTTGGATTCCATCTTTGGAGCTTCTTGCTTTGCACCATCTCGGTGAGCTTTTAACTTTTTCACCTTCTTTCTCGCCTTCTCAAGAGATTCATAGGCAGAAAAAACTTCTTCAGATTTCTTATCCCTATCCCTCAATACAAGCTTAAGATGCTCTTTTGCTTTGAAATATGGCACTAACACTCTAATTTTTGTGGCTTTATCAACAAAGGTGGATCATGCCTTGTCATAAGAAGCTGCAAGCTCAAAACAAGACCCCAATAAATTCATAAATGAGGAAATATATACACCCATTTAACTTGTGTTGTTGACTATGCTTTGACATCATCTTTGATAAAAGAAGAAAGATTCAGAGTAAAGCCTTTAAGTTTGGTGCAGATACTGGCTTAGGCCTTCATGATAAATTCCTTTTTAAGCTCTAAGACAACCTTCTTGCCATAAAAAATAGACATGGTTACCACTGGTCGTCGGGAAAAGTTTAACTCCATAGTTAGTTTGAATTTACCACAAGGATTAGATGTGACTTCTTTGGTTGGCAGAAGTAACTCTCTTGAGTTTGGACCAACTATAGACCCACCTACTATCTTGCAGTTTACATTAGCAAGGATCTTCCAAAACTTGGACATTATTTGGCAACACTGTAATGACCCTTCAATTCATTTTCTCCATTCTTTCTTATTTTTACTGATAGAGCTTCTCCATAGCTTCCCCATGTCATTAGTGACTTGCTAGAATGGATAGTTTGGTTACCTGGCGGTTCTTTTGTCTTTTAGAACCGCTTTCCCAAATTGAAGTCTTCCTTGATTTTAATTTACCACTGAGTGGATACTTTAGTAAATGACCTTAAATGAAAAATCTGACTTCGCCAATGCATCCATAACATTAAAATATGTAATTACATATCTCATTTGATCGAAACAGAATTTGGATACATCTCGAGCCATTGGCCGAAGCCCAGAACCAAGTTCCAAGCTTCAATTGTGCTTGGCATAGGTAGAGATACCACGACCATTCCATAAGGGGTACAAATATAGTGCCACGACTGTATCCATATGGGATTTATCACCGCGATACCCGAGATATGGGTATGTGTAATGCCTCAATTTGCTGAACCGGAATGCTACACAGTGCTCATGACCTCGAAGGAACACAAGCTAACCCATGACTGATATATATGCCTATACACTGAATAAAATACTAAATAATGTGGAAATATGCACTGAAAGGCCATAAGGTTCAATACTGAACATAACATAGATGAGATAACATCTGTGGGGTAATAAAATACTGAAAACAAAATTATAAACACTAAAGTCTGAAACATAATAGTCTGCATCTAGTCTGAAATCCTTTACTGTCTGAATGATCTGAATAAGGAGTTGATGGGACATGTCCCCAACTAACTCCAACTAATAACTAATCAATGAAATAGAGAATAAATAATCATGTCCTTAAAGGATGAAGACTCACTTCTATTTTGACTGTTGAGACTGGAATCTACTGCTGATCTGAAACTCATGTCTTTGAACCTATGGTGTAACATAAAAGAAAGCACCATAGCGCAAATGCGTCAGTATAATGGAATATAATGAGTATACATGTGAGGTAGGCTAATGCAAGGGTTAACATGCATAAATAATGCTAGCTGAATGTTTAACATGAATGCGAGAATGCATACATAAATACATAACTGTAACTGATACTGTGATATCGTGATTACTGAATCTGAAGACTGATGACATAATATACTAATAAATGATATATCTGATAGCATAAATAGTTGTATCTGAATGCAACTAATAACATGGGTGACTGTATCTAAAAGTCCTGAATCTAATGGAACTATCTGAGTTAGTTACTATTCTAGTTGACTGTATCTGACAGTCTTGAAATCTGAAGAACAATCTGAGTTCTATTATTGAGACTGATTGACTGTATCTGACAATCCTAATTCTGTAACCTAAAACTGTGGGAGGTATCATTTAACCGACATGCCCCTGATGCACCATTATGGATGAGTTGGGGTCTAATCTATAACCCTAATTAGAAGGGTGTCAATACCGCACCACTGGTAAGAACAAGCTGTGGGCAAACCTCATCTGATAGTGTCCTCTGTACGAGAATGGTGGGGCTCTTATCTGACAGTGCTTATCCACCCCATCAACCCTCATCGACAGTGTTGATGTCTCAACCTATGTTGGCTACATAGTTTTAGAACGGAAGGATGACTGATAAGGATCACAGCTTCATCTGATAGTGTATGTCCCCATCCTTGGGTTCACTCGGTGCTAATTTCTACTCCCATCTAAATGGACACTGAACATGATTTACTGAACTGAACATAGACTGAGTTACTGAATTTTGTTGACTGATAGAATATTACTGATATTTGGCAACTGACTGAGTTCATGAGATCATGGAGATTTCTTGATTCATAAGACTGTCTGAAGTCTAAGGATTATGGCTTGACTAAGAGTATCGTGAAAACATGACATGGATCTAGGTACAAAGCTAATATTTTAGGTACAAGTACTCCCAGGACTCGATGGAAGGTAACTGACCAAGCATAACTTACTTGAACATATAACTAACATCATAATCCATAATACATTTATAGAAGCGTTCCATCAAAACATGTGATAGGCATAACTTGTACATACATGGGGATTTGCTGATATCATACTAGTTGGGCATTGTTCCTTCATCTAGGAATTTAATCAAACACATGGTAGGCATAGCACATATAGAGAATATTATACAACAATTAATCATCATGGTTCATCTCTAATTTTATCATCCTAGGGTTTATTCATAGGCTCACATGAATATACATCTATACAAATCAATTCCACATAAAATTGATCACCCAACATGGATTTGAATTCAATTGATCATTCTCAATATAAACAAAACTAACCCAACAGGAAAATCATAAAGAAATCCATAACTTGAATTTAGAAAAGGGATTCTTGGGCTTCATGGACGAAAGGAGCCCATGAATGAACACTATACATACCTTAGTTCATGATTTTGTGAAGATTGATGGTGAAACCTTCTTGAAATTGGATCTTCTATGAAAACCCTAGCTTGTTCTTGAGAGAAACTTGAGAGAAGCAAGTGTATTTTTGGTGAAAAATGGCTGAATATCGTGTTAAAGGGCTTAAATAAGGGTGGGAAATTGACCCTTTTAACCCTGGATGCATCTTGTAATTTTAGTAAAAATTTCCCGAATCGAACCCCTGGCATGACGCTGCGCCATCACTTGCCCCTTCCGTTGTGACCTGGAACTTTAGCGTGATGCGAGGTAAATCGAGCTGAGACACTAGAAAAAGGACATTTCTGAATTTGAGTGCTGGCGCGATACGCCATAATCACAGACACTGACTATAAATTTCCAAATGCCATTTCCTCTTGTGGAATAGCACACCACTGACTAATATGGTGTTGTTTTATGATGGCAACTTAAAATAGTCATAACTTCTTACCCAGTTATCAGATTTAATCGAATCATATATCGATGGAAAGCTTATCAAATTTTCCACATGACAAAAAGTTAAAATATTTAAAATTCCTCATGGAATAATTATCATTCACTTTAGAAACTAATACTAGGCATTCTTAGGATGAAATTGGCTAGAAATCTTCAGGGTATTATAATATCTCCCCCTTGAGAAAATTCGTCCTCCAATGAGAATGACTGAGAGGGGAAACAATAAGTTGAACATGAACTGAACATGAATAACTGGAACATGATCTTATGACTGACAAGATGAACATAACATACTGAACATGCATATCTGATGCATGTGTAACTGATTCATGAATGCATGACTGAATGTTTTGAGGAACTAAGTTTCTCACTATAAGAATGCATTTCTGATGCATAATTATATAATTGAGTTGATGCATGAATACATGACTGAATATGCAATGGTACTTGATACCAAATTTATACTGGGAACTTGAACATAAAATTGAATACCATGTTCGTGATGAACACTGATCATGAAACAGAGTAAGCTTAAGGGGAACTGTTACCTTGAGCTTTATCTGAGTTGATAGAGAAGAGGTGAGGATACTTGGTATGCATGTCTGCTTCTTATTCCCCAGTAGCTTCCTCAACGGAATGATTTTTCCAAAGAACTTTAACTAGAGGGACTTCTTTATTCCTCAATCTACGAGTCTGATAGTCTAAGATTTCGACTGGAATCTCTTCATAAGAGATACTATTCTGAACTTCAATACTCTGAATAGGGACTACGACTGATGGTCACCTATACACTTCTTGAGCAAAGAGACATGGAAAACTGCATGAACTGAGGCTAGATCTGAAGACAATTGGAGCTCATAAGCTACCTTGCCAAAACGACTGAGAATCTTGAAGGGACCGATATATCAGGGATTGAGCTTTTCCTTCTTGCTGAATCTCTTCACTTCCTTCATGGGAAAGATATTTAGATAGACATAATCACCAATATCAAACTCGAGGTCTTTTCTATGAATATCTGCATAAGACTTCTGTCGGCTGTGAGCATCTCGGAGTCTTTCTCAGATTAACTGGACTTTTTTAAGGCGTCGAATACTAAGTCTGGACCTATGACTGAGGCCTCACTAACTTTGAACCA
This sequence comes from Capsicum annuum, assembly GCF_002878395.1. NCBI lineage: Eukaryota > Viridiplantae > Streptophyta > Magnoliopsida > Solanales > Solanaceae > Capsicum > Capsicum annuum. Next base: position 135,030,528 of record NC_061115.1, read on the forward strand.
ACCAATTAGAGATCTATATCTCCTACCATAGAGAGCTTCAAATGGAGCCATCTGAATATTGGTAAGATAGTTTTTGTAGTATACAAACTCAAAAAAGGCAAGTGGACATCCCAACTTTCTTTGAAATCAATTGCACACTCCATTAGCATATCTTCTAAAGTTTGAATAGTCCTTTCTGCTTGACCATCTCTCTAAGGATGGAAGGCTGTACTGAGATGAACTTGGGCACCGAGACCCTTTTAGAATGCTTTCCAGAAATGAGAGGTGAACTGGGTATCTCTGTCTGAGATAATGGATAATGGAACATCGTGCAATTCGACCAACTCCTTGATATAGAGTTTAGCGGAATCCTTGACTGAATAAGAAGTATGAACTTAACGAAAATAAGCTAATTTGGACATTCTATCTACAATGACCCAGACTGAATCATGCTGATGATGAGTTTGAGGCAAACCCATCATGAAGTCCATGTTCATAACTTTCCATTTCCAAGTAGTAATAATGATCTCCTGCATGGACCTACTAGGCTTCTGATGCTCTATCTTAACTTGCTGACATGTAGAGCACTTAGCCACAATCTCTACAATGTCTTTTTTTTTTCCCTTCACCAATAGATCTCATGCAAGTTATGGTACATTTTTGTGGCCCCTGGATGAATAGAGTAGCACACACCATACGCTTGTATAACAATTCGCTGCCTTGACTTGTCTATTCCTAGAACACAGAGACGATCCTGACAACGCAAAACACCATCTTTACCTTGGGAAAAAACCTCTACTTTCTAATCCTGAACTGACTCTTTCAACTTGACAAGGATGGGATCTCTATCTTTATTTTCTTTCACTTTAGATACTAGAGATGATTCTGAACTACTCTGAACACATACACCACCCTCTGAAAAATCGACTAAGCGAATGCCTAGTCTGGCAAGCTAATGGAATTCTTGAGCTAATTTCTTCTTACTATCCTTCACATGAGAAACACTACCCGTGGATTGCCTACTAAAAGCGTCGGCCACTATATTGGCCTTGCTCGGATGATAGAGAACACTCATGTCATAGTCTTTCAAGAGCTCTAGCCACCTTCTCTGATGAAGATTAAGATATTTTTAACAAAATACGTACTGAAGACTCTTGTGATCTGGGAAGACATATACATGAAATCCATAGAGATAATGCCTTCAAATCTTCAATGCAAATACTACGGATGCTAACTCAAGATCATAAGCAGATAATTCCTCTCATGGGGTTTAATCTATCTTGAGGAGTAGGTTATGACCTTACCATGCTGCATGAGGACACAAAAAAACCTACTCTGGATGCATCACAATACACCATGAACCCATCTAGACCATCTGGAAGAGCTAAGACTGGGGCTGAGGTGAGTCGAGTCTTCAACACCTAAAAATTTTTCTTGCAAAAGTTTGACCACTGAAACTTGACTTTCTTCTGAGCCAATCTGGACATAGGGGATGCAATAGATGAAAATCCTTCAACAAACCATCTGTAATAGCTAGCCAAACCTAAGAAACTCCTGATATCTGATAGAGAGATAGGTCTTAGCCAGTTTTTTACTACTTCAATCTTTTGAGGATCAACCTAATGCCATCATCAAAAACGATGTGACCAAGGAATGCTACTGACCTTATCTAAAATTCACACTTATTGAATTTGGTTAATAGCTAATAATATCTGAGAGTCTGAAGTACTATTCTGAGATGGTCTGCATGATCGCGCTCTGTGCGGGAATAGACCAGAATATCCTCTATAAAGACAATAATAAACATATCCAAGTACTGCTTGAATACATGGTTCATCAAGTCCATGAAAACTGCTGGGGCATTGGTAAAACCAAAGTACATGACTAGAAATTTGAAGTGACCATACCGAGTATGGAAAGCTGTCTTTGAAATGTCACATTCTCTAACTCTGAACTTATAGTAGCTAGATCTGAGGTCTATCTTAGAGAAATAGTTGGTACCCTAAAGTTGGTCAAACAATTCATCGATTCTTGGAAGAGGATACTTGTTCTTGATTGTGACCTTATTAAGTTGACGGCAATCAATACATACTCTGAGGGAATATTGGGTCTGATGAATCCCTTATCTAATAGATCCTTCAACTATTCTTTCAGTTCCTGGAGTTCTACTGGTGCCATTCTGTATAGAGGAATAGAGATAGGCTGAGTACCTGGAAGAGGGTCTATGTCAAAGTCTATTTCCCTTTTGGAAGGAATGCCTAGAAGATCTTGGGGAAAGACATCTGAATACTCATTAACCACTGGGACTTATTTAAGAATGGGAGATTTTGAACTAGAGTTCTTAACATGCATGAGATGTAAACACACCCCTTAGATATCATTTTTCTTGCTCGAAGGTAAGAAATAAGTTGACCTCTGAACGCTATAGTATTACCCTTCCACTTAGGATGGGTTTATGCAGAAACTAAAGCTGAACTATTCTGTTTTTGCAGTTGACTGTGGCATAGCAGGAACGAAGCCAACCCATGCCGAGAATGACATCAAAATCAGTCATCTCTAACTCAACTGAGCTATGATGGTTTTATCCACTGGGGTAGAGATCGAAAAGGGCTCTGCTAGAATTTTAGGACTGACTCCAAAATTGCCTGCTATATAAGGAGTAACAAAAGACAAAGAGGTTACTGGATCTAGCAAAGCATAAACATGCACATAAAAGATCTATAACGTACCAGTAACTATATCAGGAGAATTTTCCTGATCTTGTCAGATCTAAAGAGCATTAGTCTATTTGGGTGTTGCCCGCTAGTAGCACTGGTGGTGGCACCCTATTGATTCAGGCAACCAGACTAAGCTGAGGAGTAAAGATGACTTTGATAACCTGCCTGAGGGTAGTCTCTAACTATGTGTCCTGGGTTGCCACAACCGAAATAGACATCGTTGCCATCTCTGCAAGCACCCATGTGATTCTTACCATAGATCTGACAAAGGGGATTAGTTCAGGCATTGCTGAAAGCCTGGCACTCTATCTCTGAACTTAGGAGCTAGAGCACTGGTTGAAGAAGGAGCTAGAACTGATGACTTAGGATAAAACTAAGAACAGTTTTCTCCTTTTGATTTAGGCTGCCTAAAATTAAAGCTACCTGTCCTAGCTTTCATATTCTGCTTTTCCCTCTGCTTAATCTTCTACTCCTCTATATGCTGAGGATGGGTCATTAGTCTGTCTAAAGTCATGTGACTATTTAGCATGGTGGATCTGAACTTATTAACCACGCTATCATTTACCCCTGAAGCGAACTTAATCATCTTGGCTCTGCCATCTGCAACCACATGAGGGGCATATCTGGCTAATTGAGTAAACTTTAGAGAATACTCTTTTACCGTCATATTGCCTTGCCTAAGGTTGATGAATTCTAGAACCTTATCCTCTCTAAGCTCATGGGGAAAGAATATATCTAAGAATACTATGAAAAATTTCTCCCACTCTATAGGACCTGCCTTATCTGCGTTTTCAAACTTCCACTGCTTATACCAAGTATGAGCCACATATTGCAACTAGTATGCGGCTAACTCAGCCCTCTCAACAGTAGTCATCCCCATGATGTCTGTCACTTTTGAACTTGATCAATGAATTCCTGAGGGTCTTCATCTACTTTAGACCCGTGGAAGGATGAAAGATTCATTTGGGTAAAGTCCCAAATCCTAGCTGCAGCTGAGTTGGTCACTAGGTTGGCTGAAATGATAGTTGGTCGCTCATTATGGGCAGTTACTGACTAAGAAAGAGTGGTAAATTCGGTCTTGAACTCCGCATGAGAAACATGATCGCCCAATGGTTCTTCGGGCTGAGGAGCTGACTGATTTCTTCTCATAGGAGGCATATTCTAAAATAAAGAGAAGAAGCGAATTAAACTAAGATATTGACTTGTGATTATTCTCACTGGCACTACATAAATACTGAAAGAAAGGAAACAACTCCTACAAATCTCATAGCCTCTTGCACATAAACGTGGCATGCAACACACCCATGCACAAGACTCTACTAGATGCGGCTTTCAGACTTTCTAGGACTCTATTGAACCTTAGGCTCTAATACCAAGTTTGTAATGCCCCAGTTTGCTGAACAAGAATGCTACACGGTACTCATGATCCCAAAGGACCACAAGCTAACCTATGACTGATATTTGTATTTGTACACTAAATAAAATACTAAATAATGCAGAAATATGCATTGAAAGTCCATAAGGTTCAATACTGAACATAACATGGATGAGATAACATCTGTGAAGTAATATAATACCCAAAACCAATTGTAAACACTAAAGTTTGAAACATAATAGTCTACATCTAGTCTAAAAGCCTCTACTATCTGAATAATTTGAATAAGGATTTGATGGGACATGTCCCCAACTAACTCCAACTAATAACTAATCAATAAAATAGTGGAGAAATAATCATGTTCTCGAAGGATGAGGACTCACTTCTATTCTGACTGCTGAGACTAGAATCTACTACTGATCTGGAATTCGCGTCTCTGAACCTATGGTGTAACATAAAAGAAAAAACCATAGTGAAAATACGTTAGTACAATGGATTGTACTGAGTACACATGTAAGGTAGGCTAATGCAAGGGTTAACATGTATGAATAATGTTAGCTGACTGTCTAACGTGAATGCGAGAATTCATACATAAATACGTAACTGTATCTGACACTATGATATCATGATTACTGAATCTGAGTACTGATGACATAACATACTAATAAGTGATATATCTGATAGCATAAATAGCTATATCTGAATGTAACTGATAACATGGGTAACTGTATCTGATAGTCCTGAATCTGATGGAACTATCTGAGTTCCTTACTGTATCTGAGTTGACTGTATTTGGCAGTCCTAAAATCTAAAGACCTATCTGAGCTCTATTACTGAGACTAGTTGATTGTGTATAACAGTCCTAATTCTGTAACATTAAACTATCAGAGGTATTATTTAACCGACATTCCCCCGATACGCCATTATGGCTGAGTTGGGGTGTAATCTGTAATCCTAATTAGAAGGGTGTCAGTAGTACGCTAGTGGTAAGGACAATCTATGGGCGACCCTCATCTGATAGTGTCCCCTGTACGAGAACAGTGGGACCATTATCTAACAGTGCTTATTCACCTCATCAACTCTCATCAACAGTGTTGATGTCTCAACCTATGCTGGCTACATAGTTTTGGAATTCAAGGATGACTACAAAGGATCACACCCTTATCTGATAGTGTGTGTCCCTATCCTTGGGTTCATTTGGTGATAATTTCTACTCCTATCTAGATGGATACTGAATATGATTTACTGAATTAAACATGGACTGAGTTACTAAATTCCGCTAACAGAATATTACTGATATCTGACAACTGACTGAGTTCATGAGATCATGGAGATTTCCTTAGTCATAAAACTGTCTGAAGTCTAAGGATTATGGCTTGACTAAGAGTATCGTGAAAACATGACATGGATCTAGGTACACAGCTAATATTTTAGGTACAAGTACTCCCAGGACTCGATGGAAGGTAACTGACCAAGCATAACTTACTTGAACATATAACTAACATCATAATCCCTAATACATTTATAGAGGCATTCCATCAAAACATGTGATAGGCACAAATTGTACATACATATGGATTTTATGATATCATACTAGTTGGGCATTGTTCCTTCATCTAGGCATTTAATCAAACACATGGTAACAACATTATACAATAATTAATCATCATTTTTTATTTTTAATTTCATCATCCTAGGGTTTATTCATAGGTTTACATAAATATAAATCTATACAAATCAATTCTACATAAAATTGATCACGCAACATGGATTTGAATTCAATGGGTTTATTCAATTTGAATTCAATATGGATCACCAAACAATTCTGAATTTGAGTGCTGGCGCGACATGCCATAATTGGGGACACCTACTAGAAATTGCCAAATGTCATTTCCTCTTGTGGCGTGGTGCACCACTGACTAATATGGTGTTGTTTTATGATGGGAACTTGAAATAGTCATAACTTCTTACTCGGTTATCGGATTTAAGCGAATCATATATGGATGGAAGGCTTATTGAATTTTCCATATGACAAAAAGTGTAAATCTGGAAAATTCCTCATGGAATAATTATCATTCACTTTAGAATCTAATAGTATGCATTCTTAGGATGAAATTGGCTAGAAATCTTTGAGCTATTACAGTAAGCTTATTTAAAGGACGTATTGCCTGGAATTTTTGCCATTTTGTGCCTCTCTTTTAAGATCTAACCCTAATAGAGTGCAAGATCTTCAAAATAAGTCTTTTGAGTTGATTAGAAGCTTGAATAAATTTAGTAATCCATTCTTGCTACAAATCTAAGGTAAGTTTCATTCAAATTTAGTATATATTTCTTAAGTTCTAGACCCAAAATCCCTATGTCTTTAAGGATCCATTGTAGCCACAAATTTTATTGATTAACTTAAATTTTTTTAGTGTTATATCTCCTTAATAATATTTGAACAATAGGTTGGTCTCAAAAACACATTTTATAAAGGCGGGACCCATCTAGGGTTTGGTGTCATTTTTGACCCATGGCATAATGGTGCCATAAAGGGTGTTGTTATTTTTTTAATGATGCTTAGATTTTGTTGTGATAGCTTAGCTCATAGATGAATATTCAAGAAAAGGAAAGGTGAACCTCATTGGTTCATGAGCAATTTGGACTCAAGGTAGGTTAGGCTTACTCATAGTTAGATTGAGCTTTATTTTAGTATAATTATTGATATCATGTGAGATTGGGCGGGGTCTTAGATGATAAATGGATGATTGGTGGCATTTTGTATTAGTTGATTGTTGTAGGCTATTAAACTTGTAAGGTGTGATGCTTGACTATAGCCTAGAACCTTGGATAGTTCCATTTGTAGTCTCCTAAATAATATAAGAACACTTTAGTTACTCTAATAGTTGAGAATAATGTTTTTGACTAACATTAAGAGTATATTGACCTATATATGACTAGTTACAAATTGGTCTTAGTGTTTGGGGTGACTTTTAAAGGATACTTGACGAAGACTTTTCCCTTATAGGCCTAGTAAGGATTGATAAGCCCTTATGGTGTGATTAGATAACCTAGCCTAATTTCATGTAGAAGTTAGTCTTATAGAAGTGAACTTTGGCATTATTGGGATTTAGGAGTGGGACTTTTCCTTCCTTAAGCTTGAACTATGTAACTCCTTAGTGGCCTAGATACTTGAGGAACATCTAAGTTATGTTATTGAGGTTATAATGGTTAAACCCAGTTGTCGGTGATGCATGTGGTCAATGGTTGGATTAGGTGTATACTTGATTGATTATTTTGTTGTCATGATATGGATAGCCTAGGAAGTCTTGTAAATTAAATCTATGGTTATTCTACCACTTGTCTTGGTGATGAGTTCACCCACTAAACCTCTAATTATGTTACAACACTTGATATGACCCAAGCCTAATGATTAAGTTAATGTTTATGTGAAATATTTGTCCTTTGGGTTAGTATCATGAAAAGTGGGAATAAAAGTGGTATCGAGAGAGCATGCACTTGACTTATAATTGACTTACTTATAAATATGTTAACTTGGAAATATGGTGATTGCGTATATCATTTATATACTCAATCCCATGCATCTACTTATATTATATGGTGATGATTAATTGTAAAGTATGATGTTATGTGTTACGTTACATCACTTATACTCTATCATTAAGGGTGTAACCTGCTTATTTATTTGACTATATATGTATGTGCATACCATTATCTTGAAAGATGTTTTAATACTATGATGATTCCCTATAAATCCAAAGGATATACTGATGTTATAATGATGCCCGGTGAATTTGGAGGATATATTGATGTTAAGATAATGCTCGGTGAATTCATAGGATATATTGATAATATGATGATGCTTGATGAATCCGTAGGATATATTAATATTATAATGATAACCAGTGAATTTGGAGGATATATTGATGTTATGATGATGCCTGGTGAAGGCAACATATATATTGATGTTGTGATGATGCAAAGTGAATCCAGAGGATAAATTGATATTATGATGATACTCGGTGAATTTGGAAGAGGTGATGATGATATGATAATGTTATTCATGGTAAGTACATATATTAATGCATGGTTGTACGTGAGGTTATGCGGTGTGTGGATAAACCCATTTGTCTACTTGGGACATGATGTCTTTAAATTGTTATCCAATCTTTGTCATTAATTACTAGATAAGAGGTGTGACCCTTTTTAACTCTAAGTAGTAACTAGAAGTGGATTATAACGAGTATTGGATTAAGGCTAATTGATATGTTTAATCTTTTGTAGAACCTAGGGCTTATCTAGTAAATCTACTTGACTTGGATAAATGGTTAATTATGGAATTTCACCTAGTAAAGTGTCTTATGTGATAACTAGTTGTCTCTAATAAATTACTTGTGGGCTAGAAACCTAGTGAGCTAGTTGTCGACCATACTTAGAAAAATTATGGTGACTAGTCCTTAAGGTTGTAACATGCTTAATGATAATAGACCAGTATTATATGATGAGTTTTTAAGTTGACATCTAGTATATGATGTTGTGGTGGCTTAATTGATTACTTATATTATTGGGAGGATAACTAGACGATGGCTTTGAGATCGGTGAATAAATAACAGTGTAGGTAACTTGTAGCTTTTCCTTATTTGATGACTAGTAAGCCTGTAGACTTGCAAACTAGTGGCTCATAGAAATGGAGGCTAGCTAGTATAGGCTAGACATGAAGTATATTAATAAATTACAAATTAAATAAGTATATAACCATGTTTTGCTGATTTAGACTTTATTGAGTCAAATTACAGTATTGATGATAATTGTAGACCTCGATAAGAGGCCATGGTTGGAATGTACAACCCACGGCCTTGGTGAGTTGCTTGTGTAGTAGTGCCTTGATATCTTGATCAATTTATCTTTGGATGTACTCTCCAGTGATATGGGACGCCATGATGAGTTTTTTGTTAGTCTTCCTTGAGTGTACATCCCGACAGCATGGGATATCATGGTAAGTTCTTTTGCTTTATACGCTAATGGTGGTAGTCGTGTTGATTATGGTACTTACATGATCGTTAGTGTATATGTATTGCTTTACTTTTCCAAAATGATTACTCATGTTGTATGAAAGTTATGGTATGTGTGGATATGGAATGTCGTACTATTGTTATAGTTGATTAGTTATTTAGATAGTGATATTGAAGAAGATTCAAGTTTGATTTTGTACCTTGATTTTAAGATATTGTCTTACCTTATATCGTCCTTATATTATAATTTAGCTAAGTCGGCTGATGATGCCTATTAAGTGCCTGTGTTTTGGTACTCATACTACACTTTTGTAACTCTTTAATGAAAATCTGAGTTATAGTTGTTGTTGTTAAGTCAAGATCATACGGTGTTGATCATTAAGAAAAAGGGTAAGCTCTCGGAGTTTGAGTTTCCAATTTTTCCCTTCTATCCTTATTTTGTCTTTTGTATTTGAGATAAATATATGAGACTATTTTAGACTATTAGATGTTGAGTTATAATTTCTATTGTTGAATGTAGAGATGCTCTTATGCTAATACTGTCAGTTCATTGAATTTTTATTCAAATGTTAGTTGTTTCTAGTGGAACGTATTTGTTATATTATTTTCCTATATGGGTTCCATCTTGGGCGTTCCTACCAAAATAACCCTTTGTATTAGCTCTAGGTTACGATGTTGGCTTACCTATTGGTGGGTTATGGTAGGTGTCATCATGACTCAAAAAATGGGTAATGACAAATTTGTATCAGAGCCTAGGTTTCACTGATTTATTGGTACAAGAGAAAGTGTCTAATAGAGTCCTGTGGATCAGAACATTGATGTTTGTTTCCTATCTTCGTGAGGCTATAGGACATTTAAGGAGTCTCTCACTTCATTGATGCATGTCGTACTAAGAGTATGATTTGGTTTGTTCAATATTCTCTTGACTTTACTCTTTTACAGATGCCCAGGACTCGTGCTACATTTTTATATGAGGAGGGTCCTGAGACCTAGACTCGTGGTGTTTCCATAGTTAGGGATTAGAGTGGACCTTCCCCGAACCCTATTCTAGCACCTGAGTCAAGGAATCCTTCACCTTAGCCAAAAATGGGCCAGGGATCAGACCAGGCTCCACCAGGGTTCATCCTCTCTTTATTGCTTAGAGATGATTCAGTTTAGCTAATGAGTATTCTTTATGGTTCATAGACTATTGGGATAGGAGTACAGCTTGCACCTCCAGCTCTTGGAGTTGAGGTTTCTCCTATTCCAAAATTTGTTCAGTCGGCAGTCGCTCAGCCAGTTATGTTTACTGAGGAGCAGAAGAGGCTAGGTAGATTCTTGAAGTTGGCTCCACCTAGGTTTACTAGTGCTTTTGGAGAGAATGCATTTGAGTTTCTGGCTACTTATTAGGATAGGCTTCATGGGTTAGGCCTTATTGAGACTCGCGGTATGGATTACACCATATATCAGTTGAACTTGTTTGCTCGACAATGGTGGAGAGGCATTGAGAGTTCTAAGCCATTTGGATTTTCCCCTCTCTCTTGGGCTTATTTTTTCAAGAAGTTCTTGGAGAAGTATATGCCGTGCTGCCTTAGAGATCACTTGAGAGATCATTTCTCTAGATTATAGCAGGGTTCTATGACAGTCACTCATACTTAGTATGAGGCTCATTTCCATAATTTGTCTAGGCATGCGACTTCTATCTTTGAAATAGAGTATGAGAGAGTTTTCTTGTTTATGCAAGGATTGATACTTCCTAATTGGATGGCTACTGAGAGTTTAGTTACTGAGGTTTCTGATCAAGAAAATCCTCCATTCATTCTCCAAGAAAACTCTAAATTAAGGATTCCAAAGGCAAGATAAGCAAGAATCCATCTTCAAGAACTCAAATAAGAATCAATAATTCAAGTTTCTCCATCTTATCATCTACCAAGGTATGTGGGGTTTATGAACAAGGATCTTCTTCCATCCTTGTGCCCAAAACTAATTTTTTATTTAAAAGCTATAAGATTTTGAATGATTGTTCATGATATTTGAATTAGGGTCCATACCCATTATTTCTCTTTGCAAGATTTTGAGATTTCAAGTATTTTAGAAGTTGAATTGCATGTCTATTTTTATATTTTCATGCCTATTACAGTAATCTACCGATTTTAAGATGAATTATCATTATTTTCAATATCAAGCATGATTATTATGATGTTTTGACATCAGATTGAAGCATGGGTTATTACCCCAAGATTGAATACTTTTATTTCAAGAAAGATGATGCTTTAAGCTTCTTATTATCATATTATTTATAGATTTTTAGTAAAGCTTTGATCTTTCGATCATCAAATTAGCTATAGATTCCACTTTTTAGATTATTACAGAATTCAGATCTGCTTTAGTTAAAGATTTTATCAAATGAATGCATAATAGATTTTAGATAAAACCTTATGCTTGTTTTAAAGTGAATTTCCAACAAAATGAGCGTAGCAAATAAAAAGGGAGTAGTCTTTAGCAGCGAGTGGGAAGTATGGGATTAACGTGACCTATCTTCCACAGAACAACGTAACCAATGTAGGTACAGATTATGAGATTATTCCCATTTCTATATGCATGATAGATTTAGCTTGTGATCACATGGAAAATAGGTTATACTCCCTGGTAGAAGTATCACACCTCTCCCCAATGTGAGGTTTCTTTCTTAGTAGGACAAGACATTGGACTCAATGTAGCTCGCATGGTTTATATGGGTTAAGAGAACCTCCCTTAAGATAAAGTTTTTTCCCTACAATTTAATAGTAAAGATTTTCAAAAAACTAAATGTAAAGGCTCACCATTTACTCAGATTATGCTTAACAAAAAGATAATAGTTACAGACTTCAGTTTTTAGATTTTAGAATTGAGCTCTTTCTACACTTAGACAGTATGATTTACAGATAGAATATAAGTATAGGTTTCAGAACTAAATGTAATGACTCAGTGGACTTATAAAGTATGATTGATTTGTTATCCATTATTTCAGTGTTCCAGCTATTCCCGCTTATGTTAGTCATTTACACTTAGCAAGCATTGTTTTATAAATGATGATGATGAGATAATGTTTTTACTTATGCATTTCACCCTCATATAATCAGTACATCCTCAAAGTACTGATCTACATATACGTCTAGACAGCTTTTAGAACTTGTTATGGTCATTTTGAGTTTTTAAATATGTCTTTTGGGCTAACCAATGCCTCAGCTGCCTTCATGGACTTGATGAACAGAGTGTTCAAACAGTAGCAAGACATATTTGTCATAGTTTTTAGAGATGATATCCTTGTCTACTCTTGTAGTGAGGATGATCATGCAGACCATCTTAGAATTGTGTTGCAGACCCTTAGAGATCACCAGTTGTTTGCCAAATTTAACAAGTATGAATTTTGGCTAAGTTCAATAGCTTTCTTTGGTCATATTATTTCTAGTGAGAGTATTAGAATTGATCCCCAAAAGACAGAAGCCATAAGGAATTCGCCTAGACCTATATCTCCATCAGACATTAGGAGTTTCTTAGGTCTAGCTGGTTATTGCAGACATTTTGTTGAGGGTTTCTTGTCCATAGCATCTCCTATTTCTAGATTGACCTAAAAAAAATTAAGTTCTAGTGGTCAGTTTCCTGCGAGGAGAGTTTTGAGGAGTTGAAGACTCGACTCACTTTAGTCCTAGTTTTAGCATTACCTGATGGTACAAATGGTTTTGAGGTTTATTGTGATGCCTCTAGAGTTGGTTTGGGTTGTATTTTGATGCAAAAAGGTAAGTTCATAGCCTATGCCTCTAGACAGCTTAAGCCTCATGAAAAGAATTACCCGACCCATGATCTTTAGTTAGATACTATTTTGTTTGCTTTGAATATTTGGAGACATTATTTGTATGGAGTGCATGTTGATGTGTTCACGAATCATAAAATCTTACAGTATGTGTTGACTCAGAGGGAGTTTAATCTTCGGTAGAGGAGATGGTTAGAATTGTTGAAAAATTATGATATATAGTGGCAGATACCCTTAGTAGACTGTCTATGGATAGTGTTGCTCATGTGGAGAATGATAAGAAAGAGTTAGTTTAGGAAGTTCACTTATTAGCTAGATTGGGGGTGAGATTGGTTGATTCCATTGAATGGAATGTTTGGGTTCAGAGTAGTTTCGAATCTTCCCTATTTTTGGAAGTGAAAGAGAAGCAAGATAAGGATTCTAGTTTGGTCAAACTGAAGGAGTCAGTTAAAGACCAAAAGCTAGAGCTTTTCTCCCAAAGGGGAGATGGTGTGTCGAGAAACCAAATTAGATTATGTGTGTCTTGTGTTGATGATTTAAGACAACGAATTATGGCAAAAGTGAATAGTGTGTGTTATTCTATTCATCCTGGAGCCACCAAGATGTACCGCAATTTGCGGGAAATCTATAGGTGAAGTGGAATAAAAAGTGATATAGCTGAGTTTATGCCCAAGTGTGCAACTTGTCAATAGGTTAAGGTAGAGCATCAAAGACCTGGTGGTTCATTGCAAGAGTTTGGTAGTCCCACGTGGAAATGTGAAGAGGTTAATACAAATTTTGTGACAGGTTTTCCCTATTTACATTGTCAGCATGATTTGATTTGGGTTATTATAGACAGATTGACTACGTCAGTGCATTCCTTACCAATTCACACGTCTGATATGGATGAAGATTATGCTAAGTTGTATATCTGAAAGATGGTTAGATTGCATAGAGTTCCTTTATCTATCATCTCTGATAGGGGTACCTAGTTTACCTCTCAATTTTGAAGAGCCTTTCAGAAGGGTCTTGGGACCCAAGTTCATCTTAGTTCAGCTTTTTATTTGAAGATAGATAGTTAGGCAAAGAGGACCATTAAGACTTTAAAGGATATGTTGAGGACATGTGTTCTTTATTTCAAAAGTAGTTGGGATGAGAATTTACCATTGATTGAGTTTGCTTATAATAATATTTATCATGCTAGTGTTCAGATGGCTTCTTTTGAAGCTCTTTATGGGCGGAGATGTAGATCACCAGTTGGTTGGTTCGAAATGGGTGAGGCCACCTTGATTGGGCCAGACATGGTGTTTGAGGCCATGGAGAAAGTTCAGTTAATTAGAGAGAGATTAAAATCAGCCCAGAGTCATTAGAAATCCTATACCGACGCGAGAAGAAGAGACCTTGAGTTTGAGGTTGATGATCTTGTGTATTTGAAAGTTTAACCCATGAAAAGGGTGAAGAGGTTTGGAAAAAAGGGAAACTTAGTCCCCGTTATATATGTCTCTTCCGTATTTTGAGCTGTGTTGAGAAGGTGGCGTATGAGCTTGAGCTACCCACAGATTTATCCTCAATTCATCCAGTGTTTCATGTGTCCTTGTTGAAGAAGTGCAAGGATGATTCAGTTGTTATAGTTCCTCTGAAAGGTAATAATATTAAGAATAGCCTATCTTATGAAGAAGTACCAATGGAGATTCTTGATCGTCAAATTCGTAGGCTAAGGAACAAAGAAGTTCCCTTGGTCAAAGTTCTGTGGCGAAATCAGTCCGTTGAGGGCGCTACTTGGGAAGAAAAAGTAGACATGCGTACCAAGTATCCTCATCTATTATCCACGAACTCAGATTCAGATGAAGGTAATAGTTCTCTTCCCATTCTCAGATTCAGCTATTTAGTTATTTACATGAGAATTCATACATTTACAAATCAGTTCAGTTCAGTAGCTCATTTTAATTGAGATTCAGCCATTCAATTTTTTTGTTGTGTGTGATAGCTTATAGCCTCAGATTCGTCAGTATTTTTAGCTTAACTAGCCACATTAAAGGACAAATTTTCCTAAGGGGGTGATATTGTAATACCTCATACTTTTCCTAGCCTAAATTTGTTCCTAGAATGTTACGGGAAAGCTTCCAAAATAAAGAATATTTATTTCATGTGGCATTTTTCCAGATTTAGACCTCCAAAATAAAAGTTATATGATTTTGAATGATTATTCATGAAATTTCAGTTAGGGTTCATACCCATTATTGCTCTTTGCAAGATTTTGAGATTTCAAGTATTTTAGAAGCTGAATTGCATATCTATTTTTATATTTTCATGCCTATTGCAGTAATTTACAGCTTTTGATATGAATTATCATTGTTTTCAATATCAAGCATAATTATTATTATGTTTTGACATGAGATCAAAGCATGGGTTATTGATGTTCTGACTTTTGAATATTTTACATCTTTGTCTTGAGAAAGTTGTATGTTTTTAGCAACTAAGGTTGTGTTTAATGCTGGTTTTTAATGTTTTAGGGCAAGGAGTGAGCTGAAGAGAAAGTCTTAGAAAAGTTGCAAGAAAACAATTCTTACGGTCAAACTGGTGGACCGTCAATCTTGCGACGGATCACCAACCTAACCATCAAGACTAAACAGAACCCAAGACTTCAGGTCCAGCAGCGACGGACCAAATGACGGACTATCAGTCTCACGACGGACGATCAAGTTGGCCATCAGCGTTATCTAGAACCAGGCTCCATAATGGACTCAGCAATGGACCAAATGATGGACCGTCATTCTTATGATGGACCACCAAGTTGGCCGTCAAGTTCATCCAGAACCTGGATCCCTAAAGGACTCAAAGACAGACCAAATGGTGGACCGTCAGGTTTACGAGGGACCACCAAGTTTGCCGTCAGTCTTTTCCAAAAAGTGAACTTTCCTGATCAGCAACGATGGGCCTAATGATGGACCGTCAACCTTACGACGGACCACCAATTTAGCCGTCACTTTGGACGCAAATTTATGATTTCAAATTTTAAATCCTTTTAGCGGGGAACATATAAATACCAAGTATTAGGATTTAGTAAGGACTTTTTTTTTAATCTTCAGCTTCATACTTTTGTCTCTATTAAGAGTTTTGCATTATTTTTCATTGAGATTTGAATCCAAAGAGGGAGTTTTGATTATCAGTTTGCATTTTTTCCATCAAAGATTGAGGAGAACAATATTGCTAATTTTGTAAGTACTCTTTTGAAGTTATTTATGAACACCAATATAATCTTGATTTCTGACATAGAGATGAGTAGCTAAACTCTCATAACTAGGATTATGGGAGCCTTAATGTAGGGAACTATTCTGGGGTTGTGAATGGGTTTGCATTCTAACATCTATCGAAAATGAAAGAATCTTTCTTCATTTTAATGACATCTCTTGGTTTCAAACTTGAGAAGTGAGCTCATAAATTCCACTTGTCTGACAAGAAAGTGGATGTAGGGAAAAGAGGTAATTCACATGAACTCTACAGGTTTACCCTATGGGTTAATAAGTTGATGCCTTACCAGGATCAACCCTCATGGGAGTGTTATTAAATAGTGCATGAATCCTTTAAGTTCGAGAGAAGTAAAAGGTGAAATACCCATTGGGTTAAGAAACATATGGGTAATCTTTAGAATTCAATAATTCTTGCAATTGGATACATAAGTTAGAATTTGAACTCACATTCACAAGCCTAATTATTTGAACATCTTGGTGAGCATAACTCTAGTTAATTCATTCTCATTGCAATTACATCTACATATACTCTCAGTAGCTGGAATTTTGTATAACACAAATACAAAAGAACTTTGTTAACATTTCGAAAACCCCTTTGTATTTTGGAGCCTTAGATCAACAGTCTAATAATAGTCACAATACTTTGTGAACATGGTATTCCCTATGGGATTCGAGACCCAACCCAGTTGGGCTCTATATTTGATAGCAACCGCTTACTCTCTTGTAAGAGAGCTGTAAATTGGGTGTATCAAATTTTGGTGTTGTTGCCAGGGAATACGGTGGTTAATTAAGTTTGTGTTTGTTAATTGACCTTTGGTCAAGTTTCCTAAAATTTTACTTTTGTTTGTTGTTTTTATTTGTGCAAGGAAATTGTTTTGTATGCCAAGTACACGGAGATCGGGTGCATCGTTATTACCAATACATCCAAAAGCGCAACTTATTGGCAGAATGACAGAACCCCAAGATGCTGAGAGACTAGTCACATTGGCTAGAGCTCAACTAAATCAATAGAATAATGGCCAACAGGAACGTCATCCTAACCCTAATAATAAAGATATAGGGGATGATAACTTGTTAGATCCTGCTAATCGAAGGAGTCCGAGAATATAGCTGCACCAATAAACAAAAATGTGAATAGAAACTGTCCTTTCAGGGTGAGACCTGATCATCAAGCTGTTCAATTTAATCTTAATAACGATGAAGATGGAATGGATGGAGATGGTGCCACTAGATCTATTATTCCTCTACCTCTAGCACCAGGAGCAAAGTTTAATATTACTAGTACAATGATCCAACCCCTTCATCTGAAGTAGTTATTTAGTGGACTCTCAGGAGATGATCCCAATATGCATTTAGTGAATTTTGTCACTATTTGCAAGTCCTTTGATAACACAGGAGTGGGACAAAATGCGATTCGGTTACATTTATTTCTGTTGTCTCTATCTGGGGAGGAAACATTATGGCTTAATGAGCTGATGCCTGAAAATATAACCAACTGGAGCCAACTGAAAGAGGCTTTCCTAGAAAGGTTCTTTCCACCATCCATAAAGGTATAGTTAAGGGACGAGATTAGAAACTTTAGGCAGCTCCCATCCAAAGCCCTTCATGAGACATGGGAGAGATTCAAGAAGAAGCTGACGCAGTGTTCGAACCATAATATGATAGATATTTATCTGATGAAGACTCTTTATCAGGTTTTGAACTCTATTACAAAGCCAGTTATTGATAATGCTGCAGGGGATCATTTGTGGATCTCATATATCAGAAGGACTCAAAGATGCTTGACCGGATGACCAAACAAAGCAGAGCTTGGCATACCAGGGATTCTATAGTAGCAAGCCTTACTGTGTCTATTGACATGACTGTGGAGCAACAAAAGAAAGAGGAAAAACATGATCAACACATGGCATACTTAAATACACAGATGGATCTATTGAACAAGCATTTATTATCTACAAAGATTGAAAAGATAAAGGCTATTACGGCTAAAGGTAGAGATGATTCTGATTTGGAAGAAGAGGCCAACTATTTGAATAATAAGGGGGGGTTTCTAAGGAAATAACTAAGGAAATCAAGGTCAAAACTACTACAATAAGGCTAGTTATAAGGATAGGGAGAAAGGAAATTGGAAAGGTAAGAATGATAAAAGTCGGCTATATGTACCTCCCAAAAGCAGAGATAGTACTGCAACTAGCTCTAGCAAGACGTCCATGGAGGATATGATGGAGAAATTATTAAAGGGATTTGACGCTACTAACTCTGGAGTGACTTCCATGAAGAGGGATTTATCTTCTATGAGTCAGTTGGTGAACTCACACTCTACATCTATCAAGTAGTTGGAGTAATAAATGAGTCATCTCTTGGCAGTGTTGAATCAAAGAAAGACTAGAACATTGCTAAGTGACACCATTTGGAACCCACAAAATGATGGCTCTTTTATGGCTATCACTACTAGAAGTGGTAAGGTATTGGCAGGCCTTCCTAGAGGTAAGCGTATGATTCATATTATAGCAGATAAGGTTGAAGAAGCAGAGATTGATCATCTGGTAGAGTCTGGGAAATTGGATGAGGTTATTGATAACACACCACCCAATAGTCAGCAGGTAGATGAATCGAATAAGAATAAAAAAAAGAAGGGTGAAGTGGTAGTTACCACTCTTCCAAAGCCACCTCCTCTATTTCCTTATCAGTTAAAGAAGAAAGCCGATGCCACTAAGTTTAGCAAATTCATGACTATGCTAAAGCAGTTGACGATTAATCTACCACTGGTGGAGGCATTAGAGAAAATGCCTGGATATTCAAAGTTCATGAAAGACCTCATCACAAAGAAGAGGTCAGTTAGTTTTAAGCAGAAGAACAATTTGTATCATTATGGTGCTATTTCCACAAGGTCTCTGGTGCAGAAAAAGGTAGATCTGGGAGTATTTACTATCCCATGCACTATTGGACCTCTTGAATTTGTAAGAGCCCTATGTCACCTGGGAGCTAGCATCAACCAGATGTTGGATTTGGGAGATCCCACACCAACTAATATGGGACTTGTGATGGCGGATAGGTCGGTCAAACGACCAGTTGGTATTTTGTATGATGTGTTGGTGAAGGTTACTAGTTTCATATTTCTGGCAGATTTCATTATTCTGGATTGCAAGGTAGATTTTGAGGTGCCCATAATCTTGGGTCGACCTTTCCTCGCAACCAAAAGTGTGTTGACTGATTTGCAAGCTAATGAGCTGTTATTCAGGCTAAATAATGAAGTGGTGCAATTTGATGTGTGCCAATCAATAAATCAATAGAAAGAAATGAGTGTGTTTTCCATTGTAGATGTCTATTATGAGGAGGAGCAGGAAGTATCACTAGAAGAGAAATTTGTTGTTGAAACCCTGGCTGCAGTATTGATGAATTTTGATCAAGATGGTGTAGAAGATTATGAGGAGACTATTTGTTCCTTGACTGGCATGGTGTATTACTCATATGCTCCCAAGAAGTTGGACTTGGACTTAGAAAATTGTCTCTGTCCACCTGCTAAGCCCTCTATAGAATAACCACCTGTTCTGGAGCTGAAAGAGTTATTCAGTCATTTGAGGTATGTGTTCCTGGGCAGGAGGGATGCACTACCTATTATTATTGTAGCTGATCTGGGTGAGCAGCAGGTGGAAGCACTTGTTTCAGTGCTGCAAAGATACAAAAGAGCAATAGGCTGGACTATTGCTGATATTATTGGTATTCCTCCTGGCATCTGCACTCATAAGATACAACTTAAGAAAAAATGTACTCCTACCATTGAGCATCAATGCCGACTTAACCCACCAATGAAAGAGGTGGTGAAGAAGTAAATTATTAAGTGGCTTAATGCAGGAGTTGTTTATCCTATTTCCGATAGTAAATAGGTAATCTTGGTTCAATGTGTGCCCAAGAAAGGGGGCATAACTGTTGTTGCAAATGAAAAGAATGAGTTGATTCCTCTCAGGCCTGTGACTGGTCGAAGAGTTTGAATAGAATACCACAAACTAAACTCATAGACTTTAAATGACCACTTCCCAATGCCCTTTATGGATCAAATTCTTAATTGGTTGGCAGGAACGGGGTGGTATTACTTTTTGGATGGATATTCGGGCTATAATCAAATTTGTATTGCTCCTAAAGATCAGGAGAAGATAACATTTATGTACCTGTATGGCACTTTTACATTCAAGAAGATGCCGTTTGGGTTAGGTAATGCACCCGCTACCTTTCAAAGGTGTATGATGTCTATTTTTTCAGATATGGTTGAGGACACTATGGAGGTGTTCATGGATTATTTTTCTATGGTGGGAGATTCATTTGAGCTATGTCTAGAGAACTTGAGTAAGGATTTGCAGAGGTGTGTGGAATTTAATCTTGTGCTTAACTGGGAAAAATACCACTTCATGGTGAAGGAGGGCATTGTTCTAGGGCACAAAATTTCAGCAAAAGGGATAGAGATCAATCAATCCAAGGTAGAGGTTATTTAGAAACTACCACCTCCCATCTTAGTGAAAGGGGTGTGTAGTTTCCTTAGACATGCTGGCTTTTACCGGAAATTTGTAAATGATTTCTCTAAAATTACAAATCCACTTTACAAACTTTTAGAGAAGGAAAATAAGTTCTTCTTTGACACTGATCGCATTAAGGCATTTGAATACCTCAAGAGGAAGCTGGTTGAATCCACTATCATTGTTGTACCGGACTTGTCAAAATTATTTGAGATTATGTGTGATGCAAGCGGTGTTTCCCTTGGAGCTGTGTTGGAGCAAAAGAAAGACAAATTATTTCATCCAGTTTATTATCCCAGCAAAGCACTGAATGGAACTCAAATGAACTAAATCGTCATAGAGCAGGAACTTCTAGAACTGGCGTTCGTGGAATAGCATCAGATTATGACAAAGGACTTACATCAATATCCTGAGTTGGAACACCGTATCAACAAGTATGGACTAGCATAGATGAGCCAACCGCTGGGAGCCTATCACCCAAATTAGGTAAGAGAATTCTTTACAAATTACCTTGCACTGGTAGAACAGGATTGCCCAAAGGAGACATCAATTACAAATTTGCCGAACAAAGAGTCTATACCTGTCTGAGGATTCACTGTTGATATTTCAGCCCGAACAATCAATAGGATGTTATTCGGACCAGAGTACGAGGCCCCACTTGCTGTGCCTGATCTTGATTATAGATTGAGAAACGCTTCTGCTCAAAGGCAGTGGGTGGCTTTATTGTTGACTGAGGATGGAAACTTGTTCTGGTGGGCTATTGTTCATTTGAGGTTAATGCCAACAAAAAGGGATGGAAACTTGGATAAACACAGAACCGTGTTGGTGGCAAGCTTGATATCAGGGCTTCAAATTGACTTTGGCCAGATAATATCAGATGATATATTCGTGAGGGCCCACAAAATTTCCAGTGCATTGCCATTTTTGTGCTTAATCACAACTTTTTAAAGATAGGCTGGTGTACCCTTAATTCACGGAGTAGATAATGAAATCAAGGCTATACAAAAATAAAACCATGAGAAGTCGAAAGATGACTCAAAATTTAATATGCGTGTCACAAAGCCTCCAGCATACCACACTCAAACTGCACCAGCTCTTGATACTACAGAGATTCCCACAGGTATTCCGTTGCCCATTACCACCAATGTGCCACCTGAATATGTACCCCAAGGCATATTGTAGTGTCAGGTTCCACACAATGATGGGTGGAGCAGATTTTGTTGAATACAGGTTCACACCAGAAAACTTTGTTAAGTCTATAAAGACGCAAAAGAGGTTTCAGAGACAGCTAAATAACTGGGTTGCAGACTTCAAACCTTTTGTTGATGAAATTATGGATGAGGCAATTTATCCATACCAAACCATTCATACTTGGATGGATACCATGGAACTTTGTATCAAGAAAAGGGTTGATTTACTTTCCCTCCCCGACCTTGCCAAGCTGATGGCTGAATTTGAACAAGCAAAGGTGGACATTGTAGAGCTAAAGAATAAGAATCCACAATAGCCTATTTTCAATCCAACCTTAGTAGAAAGTGATGTTGATGAAGGTATTGTGTACTTGATAGGCAGAGCAGTGAAAAATAAAGGAAAGGAGCAAATAAATGAAAAAGTTGTAAGGAAAGAAGCAAAGAGGAGAAAGAGAGCAGAAATGACACTAGAACAACGAGAATGGCATGATATTAAGAGAGCTCAGAAAAAGTCACTGAGGGGTGAAAAAAAGAGGAGAAAGAAAGAAGAAGACAAAGTAGCAGGGGTATCCACAAGTGCTGCCCCAGCAAGGGGGCACAGTGCAGGATCTGTTCGAGAGGCGATTCCTTCAACCTTGGAGGGTGAGGTTGTGAGTACCCCTACCACCATAGGGTCTAACATTGCAGCAGGTGAGGACACAGGATCCTCGCCACACTTCATAGAATCCTCAGATGAATAAGAGGCTAAACAAGTAAAACCATTTCCTTGTACTTTAAATCAATGCCTTGAGGATAATGCATCTGTTTTTCTGTGGGGGTAGGTGTACTTGTACCTATACCATGGTGCGTTGTGTTGCTGATCTATTTTCCCTTTATGTGCTATCTAGTAGAATCGGCATGTCTAGGGTGTTTTTATTTTTGTATCTCTAATTTCCTAAACGTGTGATGTAAATATCTATGTTTAATGTTATTTATAAAAAATTTCCCTATTTCAATATCCCTTTGTAGATATGAATAATGAATGATGTTGGCATAATACTATGAGCATGAATGTGTAATTATTTACTCTAATCATGTAGCATGTGTACATAACCTTCAGTGAGTCTACATTTGGCATTAACATGAAAGAGGTGCATGAATTATGTGATGGAAATCCTAAGAGCAGTAGAAGAAGTTTAACTCAGTTGCCACTGTGTATGAGGTTTTTTCTTGAGTCTTGCATAGTGTACTGCGTAGAACTTGACCAAGTCATTGATATTGTTCTCTAAATAATTCAATAGGATAGGATGACAGGCCCCCTTTGTATTTTTAGTCCACTTAGCCTAAATAATTAACCTCTCTAAGATTTTTCTCTCACTCAAACCCGTTTTGAGCTTTTTAGTAGTTTTCTTCATTTCCTATAACTATAATTAACTCTCCGTAGGGCATTAGCATTTAACTCTGGCCCTGGACCAATATTAGGCACTGTGTACCTCAACTTAGGTAAAACACCTAAGTTGAGGGTGGCTATTGTAAAAATGCAAACACCCAGTGGAAAGTTGGTTTAGAATATAGTTTAAAGGCATTTGGCCCTGATCTGTCCAAAGATATTGTGCACCTTAGCTTACCGCATCAGCATAAGTTGAGGATGGGTGATTCTATTAAAATATATATATATATATATATATATATACAGAATTGATTAAGGGTGATTGTAAGCAAGTTGATTAAAATAGCAGCTTGGGGGTTGAAAAGTTGCTAGGGCAAGGATAGTTAAACCCTATTGAGTGACTATACCCAAAAGAGTACCCCCACCTAGCCTGAAGCCTCATTACAAGCCTAGTAAAGACTTGTTTGATCCTAATGAATCAGCTTTGAGGGTGTGTTAAATGGCAAGGGCAAGCCTATGGGTACTTGGACTATGCTTGTAACTTCTTTGAGGAGCGTGAGAGTTTAGATTGTGACCATGTAGTATAAAGAGTGGTGGACTTCATTGTTGTGAGGGAAAATGGAGTTTTTCTTAGTTCTGTTGTTCATGGTGGTACATGACATCCATGTTTGT
Organism: Capsicum annuum; assembly: GCF_002878395.1. NCBI lineage: Eukaryota > Viridiplantae > Streptophyta > Magnoliopsida > Solanales > Solanaceae > Capsicum > Capsicum annuum. Next base: position 135,054,355 of record NC_061115.1, read on the forward strand.
GCGTGTCGAATTATAATCCATGTTGGGTGTAGAACCTGCTGGCTGAAATTCATATGAGTGAAATGATGAGTAAATGGTCACATCAAAGTAATTCATTAGTTGGTTTCTTGTAATGATATGGTTCATGTATCTAATTAGATGCTGAGTTGCTCGAGGACAAGAAAGGATCTTGAGTTGAGAGTGCTGATGTTCCGGCTTTCGATGGAATATTTTGCACCTTTGTCTTGAGAAAGTTGTGTGTTTTCAAGCAACTAAGGTTGTGTTTAGTGCTAGTTTTAAATGTTTCAAGGCAAGGAGTGAGCTGAAGAGAAAGTCTTAGAAAAGTTGCAAGAAAACAATTCTGATGGTCAAAATGATGGACCGTCAGTCTTGCGATGGATCACCAACCTTACCGTCAAGCCTAAACAGAAACCAAGACTTCAGGTCCTGTAGTATAATGTTTTCAAGACATAAGTTATTTAATCTTGTTTGTTGGTGATGAATTTTTGGTTTTTGAGTAACAATACAAGGCTTTGGATTCTTTTTCCAAAGTTCAAAAAGGTGTACATCATCTTTCACCAACTTGCACTAAAATGGCAAAACACCTTTTTGCCTTGTCTTTTCCCTTTCCTCTTTTGGCCTTTCTTGAAAGATGTTTTGACACTCTTTTGCTAGGCAAGCTTTTGGTATGTCTTTGTCTCTTTGCCACTTTAGTGTTGTCTTGAAAGTAGTCCTAAGACAACACAATACATTACCTCTCTCTTCCCTTTTTCAAATCAAATAAGGCATTTTGTTGAATATTACTCAAGAACAACATGAACAACAACAAGAACAGTTTGAACAATAATAATATCTAAATTGTCCAACCTTTCAACAACAACTTAACAAAGCTCAAATCTTGGACTTTAGACTCAAGTGTACTAGGAAAACAACAAGATAACACACGAAACTACTAAGAAAAGAAAAATAACACCTAATCTAGACACAAATTCGATCAAACAACAACACCACTTCGGCCAAGACACCCAACCCATAGAATAACGTCTTTTTGTAAGATTTTCGACCTTGGACACCTCTTCTAATGTTAGGAAACAAAGATCTAACACAATAAAACAAAAAACACACAAAAATAACAAGAAAACTAGGCACAAATCTCGGCCAAAACAACAAGACACAATTTTAGCCAAGACAACAAGAATGGACAGATTTGCTTCTTTTTGGAATTTTCAGCTTTTCAACACCTCTTTTTTTTTATTTTTCGACTTAGAGAGCCTAAGATTGGTAGTGTAGGGACACAACCAGACTTATCTCTGATACCAAACGGTATCTAAAAGAGCACAAAAATAGTCCGCAAACACACAAACAGTCCACACACAAAAGACACTAAACGGAAACAACAAACTCAAACTTAAACGATAAAGAAGATATGTAACTTGACATAATGAGAACTCATAATGCAGCAGATAAAGAGTGTATTAATACTCTAAAACCTCCACAAAACAAGTTAACAAGCACCACGTTCTTACGGAACACAAGAGGAACTCGGTTCACTCAAGCACTCTCGTTTTTAGCCGATACACACAACACAAGAAGAAACCATTTCTTGTGATGTCAAAGTGGTGGTCTACTCTCTTCTTGAGAGGAAAGTGATGTTCAATATTACAAGTGATTTCAAGAATGAGATAACTAAGAAAATAAGATAAGGGGTTCCTACTTATAGTCTATTACAAAAGAGATGGGAAATGACACATTTACCCTTAATGAAGGGTGTAGGTTTGGAGTGTATAAATGGGGATGACTTGTAGTGTTTTTAAGGCACTCAAGGTATGTCTTCACACTTTAATACATACACTCCCTTGAATGAACTTAAGACATGCTCAACCGCGTCCATTTTCATAAACGCGCATTGTAGTCTTTGTAGTTCCCGAGCTTGGACAAGGCTTTAAAAAAGGCTTCAAAAGGTCTTCAATTCCTTTATGAATCTGAAAAGTGGACCTTCAACAAAAACTTGTAATCCTTGTGCTCCTCATGCTTGTACCAGGATCGACCTTTGAAAGCCTATAAAATAGTTCAATAGGACTTCACAAAATAAATGCTAAGTGGGTATTAGTTCCTTCAAAAGGTTATAATCTGTTGATAGAGTATGTGACCCTAATAAAATTCTCAATCAATGTGAACAATGTGGGGCAGGACTACTTTAAAGGAATAAGGGGGTTGAGTTAGTGATTTACATATACCTACTATTTATATTAGTAATGTTGTTTTGGGTACACAAAATCTGTATGTTAGTTCACTAACTTCAACACAAGTACAAGAATTTTCAAGAACACTTATGAATTTTTCCAACACCTTCAACACAAGTTCAATATGAACTACCAAAGAAGTGTGTTATTTTATTAATAAAAAAATGAAAAAGAATAAGCCAAGTCCTTTGAATTCACAAAGTGTCCTTAAGGAAATAATTTTCCTTAAGTACCCGAAGTTGCAGAATTTTCCTCCCATGATAAAATGTCTTCACAACCAGACTGTATCGTTACATCAAACTTTATGGTTTTCTTCGAACTCACTCAATGGGAGATGATCACTAAGAGTTTAGAAGCAAGAAAAATAGTTTTCAAGTGCAGAATATTCATTACAAACCTTGGGAAAAATGCAGGTTTATATAGCCATGAAGTGTCCCATTAGAAAGGAGGCAATGGTTCATTCAAAAAGGTGTATCCTTTGGAATAGTCATGTCTATCCATTCGAAACATTATGTCTTTTTCTGAACAATAACAACCATCCGAACAGTCATCCCTTTTTCCAAAATAGTGTGTCTTTTTCTTGAAGGGTTGCATCCATTTCGAGGCAGCATTTTGCGTTTGCAGTCATTTCTACACTACAAGTATGCATGTTCATGAAGGAAAAAATAATTTGCATTTTCTTCTTTGTATTTTCAGATCACTTGGAATTCCAAGTCTCAAATAAACTTTGTCCCAAAAATTTATCTCATCGATCGATCATTTGACAAATCCAAAGACGAAGCCCAAGACGAAGCCGAGCTGAGCGAGAGACAACAACGAAGGTGAGAGGCACTTCTTGGTTCTTGCCTCACTATCCATGTGGAGTTTTTTTTCATTATAATAGCACATGAAAGTTTCATTCTCCCACCAATGTGGAAGAATTAGTAAACTTTCCTTATTGTGAGCACATTTTCCTTTTAGGTGTGTTTTCACTTTTTCTTCACTAATTCCTCCATTTTCCATTCACACTTTCAACTTGAACTCAACAATGCACCACATGAATGGGGAATGGCTAATCTTTGTAAACTTTCACAGACAAGTATGTGATCATTAAGCAAAGACCGATTGCTTCTGGATAAGTAGGTTTTGCTTTTAACTTTCCTTAGTGAACATGCATCGAATGAACTGGGTAAATCTGTGGATTTGATATCTTCGAACTATCAAGCTTTAATGTACACCTAGATAACATATGTCACACAATCAGCCTTTTATTATTATGGTTCTCACCATTTTGTTCTTTTTAGCCATGAACACGTCCCAGTCTTATGAAATTTTAGAGTATAGGCCTTTACTAACATTCTCCTTAAAGCGGCTTTAACTTCTCCCTCACATAAGTGATTTTTAAAAATTCAATTCTACAGATTAAACTATTTGGTCAAACCTTCCAAATTTAGAAAATCATTAAAAGACTTTACACCCTAAGTATTATCCTTTTTTACTAAACATTATCTAAATCATGAGAATGGATTAGGTATATTGACAATGTTGAACCTGTCAGACACAACTTTGTTTGATTATTTGAACCTAGCTCTTGGGATTTCCAGTCTGCTAGGTAGAGTTATCGTGATCCTGACTTGTCCTAGGCCTTAAACCAATTCCCTTTCATGTTCTCTCAACTCTTTTTCTAGCTAGGCCTTTTGTAAGTGGATCCGACATATTATCCTTTGATATCACATAGTCAACAGTGATAATTCCACTAGAGAGAAATTCTCTAATGGTGTTATGTCTCTGTCTTATGTGACGAGATTTACCTTTGAACATCATGCTCCCTGCCCTACGTATTGTCGCTTAAATATCACAGTGTATACGTACTGGTGCTAATGGTTTGGGCCAATAAGGAATATCTTCTAAAAAATTTTGGAGTCATTCTGCTTCTTCGTTGGCTTTATCTAATGCGTTAAATTTTGATTCCATTGTAGAGTGAGCAATACATGTCTGTTTGGACGATTTCCAAGAGACTGCTCCTCCACCTATAGTAAATACATATCCACTCATGGATTTTACTTCATTCGATTCGGTGATCCAATTTGCATCAGTATATCCTTCAAGTACCACGACATATTTATTATAATGGAAAGAATATTAGGATACCCCAAAACACTTTTCATTGTCATCCAATGTGTTTTATTAGGATTAATCATGTACCGACTCACCTTACTAATAGCACATGCTATGTCTGGTCGTGTACAATTCATTATATACATTAAACATCCCAACACTCTTGCTACTCAAACTATGAGTCACTTTCACCTTCATTTTTTTGAAGTGCAAAGCTCACGTCCAATGGAGTCTTGGCAATACCAAATTCCAAATACTTTAATTTATTCAAGTACCTTTTCAATGTAATGAGGTTATGACAATGCCAACTCTTGTGGAGTTCTATGAATTCTTATTCCTAAGATCACATCCGCAACCCCAAGATCTTTCATATCAAACTTGCTCTCGAGCATTCGTTTCATTGCATTTATGTCAGAAATGTCTCTATTGATGATTAATATATAATCCACATTCAAACAAACAATGACCTTGTGATTTGTATAGTCTTTAATGTAAACACACTTATCACATTTATTTATCTTAAACCCATTTGCCAATATGGTTTTATCAAACTTTGTGTCCCAGTGTTTCGGTGCTTATTTTATTCCATAGAGTGACTTAACTAGTTAGCACACCTTATTTTCTTTTCCAAGAACTATAAAACCCTTAAGTTGTTCCATGTAATTTTTTCCTCCAATTTTCCATTTAGGAATGTTTTTTTCACATTCATTTGATAGATTTCAAGATCATATACCGCCGCCAAGGCAATTAACATCCGAATTAATGTTATCCTTATTACTGGCGAGTATGTATCAAAGTAATTAAGGCCTTCTTTCTGTTTGAAGCCTTTTACTACAAATCTTGCCTTATATTTTTCAATAGTACCATCCACTTTCATTTTCCTTTTGAAGATCCATTTAGAACCTAAAGGTTTATTTCCTGGAGGATGATCAACTAACTCCCACGTATGGTTGCTTAAGATTAAATCAATCCATTATTGACTACCTCTTTCAAAAAGGATGAGTCTGAAGACGACGTCGCTTCTTCAAATATTTTAGGCTCATTTTCTAAGAGAAATATTACAAATTTTGATCCAAATGAAGTTGACATTCTTTGATGTGTACTACATCTTGGATTCTCATCATTATGTACATCCTTACTTAGTTCACCTCGAAGTCCTTTATACCCTCCACTACACTGTTCATGTCTAGTTTGCTATGGATAAATATGTTTAAGGAATTCAGCTTTATCTTATTCAATTACCATATTTTAATTGATATCCAAATTTTCGAATTTAAGAACTAAAAATCGACATGCTTTAATACTTTTAGCATATCCTATGAACACACAATCCACTATCTTAGGTCTTATCTTTACCCTTTTAGGAATAGAAACTTGCACTTTCACTAAACACCTCCACACTTTGAAATATTTTAAGTTGGGTTTCCTTTCATTTCATTTTTCATATGGAATTGATTGTGTCTTACTATAGGGCACTCTATTGATTATTCGGTTAGCTGTAAGGATAGCTCCTCCCCTCCCCCCACAAGTTTTGCGGTAAACTTGAACTTATTAGTAAGGCATTCATTATTTCTTTTAAGGTTCAGTTTTTTCTTTCTGCAATTCTATTAAATTGAAGTGAATAAGGGGCCCTAGTTTGATAGACAATTTCATTCTCTACACATATTTCTACAAAAAGGGATTCATATTTTATATCCCTATCACTTCTTATTATTTTGATCTTTTTCTCTAACTGATTTTCAACTTCTGTTTTATATTGCCTAAATGCACCGATTGCATCATCCTTGTTGTTTAGCAAATAAACATAACAATATCTAGTGCAATCATTAATAAAAGTTATAAAATACTTTTTTTCACCACGAGATGGTGTTGACTTCATATCATAAATGTCAGTGTGGATTAAGTCTAAGGGATTGGAATTCCTTTCAACGAACTTATACGGATGCTTAGCGTACTTTGATTCCACAGACATTTGTCATTTTGATTTATTGCACTCAAAGTTTGGCAAAACATCTAGGCTAATCAGTTTTCGCAAGGTTTTATAATTGGTATATCCTAATCGTTCATGCCATAAATCATTAGACTCAAACATGTAAGAAGAAACAGAACTTATATTGATTTCAACATTCATTATATTCATCTTATATGGTCCCTCAGTGATATAACCTTCTCCTATGTACTCTTCCCCTTTGCTAATTATAATTTTCTGGAAACACATACACATTTGAATCCATTTTTTCAAGAAGTGATATAGAAATCAAGTTCTTTCTTAAATCCGTTACATACCGGACATTTTTGAGAGTCAAACTTTTCCTGAAGTCATTTTCAAGCATACTTTTCCTGTCCCTTAAACTTTTGCAGTTGCAGAGTTTGTCATATAAATCTTCTCTTCACCTTAAACAGGAGCGAATAAAGCAAACAACTCTTTATTTGCACAAATGGGGTGGGTGGTACCAGAATCCATCCACCATTCTCGAGAATTTTCCACTAAGTTACATTCTGAAAGCATGGCACATAGATCATCTATTTAGTTCTTGGATTCAGCCATATTTGTTTCATCCTATTTTTTGGGTTTCTTTGGGGCATGACAATCTGTAGACTTATGGCCAATCTTTCCATAATTAAAGCATTTGCCTTTGATTTTCTTCTTAGGCTAAATGCTTTTTTGTTCAGCTTTCTTTCACTTCTTTAAGTTGTTGGGGTTGTCTTCTACAATGTTAGCTCTATTCATTGCAGAATTTCCTATGGACCTCCTCTTTATGGCTTTAATGTCTTCCTCAATGCACAACCTTACAATGAGTTCTTCGACTGTCATCTCCTATTATTTATGTTTCAAGTAATTCTTGAAGTCCTTTCAGAAAGGTGTTAACTTCTCAATAATCACAGCAACATGAAATGCCTCGTTCACAACCAAACCTTCTACAAGGAGATCATGGATGATGACTTACAACTCCTGTACTAGAAAAATGGCAGTCTTGCTTTCGATCATTTTGTACTCTAGGAATCGTGCAACATAGAACTTCTTGGTTCCCGCATCTTCAGTCTTATATTTCTTTTCCAACGCATTTCACAATTCTTTCGATGTCATCATTACGTTGTAGACGTTTTATAAGTCATCTTAGAGGCCAGTTAGGATGTAATTCCTACATAGGAAATCAAAATGTTTCCATGCCTCTATTACAATGAATCGCTCCTAGTCCGAAGTTGCTTCGGCCATTTCTAGAGTATCTTCTAAAATAAACATTTGAAGACATAAGGTTGTTAGATAAAAGAACATCTTCTATTCCCACCTCTTGAAACCAACTACACAAAATTTTCTGGGCTTTTCCGCGAGTGCCATAGCTTGTGGCATATTTGTGTGACTGGTTGTGGCAACATTAGTTGTTGCCAGACTTGTCACACCATCAACATGACCTTCTGTAGTCATTTTTTCTGTCACAAAAAGATAGTCAACTTTAGTATACAAATATACTTATACAAGTTTGTAGCAACTTATAAATACCACTTGTTTCTAGTTGAATGATGGAGTTTTTATATCTTCCAATCATTAACCGAATGACCTCCAACGTGTGATGAAGATTTTATTTCTTCAAATCACTTGTTAAGTTCAAACGGAGTAGAAAGCTTAAAGCTTTAATCTCCAGAAACTCAAACAATGCATATTATCAAGGTTATTTTCATTGGATTGTTGTTTCGGGTACAAAAAATAATCTTCAACACAAGTTCAAAACTTTTCAAGAACACCTATGAAGTTTTCCAACACCTTCAATACAAGTTCAATATGAACTATCAAGGAAGTGTGTTATTTTATTATGAAAAAATATGAAACAGAATAAGCCAAGTGCTTCGAATTCACGAAGTAACCTTAAGGATATAATTCCCCTCAAGTATCCAAGGTTGCAAAATTTTTCTCCTACTATGAAATGTCTTCATAACCAGACTGTAGCGGTACCTCAAACTTTCTAGTATTCTTCAAACTCACTCAATGGGAAATGATCACACGAAATTTTTAGAAGCAAGAGAAATGGTTTTGAAGTGCAGAAATTTCATTACAAACCTATGGAAAAATGTAGGTTTATATAGCCATGAAGTGCCCCTTCGGAAAGGAGGCAATGGTTCATTTGAAAAGGTGTAACCTTTGGAACAGTCATGTCTGTCCATTTGAAACATTGTGTATTTTTCTAAAAAGTCACAACCATCCAAACAATCATCCCTTTTCCTTAAATAGTGTGTCTTTTCCTCAAAAGGTTGCATCCCTTTCGAGGCAGCATTTCGCATTTGCAATCGTTTCTACACTGCATGTATGACCGTTCATGGAGGAAAAAGTAATTTAAATTTTTTTCTTTGGATTTTCGAATCACTTGATTTTCCAAGTTTCGAATAATATTTGTTAATTCCAAATTGAAGCCAAAGCCGAGGACGATGACGACACGAGACAGCTCTTGGTTCTTGCCTCACTAGACTTGGTGCTAAGATTGGCTAATCGAATAGCTGTATAGCTGGTATGGGGAGTAGTACTAAGGAGACGCTATTGGAGATCACATGATTTTATTTGGGTGAATTCCCTATTTATATATTTTGGGTAGCCTTTATCACAAAAAAGTGCAACAAGAAAAGTTTTCATAAGTTAATCTTGACATTGGCTTGCATTTTATGTATGTAGACCACATGTAATAAATTGTGTTATTCTCAGCATATAATTTTTAGGAAACAATGTATACAACCCAAAAGTATTCTCAAAGGGGTAAACAAATTATATAGGGATTACCTATGGTGGAGTACTAATAGTAACACGATGGTGGCCCTTATAAATTAGGAGAAGGTGCAAACCGAAAAATTTTATGAGAAATGGATAAATTGAGTAGTAAAATATGGTCTACTGAATTTTAAAATGTGGTATGCTGAATTTAAAGAAGATTTAGTTGGTGGTCTACTTTGAAAACTTATTTTAATAAATAGACATCATTTCATTTTTTATTTAAATTTTTAGGGTTTGAGATAAAGTGGTGGGGTATGGATTAAAGTGCTAAAAAAAAGTTTTTGGCACCCCTTATGTATTTTTTAAATACTTTTTTAAACCCATTTTTTCATTAAATACCAAAGTTTTTTTTCTCTCTCCTCACTCTCTCGTCTCTCCCACTTCTTCTCTCCCATCCATCATTTTTCATTTTTTAGCTTGAGTAAATCTTGAAGTAACTTCAATCTTCAACTTCAGGTAAGTTATATTCATCTTCCAAGTAATTTGTGCTCTATATTGATGGTTTTTTTTTGTTTTTTTTTTAGCCGATTCAACTGGTTCGAGTGAAAAAATTATTTTTTTAAAAAAATAGGGCCTGATTCAACTTAAATTGGTTGTTTTTAGTTGGTATTTATTTCATTGTTGATGGATAGTTGGTGTATATCGATTATCCTTGGCGATTGTATGTTGAAATTTTTTCGCTAATTTTAGCAGAATGTGCCAAGAAATGTGATTTTTGTTCAAACTTTTGTTCAATGTAATGGTGTTGTAGAAGCATGTTCATGTTGGGGATTCCTTGGTTTGAATCATACTCGTATTAGGTATTTGGTCGAAAAAATTGAATTTTTTTTGGAATATGGGGCTTGATTTTACTTAAAATTTGTGTTTTAAAGTTGGTATTGGTTTGATTGTGCATTGTCTTGGTTGGATTTTTATTTCCCTTGACGATTGCATTGATATTTTTTTTTGAATTTTTCTGAATTATCATGCTAAAAATCTGGGTTCGTTCCTGTTTTTGTTCAATATAATGGTGATTTAGATGCATGTTTTAGTGGGTAATGGAACTGTTTTAGATGCATTTTGCTGTTCTGCTAATAGACAATTGGTGTGCTGTAGCTGCTGTAATGTTAATAGACTATTAGGTCGATTAGGTATTTATTTGCTGTTATAGCTGAGAAATATTATTTTTTGTCCGTAGATCATAAAAAATGGCTAGAGGAAATAAACGCAAAGATGTAGATGTTGAGAGGTTCAAGAAAACAAAAAACGAGTAATTGATGAATCGAAGAATAGAAATTGCAACGATGAAGTTGTTGAAGCTTCGGTTCGAGATGAGCCGGAGGAAATAGAAATGGAGCCTAGAATAGATGAAGAAGCATTAATCTTTTCCCCACTACTGAAAAATTTTCCAATAGTGACAGTTGCGAAACCATTGCAATAGATAAAAAAAACTGTTGTCATAGCTCTACCGCAACAGTTCAGCAAGCGTCCTATATGTGGACGTTGTGATAGATCTATGATGACGGTTTATATGACGGTTGTATGAAACCATCGCTATAGGTCAAGCTATGACCACGGTTGTCTGGAACCATCGCCATTGACCTATTGCTATGGTATTTTTTAACTTATTAAGATGCCTATTTTTATCTATTCCAACGATCACTAACCGTTGCAATAGATTCTATTGCAACAACACTAAACCATTGCAATAGCATCTAAATCGTTGCAATAGCAGCTATTGCTACACTTCTATTATTCCGTTGAAACACTTTTTGAGTACCTATTACAGATATTTCATTGCTTATTGGGACTCGTATTTTCATCTATTACAATGGCTACTAACCGTTGCAATAGATTCTATTGCAACATTAAACTGTTACAATAGCATCTATTGCAATGCTTTTGTTATTCTGCTGCAACACTTTTTGACTACCTATTACAATGGTTTATTGATCTATTGCAACGATTGTTGCCACATGTTATTAAATTTAAACAATTTATATAAATAGTCACTCGTAAATTTACATACATAATAAATTATAACACAATATATACACATCACAAAATAAAATCATTCATTAATAATCTCATAATTCAAAATATGCAACAAGCTAGTAATTTAAACCCAAAAGTAAAATATAATCAAGTCCAAATAATTAGTTAAGTTTTTATATAGTAGCAAGTTCGAGTCGCGATAAGTTTCAAGAAATTCAACACAAAACTATTGATATTAGAGCATTTACCCACAACCCAAAAATTTTCTCAAGTAAGGTCAATGCCTTCATCACTTTCTTCATCTCTTTCTTTATTTTGGACATCTATAAAAAGAGAACAAATAATATAAATTAGCACTTCAATGACAACATAAAAAGATTAGAATCACACTGCAACATGATATAATGGGTCAATGTCTCGTTGGAGTTCTACTTTAAGCATTTTGAGTTCACATCAGGACGATTAAGTCGGGCTCTTAGTCATATCTTGATTCACATATAACATATAATACAATGAGTCTACCGGGAAGACATAATTCCAGTTACTCACAGGCCAGCAGGCATATAAAATCTACATTCAATACCAACTCTGTTCAAGGGGAATAGTTTAGGGGCTTATGAGTGGGTTTATACTGCTATGTCCTACTTGGAAAAGGCCCCCAAAAAGATTAGAAAGTTTGTAGACCATAGACATTATCTCATGAATAATAACTATCTACCAAATGGAGAGCTGCCCTAAAATTGGTTAACTTGATAAGTACTACGTTCAACAAAAACGTATTCAGTATAACCCCGTAGTCTCACAGAGGCAGTACAGAAATCAAAACAAGGTAATTATTAGCATACACATTTAAGAATTTGAATATTTTTCTTAAACTAGCTCCTCAAAGAAATGATGATCCAATAATCATTTATGGCTTGTTACGTAGGTAAAATGTAGAGATATGATGTTTGTTCATTTATGAAAATGTAAAAGTTCTTCTAGCTTAGAGCTAAGACTGCTATATTTTACACGATCGCATTGATAGGACAGCCTTAGAGCTTTTTATGTGATGCAATCATCTGAATACTACAATATGCTTATGCAATTGCAGAACATAATTGGCAAGTTGAAGACCGAAAAATACGGAAGCAGAATTCTTGAAGAGTTACTAGTTAAGAGTCTAATCCCCAACAAGATGCAGAAGGAAGCAAAGAGACAAAGCCAAAGTTGTTAAGAAGTTGAAAACCAAGAGAACTGTTGTAGTCCTTGAAAGTAGTGAAGATGAAGCATGAAAATACATTACAGGCCTATCACATTATAGTACTTACATTCTTCCTTTATTTTGTGTTACATACAGACAAACATATAGTGTCATCTTTATTTGTTTCTACCTTGTAACTGCTTACACTAATGCAGATTCAAAAAATAATCTAAGTCATGACACCAGTACTATTACAGCATGACTTTACAACAACTACGACACCATAACAACTGAAAGTTGTACCAGCTAGTAGTGCTATATATAGTTAGCTATATATGCGCAAACAGTCACCATAACCAACTTATAACCAGGCCAACTTATACTAATACCAAACTAGCGACTGCATGAACAGATTCTAACCAAGCCACAATACCAAACTACTAATACCAAACTAAACTACTAAAAGATATACTCATATTCCTTTGTCCATTTAAACTTTACCTTTTTTGTAGCTCAATAAGTTGAGTTGCACTAAACTAAGAAGGTTGTCTTAGAAATACAATTCTCTTTGATTGTAAGTTGATATTACCAAAATCAAGATCGGTCTTTGACTAGTGGATGGCTTTTTGTGACAAATGAAGTATGATATCTATACACTACAAAAATAATTTATTGTCATTACCTTGTCCTAGAGGATGTAGATAATGCACATTTATTTTTTGGGTATTGCCTTCCTTCTTCACAACCAGCACCAATGCACACCTAAAGGAACCCAATCACTATTAAGGTTCATCTATTCCTATAGAATGGATAACTTTGCAAGTAAGAAACCAAACATCACAACCACTGCTTAACAGAATCCCAAGCAGTTACTAAAACAGTACCATTTCCTAGACTCAAAAAATTACATAAAACTGTACAGATGTAATACAATAAAAACTAGCACATGAATTGTTTAATCTTGAGGTTTAGAATTTGCACAACCCGGAGAACCGTGATGATCAATGCAATACCCTAGTTAAGAGAAACAAAAATTCATTACCTTGAATCGATACTAATATAAGCAAAAATAGAGCCATCCAATTATCAATTTACCCTCTTTTCCTTTTGTTCACGGAAGATACACGAAACTGATATGATATTAGACAAAGAAAAAGTATGACTATCCAACAGCACTTTCAAGAATATCTTGACCTATCCAAGCAAACGAGATATGATGGTAAACTACCCACAGAACTGCAAAGGCTTTGCAGAATGGAGAAATCGCCAGCGTTAGATATGAAACAGGTCCCAGAAAAGGAATTTTAATGAATGACTTTCCAAAACGTTCAAACCATCTGAAACTATATATAATGACTGTTAGCTACACTTTTAATTGTGGTATGTAAAATGAACTTAAAATCTTATTACAAAAAAATAAAAAAAAAAATTTAGTAGGAAGGACTGACAAAAGCAATTGATGACAAGGTGTCCATAATGCGCCACAATGAAAGAGCACACACCCAGGGTGATATGAAAGAGTACATGGTGCTCAAGGCACCATCTACCCCCTTCTCCCAACAAAAGAAAAGGAAAGGAAAGATAATTTTTTCATATCCGCACCATAGGTTCATCCAAACAAAAAGAGCATTTGAAAAATCAAAAGCAATCACCAAAATCGAGGATTAGAAAGGTAACTTTTTCATATACGCACCATAAGGGATCCATCAACAGCTCTTTTGGCCCTACCAGAAACTTGAGAATCCACTAATTTTAATTTCTTTGGGTCACCTATCAGATGATAAAGTAAAAGCATATGTGAGTAACAAGAATGGTAATAGGTGAATGATATGAGGATTATGCCCTCAATATTGGGAAAAGAAATAGCCATTACACACAATTGAATAAAACTCAAGATTTTATAATCTCTGAAGTCTGATCACAGTTTGGCAGAAAGTGCAAGTGAAGCATCAAGAGATAGTTAAATTCAACTTATTTCACTTTAAATTGACACTGTCACATGTTGGAAGAGGCAGTATATTCAATCACAGGGCCAACACTTCAGTCTATTCTAAATCAAAAAGGCTGTCATACCATCCCCCAATATTAAATTTAAAAATAAAAATGATGTATTTGTGCATACCTGCACAAGACACTTTTGCTTGAAGTTGCAAATATCCTATAGCGAGAATAAAATGAGACACGGTCCTTTACATGGTTTACTCATGTCCTACATCGACCTCCAAATGCACCAGTTTGCAGGTGTGAAACCATTATGAGTAAGGTGTTAAAAAGGGATGACATATCCTAAAATCAATGGAAAGAATATTTTTTGGAAAGGCTAAAAATCTCATGGACTCCATGCAAACTTGGCAAAAAATGGGGAATAATTCAGAAAAAGGTTTAACATGACCATAACAATTAGTTAAGAATACATGTTAGTCATGTTAGTATGATTACTTCAGTTCCTGCTTTCTGGTAGTTTTTTGGTCTTGCCAGAGATCTTCAACCTTATTTTAATATTATTTAAGTTTAATTGAGGTATAATTGTTGGTGTATATATCTACTCCTTGAACTGGTATATTCAGTAATGGACTTACCTAAAAAAGAATGAACATGCAAATGCCAGGAAATGTATTACAAGAATGAAAAAGAACCTCAATGGAATTCTCGAGAAAATACTTACTCTGCAAGAGCTTCTCAAGCTGGCTAACAAATGATGGAGAAACTGTGGATGAGAGGATAACAGATCCTCCAGATGAAAGAGCTATAAACATCAGGAGAGACAGTTAGTTGGTTGGTCCTGCCCAAAGATCTAGAAGTGAGAGAATAGTATTATCAAACACATCGCCTTGATCTGCATAAGAACACTTTTAGCTTGCAGTTCATTTGTAACCATTACTATAAGTACGTCTACATCTGAAACAATTAAGGTGGTAAAACAAACATTTAAAAGGACTAGCAAACGGCAAGTAGCATCAAACTTTTGTCATACTGCTCCTCAAAAAGTAAAGAAGCGACTTTCAATCACATATTAGGGAATTGATATAATGGTTATACTACAATACATTGGACTTGTTGAGCAGAACACAAAGTATTGTCTGATAAATACTTATTCCGAGTTATAATGTGCAAATCCAAGAAAGATGGAAGTGGAAGCCCAGCTGTTCACAATTTCTTCTTGATTGTAGGGAGATAGATGGCCTTGGCTTTTATAAGATTGTTAGTCCACCTTGTTCTCACTCATCCAGAAAGTAACTCATACAACCTCTCTTCAATATGATTAAGAAAAAAAAAGAATTGCAGACCCAGCTCTTTTCTAAGTAGACATGATATATGGATAACGCAAGAACTGAAGATTGTCATCAGTTTCTTTATATATGATGAACACTTCAAAATGAAATGAATGTTAATTTTACTTTGGGATACTTCTGCAGGAGTACTACCAGTCAAGCCACCTGCATCTGCAAATCAAGATAGTGATGGTGGGTACACCTACAATTCATGAGAGAAAGGATTGACATTACTTTCACTTAGTTATTGGCATTAAATAAATCACAAAAAAACCTCTGAAGTTAGCCAATACACAACATAAATCATGTGTATACACTTCAAGGTACTTGGTACAGAGAGATGTTTGTAGCAATATGTACAATTGATCAAAAAAATTAAGGAAGCCAATATTTTCATTAGGTCAATAAGCTTCTATTTTGTTGTGGGAATTCTTTGACAAATCAGAAACAAACACCCACAAGTGCAGACATAATATCAGATACTGTACAAAATTTTGTTCTACTGTTACTTGCAGTTTTGTTCCTCAGAGTATCTCTTTGGATGTAACAGCGGACAAGGAAAGAAAAGAACATCAAATGATTAGCTTTTAGTTCTCAGAAGTGGACAAAAAAATGACTAAGTTTTTCCCACAACTTCCTTATTTTGAACTATAAAACACCCTAAAACTGAATCACCTTCTCTAAGTTTTCAAAGGGCAACAATATGTTGCCCGAAAGCCATTATCCTAAACTTTGACATTTTGTTATGAGCAGATAATTTATTTTTACCCTAAATTTAAAATCTACCATGGTTCTGATGCACTACATGGAATTCAGCCTTAGACAGAGTAGCATTTATGGAAAAGGCACATCAAATTAAAATTTCAAATTTCCCACCACTCTTTTTAGACATTCCAAAACTTCAAGTAAATGGAAAATGTATTATTTTCCTTGAGTGTCATTGGAAAAACATCTATTCATTGACTTAGGATATCTACTACTTAGTTATCTAAAATTATATTTTGACATGGAACTGGTTCAGCACCAAATATAAAGGAAGTAAGGCATTACATCATAACCAATGACGCAGAAACTTGATTTCAGCAAATGAGTTGCCATGCCAAATCCCATAGCACCAAGGCCAATGAAACCAATTCGCTTCACATCATCAGATTGGGAAGTAATTTGACTGGTCAGTTCCTCTGGGTTGTAACTTTTAGAATTGACCACATCAGCTAAATTAACCTTCTCGCCACAAAAGATATTTCTACGATAGCTAAGTAAACAAAAAGCTGTTGATTATGCTATTCAGATGCAAAAAAGTCATGTACCTATGATACTGATCTATAAACAATAACAACCAGAACAATACCTTGTCTTAATATCCTTGACATATCTACTAGGTGCTATACTAACAACTGAGCATACAAAATAACCATGTTAGAACAACCCTAGGAGCTTCATTGTTACTTGTTCTTCTACATGTCCAGTTCAAAAATAGTAAATTACAAATATCAACTTTTTTGGTAATGCTGCTGTTAGTGCCATTGCATTCTTTGCTAGCATCCAAAAATACAATTTTTTGCACGTTTGTGATTTCCAACATAACGATCATAATCAGCAGAATTACATGGAGAAATAAAAAATCTTCATGCAATCAAATGAACCCAGTAATCAAATATTCTCTAAGGAGAAGAAAAACCCAAAATCCCCAAAAATTAGGTCAAAGTCTAGAAGAATACACTAACCTTAAAATCCCCAAATTGAAGCCATTGAAGTGCAAATTCGAGAGAAATTGAAGTGTAATTTTTGTCTACTTTCCAAAACAAATTAAGAGCTAAAATTCGATCCCACTTTCCAACACTAAGAGAAATTGAAGTGCAACATTAGCCCTAATCGCAAATTGAAGAGCAAATTCGATATGAAAATAAAGTCCAAATCAGATATGGTTTATATTTAACTCATCAAAATGCAATTCTACATTCGGTCTAAAGCTCACTACTGTTGGTACGAAGCTTACCAAAACAACCTAATCACAGATGTGTTAGTCTGAATATCCCTGGCATCAGTAAATCGATTTTTGAAGCGGCACCAGTAAATCCCATAGAGCTCAGCCCCGACAGCTCACTACCAGATCGTCTCCACAAGATTGAATTGTTGTAGCGGTTGTAGCAATTATAGCGATTGATTGTAGCAATTGTTGTAGCGATTGTAGCAAATAAAAGGTTTAAGAGTGTAGTAGTTTTAAGCTAAGAGAACCAGCCGTTTCCAAAGTTTTATTAAAATGTTTTTTTTTTTTTTTTTTTTTTTGGCATACTTGATGAAATTTCTCGTGAAAATTGAGGGAATAAAATAAGTATTGTTGCAGCTTATTTTATTTATTTATTGCAACACTTAATTGTCAAAAGCGGCAGTTATAGTGTTAAATTATAGCTAATAGAATAATTATTTTTGACAATACTTGAAACCGTTGCAATAGACCACTTATTGCAATGCTTTGTTAACCATCGCCAAAAAGTTCATTACCATAGCGGTAATTTCCAATAGTTCTCACTATACAAGGTTTATTTCGGCTGAGAGGTACGACCTTGCCACAGTCATGGATGATGATAGATCATTTTCAGCTAAGATATCTATTAGGTCTCATTTGAAAATGTTAGATGAATTTAAACAAGTTGTTATTGATGAACGTCTGAAATCTAGGTTTAAGAATTCCCTTTTTAGTGGTTTATGGGACTCACCAGAACATGTGAAGTTCAATGTACAGCTTGTCCACTATACACTTTTTCGTCGAGTTGAACATGACAACAAGCTGCATGAAATGTGGTTCTGCATCAACGACAGATGTACATGTTTTGTCATGAAGGAGTTTGCACTAATCGTGGGTTTAAACTGTGGACGTTATCCTCGTGATTCAAAATATGTCAAAGCGATGGATGAGGGTGAAATATTTTTCAAAAAGATTTCAAAAGAGAGAAATGTGAATGCCACGAGATTATTGAAGCTTATTAGAGGTGGGAGACTGGACAAGGAGGACAAGTTCAAATGTTGCTTGCTTTGGTTTGTGCACTGCATATTGCTTGCATACGACTTGTCAAAAATTATGAACATAGACACCATCAAGATGGTGGATAAGTTGAGCTTCTTTGATAGATACCCTTGGGGTAAGGAGTTATTTTCCTTGACTCTAGACTATCTAAAGAAGTGGATAGAATTCAGCAAGCAGAAGAATACATTTGTGAAAAAAAGAAGTTCCATCGTACGCTCTCTACGGATTTCCTAGGGTTTTTCTGGTATTGATTATAAACCATTGAAGTAGTTTATTATATATACTGTAATTTATCTAGGGTGTCTATACTATACTGATTTAGTTACATGTTTTTATTTTTTCTTTTGATCACAGATATATACGAAGCCTTTCCCGAGCTCGGCAGAGGAAATGGTAAATCAACTGAAGACCATCTTTTCATTCCCCGATTACTCAGATGACACACCTCAAAAGGAAACAAACTAATCAATGGTGATCCATACTTGAACGGATGGAGCAAAAACGTATGAAACTAATTTTCTGAAAAATACTTTTATCAACATTGTGTTGCTCAATAATCACATTTGCCTATTAATCTGAAGAGAGTACACCTGTACCTTATCCCTATGGTCCATGAAATGAAGCAGCATTACATTAAAAGTTTAAAGCATTCATGGACGAATTGAAGGACACATTCACCGATGACTTGAAGGCCCATCTGGAGGGTGTGACTATCATCACCTCATCGAAGGATGTTCAGGATGAGGATGATGACCGGGATTTGGGTGAAAATGTTATTTCAAGGTATGTTACTCGGGGTGCAAGGACAAGTAAGCTAAGAGCATCCGAAAAAACACCGATGATTCAAAATTTGGAAGAGCGCGTGTTTAGGCTGGAGAAGTCGATCAAGGACATTATTTATTGTAGGATGGAGGAAAGGCTGAGGAGAGCAGAAAAGAGAAGAAAACGAAGACAGATAAAGATGAAGGTAATATCTGTTGTGTATATTATAGAAGTTTCATATTTTATATAATCCATTTTACCTATAATAGAATCTATACCATTCTTCATCAACAGATAGCTTAGTTTATAATAAATGGTAAATACTTGATAATGCAGATGCGCAGATCCAAAGTCAGCATTTATCAGCGAGGGTTGTCCTCGATGACAGTGGCATTAAGGAAGTGCTCCTTGAGGCAACATCTTTAGAACATGCCTCGATCAATGCTTATGAGGTGATAATCCCTGATGTTGCAGTTATAGTAGAGAAGGAAAATCCCGATGAAGGCAATGAAGAGAAATAAAAAGAAAAATATGAAAAAACTGTTTGTGAAAAAGACAAAAAAGTTGAGGAATCAGCTGGTGTGGAGAAGGAGAATTATGAAGAAGGGTAGGATGAAAAAGATGAAAAAAGTGTTTGTGAAGAAGAAAACAGTAAAGGAGATGGAAAGCAGAAGAGGAAGAAAGAGAAGGGAAGAATGCAGCAAGTGAAGTAGAGAAAAAAAAGGAAGAAGAACATTAACAAGAAGGAAAAAAAATAATGCATTAGAAAAAAAGGTATCGCGAAGGAAGTAAATGAAAATGCATTTTCGAACATCGATGATTTTCTTAAGATAGTTACTCATGACATCAACAAGATATAAGTGGAAGATGAAAATGTTGAGGAATGTTTAGATAATGTTTAATTTTTATTTGTGGCTGATGTTTATTTGTGTTAAACAAGACAATCTTAACTTCTTTATTTTTCAGCTCAGAATTTGTGGAGCTGAACAATTTTGTTTTCAAAACTGCTTTTATAGTTTATGATAAATATTTTAAATTTTATATAATCAATGTATCACTGAATTTACATGAATGTCATCATTGATTATAGACTCTGACTAAAAGGTAAATCATATATAGTAAGTGTTGTGTAGTCGATTAATGAAAAAAGATAAACCATACATAATATAAGTGAAAAGTAGTCAATTAATTAAAGAGATAGAATACATTCAATCTCACTACACTCCCATTACACCTTTCCAAAAATCTAAAACTTATAGTAAACCTTACACCATAGTTTTCATGCCCTTTTTTTTTTCTTCAGCCATAGCCAACGTATGCTTAAGTTTATCCCTCTCAATTTCAACGTCTGTCTACAATCCTTTTGAGTGATCAATATTGTATTCTGATTCTCTAAATAATGTCATAAGAAGATCCTTATATTCTTCAAAATCTCTAAGCCTTTCCAACATTTCAAACTTTGTAATGCCTTGAAATTTTGATTCCCCGGAATAGGAGGGAATCCACTTGAAATTAGAGCTTCCACCATTATCCTAAAATAAAGATGATAAATTACTAATGTGTATTATGCGATGAACATAAATAAATTCTTACTTAAACAAAAATAAACATTTCCAACCGCACAGTTATAGAATTTTCAACCTGGATTATTATTGGTTCATGATGTTTTCAACACCGCGGTATTACCACAACGATAAATATAAGTATTTTTGGATGTTTGAAATGACTGCAACATTGTTATTGTTGAAGCAAAACTAGAAATATATGAATAAATGAATATGGTGAAGTTCAAAAGGGTCCCTTTCATTTATATAGTAGGGCTACCAAAATCTGACCATTGGAAAATCTAAACATTTGAATTGTACCATTGAAGTAAATTCAAATGGTTTATCATTTACTTCATAGGGTCTCTAAAGAATGTTTATGTCTTCTATAATTGACAAGGGTACATATGCATTATATACTGTTGGCTTTGTTGATGATTAACTGTATTGACATATGATCAATTTCTACTAAGGTTGATTATCGACCTAAATAATAGTCTATGCTTAACTTACTGAATATATAGACAACTTAAAATAATGACAAAAAAGGAGAAATTATGTTAAATAAAATTAAAGTGTGTCAATTAACACTATTGAAAAGCAATTTACGTACATTAATTGTGACTCCCAATCACTTTTGGATGAGATCAAGTATTATCTAAGGTACACTGTAGTTGTAGATCATGAGATGGAACTAAAAATGGGAGAAATAAAATAAATTAAAATAAAATAAAATAAAAATGAATAATTCAAGCACTAAAGAACAACTACATATCATGACATGAGATTAAACTTGTGTAATAACCATAAGGAAAAATAATGGTTGTCACTTATGAGTGTTCAATGGACAAGTAGTGTTTGAGAACAAGAAGTCCTTCCCAACATAAATGCTTGTTCTGAGTAATTGATTGTTACTACGATTGCCCTCGCCTGTACTAATTTAACGAGTGTCCAATTATTTTATACTCTCATATTATGATATTTAGTCACTTTACATTACGTGAATAGTGTTTATTTTATTTTATTTCTTTTTTTTTTAATCTCACCTCTTTTAAAAATAGACGTAGTTGGTCGATACATGACTAATAATATAGTCTGGTATAGATAAAGATAATTATCTATAATATATGCAAGATATCATCATAGGTTTATTTTCAAAGGAGGTGAGATTAAAGAAAAAGATAAATAAAATAAAATAAAATAAACATCATTCACGCAATGTAAAGTGACTAAATATCACAATATGAGAGGACAAAATAATTGTATACTTAATCAAATGAGTATAGGGGAATGCAATGGTAGTAACAACCAAATACTCAGAATAAGCATCTGTGTTGAGAAGTACTTCTTGTTCTCAAAAACTACTTGTCCATTGAACACTCACAAGTGACAATCATCATCTTTCTAATGGTCATTACACAAGTCTAATCTCATGTCAGGATCTATAGTTGTTCTTTAGTGCTTGGATGATTCGTATTTATTTTATTTTATTTTGATTTATTTTATTTCTCCCCTTTTTAGTCCCATCTCATGATCTACGACTACAGTGTTCCTTAACTAACACTTGATCTCATTCAAAAGTGATTGGGAGTCGCAATTGATGTATCTAAATTACTTTACAATATTTTAATGGTGTTAATTGACATACTTTAATTTAATTTAATTTAATTTCTCCATTTTTGTCATTATTTTAAGTTGTTCATATATTTAGTAAGTTGAGCATAGACTATTATGTAGGTCGATAATCGGCCTTAGTATAAATCGATAATGTGTCAATACACTTAATCATCAACAAAGACAGATGTATATAATTCATACTTACCCTAGTCGATTATAATCTTATGACTTTCCTTTCTTACGATTAATGAAACAATCTTTAGAAAAGCTTAAATGTATTGTACTCAATATTTCGTAGTCAATTACATATTCGTATTGAGCGTATATAATTCTTATTTAGCGTAGTCGATTATGTATTCAATATTTTTTTCTTACGTTTCGTGAAATACTGTTTATAAATCTTTAAACAGGCACTACTGAAGAATCATCAACAAACACTGGAAGGCATAAAATCATTATACATAAATAAAAAATAAAGAAAACATAAACTTGTTTATAGATAGATAAAAGTTCATTGCATATATATTTACCATTTTTGGGAAAAAATCCAAAACAAAAAGAAGAAAATGAAGCTTTTATTTACAAAATCCCACTATGAAAGCTTCATTCAACAATGAACTACACTAAACTAAACTAAACTAGATTACGGGGAAGAAGGGGTGATGAGCTCATAGGGGTCCCGGATGACCCTCACAGCTATGGATCGAAGAAAATGGGTCATCTACCAAAGATCCTATCCAGCTATCATTGATCAACGGCAAGACCCTCAAAAAGAAAACCCAGGCCGCTCTTAAGCCAGAGCAATTTGATGCTATTGATTGTTGTCATTTTGTGCATTAGCAAATGACCAATAGAAGCTCTACATAGTCTTAAGAAATTGGGTTTATAATCTTTTCTTGCAATTTATTTCTCCTTAGTGTTTTCTTAAAAAATTGTGTTTATAATCGACAAGGGCCTTTTTAAATAGACCAGAGCAAGAGTCAATCGACCAATAGAAGCTCTATATATGCTGATGGAAGGAAAAAGGCATATGGGAAAAGGAAACAAAAAGTCGTGACAGTTATGGCCGTCGAGTCATTTCAAATTATTGCGTCTCCCAAAGTGTAATAATTACGTTAAAATGTTCAGTGTATGAAGAAAAGTGTTTTTGTAATAGACTGCTTCAAAGGTCGACTATATACTATGCATCGCTCTATTATATATTTTGAGTCTAGTGTATAGTCTATATAGTACGTAGTATATAGTATATGTATTGGAATTTATAATGCATTGCAAAAAAAGTCAATTTTGACTGCAGTTCATTGTCTTTGAAAACAAAATACACATTACTTACTGTCTAGTGTATTTGATAAAACCAAAAACATAAAATACAATGCCAATCCTATTATCGTACGTTAAGGTTGCATGTTGTTCTCTTAGGTCCCGACCTTTTTCACTTGGAGCACGCGTTGCTTTTCTTGGGTCTTGAAGGCTCCAACACACTCTTGACATATCTTACCTTCTTTCTCCTGAGTTTGGGATTGAAATCGAGTGGAATTACTTGTATATCTAGATACTCCCACACTCCAATCCGATTCCAGAGGTGATGCATAAATAGGTTCCATGTATGTAAGGAGGTATGATTTTTTCGAATATGTGGGCGAAGATTAGTTGCAAATGGTAGTTCTATATTCATCCCCATTCTTCAAACGCAATGCTACAATTCCATGAGCGCATGTCAATTTCACCAAGTCGTACCTCCTGCAAGAACATGATTGTCTCGATAGATTAACTTTGGCGGAAGAACCACAATCAAGCATGGTGAATTCGTCGGTGCTTTCGTTTATGTTGTTTACATACAATTTGTCACCCTTGGATATGTTATCCATCAAGATCGGAATGAATGGTTTCCTTGAATTGTTCACCTCCGTATACCTCTTCCTAAATATTTCTCCAAACCTATGTACAATTGAATTGAAGATGGCCGCCACTGGATACTCTCTTTCGTCAAGCATCATTGAGTTGAGCGACTCGGAGATGTTTCTGGTAATGACGTTGAATCTATTACCTGGAAAGTGAGCTCGGCTTAACTTTTCAAGTCCAACATCATGCTCGAGAAAAGCTGCTATGCTGGAGCATCTTTTTAAGGGAATTGAAGTAGTCATTAAATTCTTCCAATGTGTACGCCTTCGCCTCATGGTAGAACAAATAGAGAGAATCTATATAATGGTGATTTGTTTGAAGATTTTCACCAAGATACCTCATACAAACACCTTGACGCACAAGAGAATAATGCCTTGTGAGGCCATTGGTGATGCTTACATGTCTGTCGGAGATAACGTATAAATTTGGTTCATCAACGACAAAGGCCTTAAGTTTCTTAAAGAAGAAGACCCACGACGTATCATTCTCCTTATCCACCACACAATACGCTAAGGGATAGATATGATTTTGCGTATCTTGAGCGACAGTGGACAGCAGCACGCCCTCATACTTGCCAGATAAATATGTTCCATCAATGGCAATAACCTTTCTCATGTGTGGATATCCACAGACGGAAGTCCCAACCGCTATAAAGTAGTACATAAACTAGCCCGACTCCTCATCGACCATAAGGAAATTTATAGACCCTGGATTAAGGCCATTGAACATATATGAAAAGAAGGGCAACACTGCATATCTGTGCTCGGGTGTACCTCAAACTATGTTCTTCGCAATGACGCTTGGCATCCATCACTTCCAATAGCTCGACCTGCAATGTAGCTCCCTAAATACAATTCTCTCGGCCTCTTTCTTTCTTGGACCTTTGTTATCGATGAAAAAGTTCAAAATAAGTGAGGTAATGACCTCCGCGCTTACATTCTTGTGCTTTTCTATGACATGATCAACGCCACAAATATGCTCTCCAACATCCTTATGGATATAAATCCAACCCAATTCTTCAATCGAACATGCGTGCACCATCTACCAGCAAGTAGGGTCTACACACCTCATACTTAAGTATTTCTTATAACTCTTCACCTCTGTATAACTGAAAGACATTTTCACCAGTGCCTTCTTCAACAAAAGATGTAATATTTTCTTATCCTCGAATGTTTATCCTATACAAAGATTGGTGCCGTCTGAGAAAGTGTGGCTTTCTTATATTCTGAACTGCCCGTCCTCACCTCCTCCATACTTCTCTTCTTCATAATAATCACTGTTATCCCATTCATTACCACCCATATAATCATGTTCCATTGATGTATAATCCACTGTCGTGGGTGGGGGTGGGGCTAATGTGGAAGCTTCTTCTCAGGACCTTCCAACAACTTTAACCCGTAATATAGGCCTAGAATTATTAGAATCAATGCAAAGCAAGTATAATTTCACATGTCTATCTTTCCTGATGAATATTGGATAGATTTTCCCCATTCGTTCATCAAGTAACTAATTACCACATCACTGTGATTATAACTTAATTCACCGCTCTCTATTACGCTTTTAATCATATCAGAGTATGAACCGTTACGAGGAAGGGCGATGGACATTGTCTCCTTAGACATGATTTTCCAAACCCAACATTTAGGAGTCTCCTCACTTTCACTAGAAAATATAACACCAACAACTATGTAATCTATAATAGATATGCTATAGCTCGATGATAGTATTTAATAGACCTGAACAGTGGTTTATAAACCTAGACATAATAGACTGTGGTCATCTTCTTCTTAGTTATTGTCCGTACAATACCTGATCTTACCTTTTTCAATAACCATCGAAATAATTCAATGAATTACAGCTTAGAAACAACCTAAGGAGTGTTGGAATGTTGCTATTAAGCCAAGAATTGATATCAAAATATGGGACTGATTTTTAAGCTTTTTGTATGAAAATGTATGAAAATTTAGGGCTAAAAATATGAGAAAATGGCTTAAAATGATGGAGATAATGTCACTTTTCGATGGATACCAAAAATCGATGATAAATGGCCAAAAAATGAGGGAATGGTGGGAAAATTAGGTGGTTGGTAGTGGATTGGTTGAGAGCTTGATATTTTTTTTAAAAAAATTAATTATCCAATATTTATATTTTTGGACTTGGACTAAAGTGCAGTTTTTAAAAAGTAGGGCTGAAATGGGAGATAGACTAAAGTGTATATTTTTAAAGTTGAGTGCTAGGGTTGCCATTTATTTTTGTGGACCCATTAGGGTGTCTATATTCTCAATTTTTGAAAACTAGTTTATAAATGTCAAAAATAGTTCTAGTGGTGGCCTTTTTGAAAAGAGCCCCTTGAATCTATTCAAAACTAATATGAAGCTTAAATTAGGGAATGAGGTACATTGGGTGAAGTGGATTCAAAATTTTTTATATGAAATAAAATAAGGATATTTGGTCTCATGCCCCAGTTAATAGTAGTCTCTATTGAAGGAGATTGAACAAAGTAAAATTGACAATGATAAGTTAGTATTCACAAGACACACCTGACGCATGGTGAAATTACCACTTATTCAGGGGCTTTTTATTTTAGTTTTGTGGTCTTTATTGCTATTATGAAGATAATATGGTACGTTTTCCCATTGTTTAAGGTATATTGAAGGTAGGTGAAGCATTAATGTTATAAAAAGTGAAATAAAAAAAGAAGAAAGCAAAATAGACTGAAAACTAGAAAAGTATAGTGACTTTATGAAATGGCAATTGTCAATATATATTTGTAGGTACAATCCACAAATGCAACTCCTACATTACAAGAAAGATGCCTACTTTATCTCATCATGTAAAAGAAAGAGTAATTTGTTCTTTAGTAGCTAACATTTCACAGGATCTAGTATTCACATGAAGCAAACTTCAAAAGTTGAGTCCGGATTGTATTCTGTAATAAAAATATAGCTCTATGAGAAAAAGCTCCTATCATGATGAATCGTGTGATATGTTGGTGGTGTGTATTTAATGCAATTGTGAATATGATGTTTGAAAATGCAAACTCCGTAGCCCAGATCTAGAAAAGATTAGGATTTCACTTATAGAAACAAATCTTTGGCTTATTTTAAAAAACCATACATATTCTAGAGTTTAAGTTCACTGAATTGGCAAAGAACACAAGTATTAATGAAAAGGTCTAGATAACCATTGAGATTGACTATAATTATTCTTTCTATTTTAATATGACATTATTTATCTTTGGTATTGCATTTTTATTCTCAACTGAATCTTGTTTATCATTTTTCATGGTTTTATTACAACCCATGTTATGCATATGCTTTCACGATCATTGTTTATTGTTGAGTGGGTTCTTGAATGTATTACGTTAATATATTTCTTAAATGCTTTCAAAGGGAATATATAACCCTAGGAATATCCATCCACTTCAAGTTATGCTTGAAAGAGATAACATGTTGTTAGAAAGTTTAATTAAAAAGAATTTAGGGCACTAACCCTTATCAACAAACTTTTTATTAGGAATAATCAAATTTGATTATCATAATCTGTCTTTTATTTTTAATAACTCAATTAGTTACCGAAGCATCATGTGAAGGTAGACGTTCAAAGACTTAGAAGAGGTTGCGTGATAGTTCAGGCTACTGAATGCTGAATTAAGATACTTTGAATAATAAAATCATTACATATATTAAATCTTTACTGGAGAATGTGTTCCTGAGTATTCCTGCTTGTGGTCATTGGTCAATTTACTTAATTTTTAGGAGTATAACTTAATATTAATCATATCCTCTATGAATCCTTTATCTATCTAACTTTGTTTGAATGGTAATAATTCTTGAAAATCCTAACACACTCATATTATTATCTATGGTGTTTGACCCCGACCTAATTGTTTTGATATTCTTACATATGGCCACCTAATATCATTTAAATATGTATCTTGAGGGTATCAATACTCTTAGAAATTATAAAAGATTAAGGTTATCTCTTTTCCTGGATCGCTTTTGACATTTTTCTTGTCAAGTTTGGAACTGCTCATAAGATGACAACTACATACTATCTGCAAACTAGTGGACTAGTAGAGGTTCAAATTAGGAAAATAAGATTTTATTATCCAAAATAATGAATTCCAATCGTAAACAATGGTATCAAAGGTATGATGATGCTCTGTGGGTATATTAGATAGCATACAAAGTACCTATCAGTATATCCCCTTACCAGTTAGCATTTGGAAAGGCTTGTTATCTCCTAGAAAAATTAGAGAAAAAAGCTATGTGGGATCTCGAGAAATTAAACTTTAATTGGGTTGTTTCTGCAAATTTGAGAGTTGATCATTTGGCTAAGTTGGATGAATTTTCATTCCATTCTTATGAATGCTCCTCACTGCATAAATACAAGATGCAATACCTTTATGATAAGTATATTTTGAACAATGAGTTCAAGATTGGTAATTTGGTGTTGTTATTAATCTCAAGGTTGAGGATGTTCCCCCCAAAAGCATAAATATAAATAAAGTGGCTTCTTCGAGGTAGCTAAGGTTGCTCCAATTGGGGCACCGAACATAAAAAAAAAGTGTAATTTTTATATAGTCAACCATCACAAGGACAATCACTATATGAGGGAAAGGTAGATGAGGTCTATTGGTAGCAGTACTCTATTTTGTATACTCTTGATTTTATGATGTGTTATTCCATGATGTTAACTAAGGTGATACTTGGGAGGCAACTCAAGCTTGTATTCTTTGTTAATTTGATATTTTAACTTTTATTGTCTTATTTTAGTTTTTATTTAACAAGAAAAAAGAATGAAAACGATAAAAATAATAAACTTTATTCGGGCATAGGAATTTGGTCAGTTCGGGACAATGAACTAGGGTTAGGGGAAAGAACATGGAAAGTTAAATTTGCAATATTAGATCATGCCCCATTAAGATTATTGTAGGCTTAGTTGTGTTATGAATAAAAAAAATAGTTGGAGTGAAAGTGAACATCGTTCCATAAACAAGTTACTAAAATCATGTATGATGAACAACCTCCAAAATAAGAACCCATTAAGGGGCTATTCAAATCAATTTTCTAAAAATATAAGCTTCAAACAATCCAACACAACACAAGTTGATTGTTGATTCATCTCAAAATTTGAAATAGCTGAGTTGTGGAAGAAAAGGAGGTTGTTGTATGAAAAGGATGAGTCGGGTGCACCAACCATAATAGAATTAGACAAAATTCACCACCTAGTGAATAAGGATTTAGAAAAATATTCAAGTAAGGATTTAGATGAGGAGAAATTAAGTTATAAGGGATTAAACACTATGAAAATCAAGAAAATATTTAATAGTTTATGGAAAGAATGGAAATTATATTTTGAATGTCATAATGTGAGTCTACTCATTAGCCGTAACTATAACACAAACTATTTCTGGACTAAGTGAACCACTTGGCATATATTATGAGCATCTGAATACAACATACATAAGCTGGAAGATGCTAAGCTTTAAGAATAAAGTATTAAATATCATAAATTAAACTTTTATTATTTGGAACACAAAATCTCTTGAAGAGTGATTACATAGACTTATCTAAGCATCTATATTTTTTAGGAAGCCTCTAATATCATTTTAGACAAAATTTAAGGGGATAAGAACAAAAATGACATATTTAAACTAACTGACTATCATAAAGCTCATTATCAGCAAAAGAATTGAATCCTACCGATGAGTCTGGTAACAAACTTATGAATGGTTGAACTATATTAAAAATAACTTAGAGAAAAACACATTCAATATAACTAAATGCATTGGTACACAAATTATGCATATTGAGAAAGGTGATTAGACATAAAATAGAGCAGTTGTACCATAACAAGGACAAGACCCTAGATAGAAAGTAATGGAGAACAAAAATTAGGGTAGAAAGATAGTGGAAGGTGTATGTCCTTGCTAGTAGGTTTGAGTGATTTGTTTTTTATCCTTGCTACCAATCATAGTACTTGGCTTTTTTGGAGTGTGGGTGGTTCTTATTGTTTCAGATAGATCGTGTGTAGCATTACTTTTTGGTACTCTTATTTATGTTATTATTTTAGTATCAATATCTATTGTTTCTTATCCCTATAAAATGTCTTTATAAACTATTTTTGTCCAGAGCTGAGAGTTAATCGAAATCAATCTCTCTATCTCACCGTTAATGTAGTAGTATGGATTGTGTGCACTTACTCTCCCCAAACCTCACATTATGGGAATATACAGGGTATATTTTTATTTTACAAAAATGAATAGGTAATCATAAGAAAAAACTTAAAATAACTTAAAATAGGAGTTAAGAAAGCTTAATCATGAGTCTTGATGAAATAACTCAAAATATCTTTAAAAAGATGAAATTCTTTCTATTATATCATAAGAGGAGTAGCCTTAAACAAGAATAAAGTGAAAACCGTGAATCATGATAAAATCCGTTAAGACTAAAAATCTAAAGAGAACCATGATAGCTTAAATTTGCATAAAAGATCATTAAGATATAAAGTATTAAGGTCTTAAAATCACAAATCTATGGAAAATCATGATATCTTAAGTTGCATAATCTTAATTCATGAATAATTTAACATTAATTTTCATAAAGTTAAGGAAGTTAGGGGGGTTCTTATAACCAGCAAACATTATGTGAGCTCTTGATGTCTAATGTAATACCCATTCTAAAAGAACTTGTAAGGACCCTCTAGGTCATTTTTCATATTTTCTTTTATTTTTTCCATTAGAGCTTTTCCGTAGCTACCCCAAGTCATTTTTAACTTTCTGGGACTCACAGTTTGGTTACCGGATAGGTCATTTGGTTATTAGAGCTAATTCCTTGTTTAGAAGTCTTTGTTGGTTCCAAATGGCCATCGAGCAAAAGCATCAGTAAAAAAAATCTCAGATGCAAATTTCGACTGTGTCAGCAGCTCCAAAATATTGATTTTAGGCTAGTTGGACCTTTTGATTGGTTCCTGATGCACCCAAGCTTATTTTGACTTATTAATCAAAAAGTTGGAAATTGAGAGATATGATTGTGGGACCCACATTTGGTCAACATGACCTCAGATTAAAAATTTAACTTTTTCATTATGTCCAGAAATTTGAATTTAGTATGGTTACATAGTTCATTTGCACATATCAAATTTTGAATGAATCCCGAGGTATCAACAAAAACTTGGAAATTTTTAAAGTTTCAACTAATATCTGGTGTCGGTGATCGCACATGGTGTGAAGAGGAGATAGTGTGATAGATTGCATCATCTACTCCTAAGGTCAGATAGTGCGATTGCATACCTGGGTGTGTGATTACATCACCTGATTACCTGGAAGGGATATAAATAGACCACTTTGGTCTCGAATTAAGCCATTTCTCACCCATCCCTTGAGAGCAATAACCCTAATGCGTGTGATAACTTAAAATTGAGTCTTGTTGGTGATTAGAGAGCTTTCTTAACATCTATTTTCATGATTATGATCCGAATTAAGGTAACATTCCACCCTTTCTTAGTGAAATTTTAATCATTTCTTGACCAAATCCCCAATAGCTTGAGGGCTTGATTTTAGCCTCAAATTAGTTTGGATTTTACTCATTTTTAAGGATTATGATTCCTTGATTATTTATAGATGTTGGGTTGACCTCAAAAACATAATTTTTATAAGTGGGACCCATATGGGGTTTTTAATGTCGTTGTTGCACACAAAGAAAAATGATACAATATGGGTATCATTATTTTCGTACTGATTAGCAGATAACACTTTTGATAGCATGACTACATTTTAAGATCGTAAAGTAAAGATTAACGTCTTGTAGATGTTTAAGGATTTACGGTTTGACTTTGAGGTAGGCTTCTGACTACTTTTCTTGGTAATATGATGCATGTAATATATTGCATATGGATGTGAATGATAAGATTGATTATCAGTAAAATGACCTAGCCTTTGTTATTGAAGTTTGAGATTAGATGACTATTTTGACCCATAAGGTTAAACACTTATTACACCTTAAGAATCTTATTGCGTTCTTCCTTTTTGAATTAATTCATCGAGTGGATATGATATGATGCTAGGTTTGGGATGTGGTTCAATTAAAAGAAGCATGGTTAGTATGATTAACCGTACTTTGACTATTTTAGTGATCTTAAAATTGTAAAATGGGTGGAGTGGACTTAATTTCTCATGTTTTAGGTGAAATTCCATTATTAGGATTAAGTATGGATTATGTACCACCTATAAATCAATTTAGATACCTTTTCCTAGTCCATGATATAAATTGCCTAACTATGGAATTCGAGGCTTAGAAGTGGATTCTTTCATCCCACCTTAGGCCAAGACTTGGGTTAGCCTATGTGGACTTATTTGTGGATATTCGACACAGTTGAGCCAATTGAATCTTTATTATAAGGTTACTTCATGACTTGATGAATGGTGATGGTTTTTACTCGGATTATGATTCATAGCCTATTGATATATTATGCATCCTAGATGTGAGATGCTTTGCATATATGATTATTGAAATGAGTTTTAGATACGTATGTGAGCCTATAACGTTGATTATAATAATGTAATTATTTTGGACACATTATTGGGTCTAAGGCCGTGTTATGATATCGGTTGGACATCTAGAAAGTGTTTATCCTTGTAACGGATACGATTGTAGTTTATGATTATATTGATTCTTATGGTCTCATAGTTTGAATACTGGTGAAGGCATGCATATATTCGGTATATTCACAATATTATATCAGTAAATGATGCAAGGCTAGCTAAAATTTGATCTTATAACTATTTTTCCTAAATAAGGGTTACCCTCCCCCTTTTACCTTAAAAATAGAATTCTTCATAATAATAACTTCTTATTTTATTGAATAACTTATATGTAAAAGAGATTAATACTTATGTTTTAAATGTTTGATTGAGATCGATTCTCCTTGGTGATTTGGATCTACTAATAACTCTAGTTGTGAAAGATCCTGACCCTTTCTACTCTTTTAAAATGATTTAGTATCAAAGTTCACTCTAAGTAATGGATTTACAGGTTTACACTCTTTTAGCCACAGCTTGAGTCCATGCACCTATTATATCTATATATACATATCTTCAGTATGACATAGAGGAAGATGTTGTATTGATGGTATAAATTAAGGGTGAGAAAACTAATGATAGATTTTAGTATTGATGTTATATATATGTGTGTATTAATGATATTAAGGGCATGAAATATTTATTTAATGGTTCAAGTCTAGCTGTTGATTATATATTGACCGGTTTAATTTTAGGTATTGATTAGATATTATGACAGGTGAAATCTCGGGTATTGCTTATATTATGACATATTCAATTCCTAGTATTAACTAAATACATAATGCTTGTTTGAATCTGTGGAATGATTGTGATATTAACTATATATATATTGCATTTATTCATGCATACGCATTATCTATCACTAGTATGCGCCTATATTTATCAGCCCATATGGGGGGTTGCATAGGTATGGGTGATAACTATTTCTTGTGGTGTGTTATATGTTGATTAAACCTTATGAGCCTAGAACGGTGAGGGAATATGAAAGGCTCGGCTAGGTATTTGGTTGTCTGAACTGGCCGGTTGCTCGTGTTTGTATTGATATTATTGTTATCATTGTTATGGCTAGTTTGTGACAAATTTATTATTGATTCGGTATCAAGATTTGAGTTATGATTCTAGTCTCATCTATCTTTTGACTTCATTATTCTGAATGATCAATTCATTATTGGACATATGGATTAGAAATCCTGAGTATTATGGCACTAGTTCCTACAATAATTTTGAGGTCTTAAAATGCTAGTCTGATAATGTAGACTAAACTTTGAGTTGACCTTTATTATATATATAAATATACATATCTCCAGCTAATATATCTATGGTACTACCATATATCCCTTCATTTATTTAGATTGTATATCCATTCCTTAGCCTTGCATACTATTATATATCCTTCTTTCGCTTTTTATTCATATATTGACTAGAGATATACAACATAGTGTTGATATTCCTGAGTATGGAGGGAATAGGATAGTTCATCCTTGATATTTCCTTAGCCTCATCATGCTAGCTTGGTGCTTATAAGTAGAGTAGTTACCCTTACTATCTCACTAGTTTTACTATGTCATTGCTTGATATTTGGGTATAGTTGTCAATCTGTTTATATATTACATATATCTATATTATCATTGGAGATCAGTTGGTAGTTACCACGTGTTTGGTACTCACACTACCCTTCTACAGACTGTAGATCATAGTACGAGTTATCATCATTGTTGTGTCCATTGTGCGGAGCAACTATGGTTTGAACACTTAGAGTGAGCTCTTGGAGTTTGGAGTAGTACTTTCCTTCCTCTTGTGTACTAAACTAGTCTCTATCTTGTATTCAGAGATAATTTACAATAGTTTAATTCCCTTTGTATTTAATTTTTGTACTCTTAATATATTAGAAGTTCTTGTACTGATACCACTAGGTGTTTATACTATATTATGTATTTGATCTTTTATTACATATATTTTGCATTCTTTTCTTTATCCATTAGGGTAGTCCATTATTAGTCATTTATGACAATGGGTTTAGCTTGCCTACTGGTGGATTATAGTAGGTGCCATTATGACATGAGAAGTTGGGTCATGACAAATTGCTATCACAGTTAGTTTCACTAATGTATTAGTACAAGAGCAAAGTGTTTAGTAGAGTACTACAGATAGATGCAGAGATGTTTGAAACCTATCTTTGAGAGGATATAGACACATTCTTAGGAAATTTATTTTCTAACTCCTTGTCCTGTGTCTGCATCGCTGTGAGCCTCAGGCAGAATCTATAACTCTATTCTATCCTAAATGAATGATGTGAGATGATTGATAGATGCATATAAGACGTTGATAGATGTTTTTAGAGCTTTATTACAACGTTGGACTAGAGAATCAGTGATGGATATCAAATATCTTTAGTGTTAGTTATCTTGGGTGTATTTATATGCCTAAAAACCATAAGTTACCTATATTTTAGCTATGTTTTGAGAACAAAGTGCTTAGTTTCTTATATTTTTACTCTATATTTATGTAATTGAGCTAATCTATGTGATTAGCATGATTTCAAGTGTTAATTAGGTAGATGGAGACATAATTGGACTACGGAATGTGGATGGCATATGACATAAGGGAAAGTAGCATGATGGACCAAATGTGGCACCTAAAAAACTATGTCCAAGTCTATTTACTCATTTAAATTTAGTCTAGGGACTTAGAAGGAACTTGGAGAGAAAAGTTACTAAAAATACCCCATGTTGACAATTCATGTATTATTCTATATTTTTATTGAATTGAGATAGAAAAAATGCAACTTCATCTTGTGCACATTTTTCTCCACCAAGATCGCTTTTAACTTTTGGTACGATGAATATTTCTATTGTGATTTCCATTTTACTCATGAGTAGCTCAGTTTATTAGTTAGGGTTATAGAAGCCTTGTAGCATACAATATATCACTATAGGTTTTGCATTTAGTATGCATTGATTTACTTATATCATACTCTCTTCATTTATC
The DNA here is from genome assembly GCF_002878395.1 of Capsicum annuum. NCBI lineage: Eukaryota > Viridiplantae > Streptophyta > Magnoliopsida > Solanales > Solanaceae > Capsicum > Capsicum annuum. The sequence goes on from NC_061115.1 coordinate 135,090,287, forward strand.
TTGAATTCTCGTGGTTGCAAACATAGAGAATGTGCCATTAAAACTCAACTTGTTTGGTAGAAAGGTTGATGTTTGGAAAAAAGAGTAGTGACAAGAAAATAGGGTTTCCAACCTTTATTTCACACGTTAATTTGCTAATAGGATTAACAACTTTGTAACTTTGTATAATTGTATAAACACTTTTGATTTGAGAGAACTAAAGTGATTTAGTCCTTAATGTAGAGAAACGTTTGGATTAAGCTATTGAATATGTTTCTCAATAAGTATAATGCATGTGTGAATTCTTAAAACTCATAGTTAGAAAGTATTGAAAACTACAAGGTGGTCATAACCCTAGCTTGCTATTTTTCTAAATTCAAGTACTACTACACATATCTCAACTTGTTTAAACTGAAACTATAAATTTGTGAATCAAATCAAACCCCTTTTTTTTTTATGAAAACAAATGATTAAAATTCAACTAATCTGCGTACAACTTAATTAACACCATATTCCCTGCGGGATTCGACCCCAACATAGTTGGGTTATATATTTGACAACGTTCTCTTACACTCTTGTAAGAGAGTTGTAATTTAGGCGTATCAAATTTTGGCGCCATTATCGGGGAATACGATTTTCATTAAGTATATGTGTGTTAATTGACTCTTGGTCAAGTTTTCTAATTTTACTTTTATTTGTTATTTTTGATCATTATAGGATCTTTGTTGTATATTTCATGAACTAGAAGGTCAGGAGAACCTTTATTACCTGTCAATCCAGAGCCTCAACTAATCGGGAGAATGGCTAATCAATAAGAAGATGGAGGATTAACCGCTTTGGCTGATGCTCAAATCAACCAACAGAATATTGTATTGCCCGGGATTATTGATTTGGATGAAGCTGGAGATATAGGGGAAATTATTCCAACACCACTAGCTCTTATGGTGAAATTTAATATCACTAGTCCTTGTTCGGAAGAAGGAGAAGATGTTTCACCCCATTTACTACGCTAGCAAAGCGTTGAATGGGGTATAAAAAAATTACACAGTCATTGAACAGGAGCTTCTAGCAGTCGTTTATGCATTTGAGAAGTTCCAAGCTTACATATTGGGGACCAAGGTGGTGGTCAACATCAACCATGCTGCATTGAGATATCTAATGGCGAAGAAAGATGCCAAACCAAGTCTTATTAGATGGTATTATTTCTACAGGAATTAGACTTTAAAGTCAAAGATTGAAAGGGGTGTGAGAACCAAGTTGCAGACCACCTATCCAGACTTTAGAGAGAACAGTACTCTACAAAGAAGCTTGATATTGATGATTCCCTTTTGGATGAACAAATTCTAGTGGCTGCTCTTTAGATGGTGCCTTGATATGCTGACTTTCCCAACTTTATTGTGAGTGACATTATTTCAACGAATCTATCTTTTTATAAAAAAAGACATTTTTCAATGATTACACAAGATACTTTTGGGATGAGACATACTTATTCAGATGTTGTGCCTATAACATTATCATAAGGTGCATCTTGGAAGTCAATATGCACAGTATCTTGGAAGCCTGCCATTCTTCCCTAGTTAGGGGACATCATGCAGGTGATTATACGGTGAGAAAGGTGTTGCAAAGTACCTACTATTGGCCAACACTATTTAAGGATGCTTATGAGTTTATAAGGAAATACAATCATTGCCAAAGGCAAGGTTTGATCTCAAATAATCATGAGATGCCTAGTAAGAAGATGATGGAGTTTGAATTATTTGATGTCTGGCGTATTGACTTCATAGGGCCATTTGTGAGCTCCTATGGGCTGAAGTATATCTTGGTAGTTGTGGACTATGTGTCCTAATGGGTTGAGGTTATGGATTTAGCTGAAAATGAAGGCAAAAGAATGGTTGCTTTTCTGAAGAAGAATATCTTCTCTCGCTTTGGGGTACCACGGACAATCATAAGTGATGGGGGATCTCATTTTTGCAACAAGATGTTCAGGGCAGCATTGATGAAATGTGGTGTAAAGCAACATAAGGTGGCCACTACATATCAACCATAAACTAGTGGGCAAGTGGTGGTCTTAAACCGAAAAATCAAAGTAATCTTGGCTAAGACAATAAATGCAAGCAGAAGTGACTGGTCTCGAAAGTTTGATGGTGCCTTGTGGGCATATCAAATAGCATTTAAGGCACCTATTGGGATATCATCGTACCAACTGGTTTATGTCAAGGCATGTCATATTCCGATTGAGCTGGAACAAAAAGCTTTTTAGCCGCTCAAGCAATTGAACATGGACTGGAAGAAAGTGGCTGAATTGAGGTTGGGACAGCTGAATGAGATGGATGAATTCCATCTTAGTGTGTATGAGAGAGCTGACTTGTATGAAGAAAGAATGAATAATTACCATGATTGAAGAATTGAGAAGAGGAATTTTCAGGTAGGCAATTGGGTATTGCTTTTTAACTCTAGAATCAAGCTTTTCGCAGGTACATTCAAATCTAAATAGTTTGGCCCTTTTAAAGTCACACAAGTCTACTTATCTAGAGTAGTTGAACTGAAAAATAATGATGGAAGTGTCTTTAAAGTAAATGGGCAGCGAATCAAGCAATACATCTACCCAATGGATTCGGTGAAATGCTTAAGCACAATTTATCTTGACGAGTTCTGAGTAGTCAAGATAGAAAAGTCATGTCGCAATGTTAAGTCAGGTGCTGCATGAGAGAAAACACAAGATTTTACTTTTATTTTATTATGTTAAATAAAAATAAAATAAGAGTCGAGCCATGACCAAAACTAGGGCGCTTGGTGGGAGGCAACCCACCCTTTTAATTAGTTTTAGTTATTTTTGATGAAGTGTAGGTGTATGAAATACTAAGGAGACGATAGGTATCAAATTTGTGGTACAAGTGAGTCACATTGGATGTGGTGAGTTTTTGAGTATTGGGTGTTTTATACGTAAGTTAAAGTGGTAAAAGATTGGGTCTGAAATGAGCTCGTGTTGCAATGATGGAACATTGATTTTGGTCTATGTATCGCTCATGATATGACAACACCGACTCAATTAGGCAAGGTAGTGTGTGGCTCCCAAGACAAATTATGCATTTTATTGTGCGGCACCTAAGCTTAATTAGTCCATAGAAAACCAGTGGCTAATGCATTGCATACGTTCACTGCCTATAGGCAAAATGATGTGCAGCACCCAAACCCTATTTTGTGACCACTTGTGTGGTACCCAAGCCTATTCAGGCAATAGAAATGCATCTCCTAAGCCACCGCATATGCTCACTGGTTCATATAGGCGGTCCCTTGTGAAGTGCAAAGGGTAATGTTGACGATAAGTTGGGCGACACATACTTACACTTAGGCAATGACATTTGCAGCACCTACCATACCATACATACTCACTGTCTCTCTTAGGTGATATGCTTTGTGATGCCAACTTAAATCTTGGCCACCCATTATTCGACACAAATCCACTCCACTTCAACTAAATTTCCAACATCTAACTGGGTCAACCTGACCCGGATTCCACAACTATAAATAGAAACCACTCCCTAAATCCATAAATTCTCTTTTTTTTCCAACCCTAAGACAATTTCTAACCCATCTTTACCTTATAAAAAGCTTCGTCCTTACTTACCAATCTCAAGATATTTCCCTTCCTTTCCTCAATATTTCATCTAAAAGGTAAGTTCTCTTTTCTTAATCTTTAATTGTTATGACTTTATTTTTTAGTTTTTACTCAAAATTTTTGCTGATTATGATTGAGTTCTTGCCATGGTCATGTCAAATTAAATTATTGGCCATCTAGGGGAAGATGGACACCATTATAGTAGGAACCACCATTGTTATAGATTTTATGCTTTAAGGTGTGAATTAAATTGAACATGACTAGAGCACTTTAGTTTCATAGCCATTGATGAACATCTTAATTTACCTTTCAATATGTTGTTGGTTGTTTTGTATAAGCAATGGTTTCTTGTGGGTTTTGATGTGTTGAAGCTTTAAGGCATGATTTTTTTCAATAATGACTTCATTGAGATAGATTGGTAGATTTAAGAGGCTTGAATGGACTGATTTTGTGTAACAACTTGGTGTTATGATATGTGCTAATTTGAATTGCAAATTGTTGTAGAATTTTAGGGATTTGTGGAATAAAATTATGAATTAAAGTGTATGAATAATCTTGCTCATAACGTTGGTGCAACATATCAAAGAGTATGTTGGAGAAGTCAGAGTACCCGACAATAACACTTAATTGGTTTATACTAACAAATTAACTGTGGGATGGTGATTTCACCACCCCTCTCTTAATTGTAGTTATTTTTATTATGTGTGGCTAACATAAATGTATGATGAACTCAGGTAATATGGATCCTAAAGGATGCACGGGAAAAAAAATAGCATCTACATCTTAGAAGGGACAAAAAAGGGCACGAATGGAGAAATCTACCTCATCCTCCCTTCAAGGGCCTCGATGCACTTTTCGTATTAAATGGGTCAAACAGAAGGGTCATGAGTGCTACCAGGACAACAAAGCATCTAGATGCTTTTCACTAGAGCTCATCCAGATAGAGAGTTTGGTGAGGCACTGCCCTTTCATTGTGGCTAGGATCACAGAACAAAAGCATTACTTTAGTTTTAAAGACCTAGGTGAATGCAATCTTGATTGGCTTCGGGAATTTTATGCAAATTGGTTTCCAAATACCCATAGGAATGAAGTTAAAATTCGAGGGCACATCCTAAATCTGACAGCTGAGTTATTAAACTCATGCCTGGGTACTCCAGATGTAGACCACTCTAGGCTGAAAGAACTATACAACAAGCCTCCATATACAAATATTAGACATACTTTGTGCGGTTCATGGTCTCTGACTCGGTGGTTCTATCATAAAGACAAAGGACACCATAACATTTTCCTTATATTTTTCTAAATACGCGTATTTGGTTATGGATAGTCAATGCTTGCATGATTCTGGGAAAGCAGTTCACCAAAGTCTCTCATGATTAGGTATGTCTAGTATTTGCTTTGATAACTGACATTCCTATAAATATTGGTGTATTTATATGCGCTTCTATATGCAAAGCAAGGGTGCATATAAAGACAATATTCGATTTTGGAAGTTTTCTGACCACTATCTTAAAAAAGAATGGGATTAAGGATGAGCCAGTGGATCATAAATTTCCACAGAACTTAAAAAGAGTAGATGTCACAAGGGTTAAGGATCCACATGCTAGTTAAGGCACAACTCTTTGCACAATAGAAAGACATGCATGAGATGAATACCTTTTTTGCCATCTTTATGGCATGCCAAAGCTCACTATGATGAGTGGAGGTCGTGTACCTACTGATATAGAGCTACTTCAGCTGGACTATGATTATTCACTTAATGAACATGGAAGATTTATGTGTAGAGTGAGGAATGCTTTTAAGGAGCCAGTGGATGATGATGCACAGGCTGATAAGGACCAGTGGATAATGGTGTAACACCCCAACTTAGGAAGGAGTCCTACATCAGCAAAACATAGGAAGGATGCTGGGTGTAAGTAAGAAAAACTTACTCCGTAGTGACATATTTTAAAGCTGTGCAAGCCTGAGCCTAGAGCAGATAATATCACTAGGGATAAGGGGCAAGGGGTCTCTCGAGCCTTGATGGTTTGGGATACCCGTCGCAGCTAGGGCCTCGGATTGGGTCGTGATAAATAGATTCTAATATGGAGGTTGAGTATAGGGAGGATGACTCCGATAATGATTCTGATACAGGTGGCATGACTACTAATGTGGAGGAGGAGTACTACTAGCCAGGTTCTTTATTTTGTTATTTATACTAGGGACAGTGCTCAGCTTAAGTATGGGGTGGTTGATTACTTTACTGCTTAGTATACTTCTTTGATAGGATTAATTATTTTATTTATTTTGTTTCTCGTTAGGTGTATGTTTAATTTAGTCATAGTTAGGTGCTTTTCTTGATGATTGATGGATGAAGACCATCTTAGGAGAAAATTTTTCATTTGCAGCATGTAAACTTACATGTAAATTTTCTTATGGATCACATGGCATTATAGCATGAGTATGTGATGGATCATTATGTTTGAAACACCTAGGCTCTAGTTGTTACTCTTGTTGTGATTGTCGGCTTGATTAGAATTCATTTGAAAGTTGGGTAAGATATGTAATTTCTTTGCTTAAATGGTACGCATGAGTTTTAAAACTTAATGAGTCTATTCTTGAGGTTTGTTCATTTCTAGTAATTATTCATAAATCTACTTTTTGTGCATAATGGTTGTGTGAGTCTAATTTAAGCATTTTATTTTTTCTTTGTGGGGGTTAGGTCTTGTGTAGTATGCATAAATGAATAGTTGTTCGAGGTTGACCAAAGCTTTAAGTGTGGGGTAGTGATCTAGGGTGTACTTATATGCCTAAGAACCATAATTTACCCATATTTTAGCTATGTTTTGAGAACAAAGTTCTTAGTTTGTTATTTTCTTACTCTACTTTTATGTAATTAAGCTAGCCTATGTGATTAGCATGATTTTAGGTTTTAGTGAGGTAGATGGAGACATAATTAGACTGTGGAATGCAGATGGCAAATGACACAAGGGAAAGTAGGATGGTGGACCAAATGTGGGGCCAAAAAAACTATGTCCAAGACTATTTAGTCATTTAAATTTAGTCTAGGGACTTAGAAGGCAATTAGAGAGAAAGTTTCTAAAAATACCCATGTAGATAATTCACGTATTATTCTATATTATTTTGGAATAGAGATTGATGGCTTAGCACAAGGGAGAAAAAACACAACTTTATCTTGTTCACGTACATCTCCAATATGATAGTTTTTAACTTTTTCTATGATAAATATTTCTATTGTGATTTCCGTTTAACTCATGAGTTGCTAAGTTCATTAGTTCGGGTTATGGAAGCCTTGTAGCATATAATCTATCATTATGGGTTTTGAATTCATTATGCATTGATTTACTTATATCATACTCTCTTCGTTTATCTTAAATTCTCATGGTTCCAAACTTAGAGAATGTGCCATTAAAACTCAACTTGTTTGGTAGAAAGGTTGATGTTTAGAAAAGAGGGTAGTGACAAGAAAATAGGGTTTCCAACCTTTATTTCACACGTTAATTCACTAATAGTATTACCAACTTTGAGACTTCGTATAGTTGTATAAACACTTTTGATTTGCGAGAACTAAAGTGATTTAGTCCTTGATTGTAGAGAAACATTTGGATTAAGCTATTGAATATGTTTCTCTATAAGAATGATGCATGTATGAATTCTTAAAACCCATAGTTAGTAAGTATTGAAAACTACAAGGTAGACATAACCCTAGCTTGCTATTTCTTTAAATTCAAGTACTACTACACATATCTCAAGTTGTTTAAACTAAAACTATAAATTTGTGAATTGAATCAAACCCCCCTTTTTGTTTTACAAAATCAAATGATTAAAATTCAACTAATCTGCATACAACTTTATTAACATCATATTTCCTGTGGGATTTTACCCCAACCTATTTGGGTTATATATTTGACAACGACTGCTTACACTCTTGTAAGAGAGTTGTAATTTGGGCACATCAGTTAGCCAAAGAATTTGGGGCTGGCTCAAGCTCAAGTTGAGCTCGTAACTACTTTTGACCTTCGAGGTTTATCATTGGAATTTTGAGTCATGTTGTAGATCCCTCACAACCCTGGATGACATTTGATCCCTCGTGTAGTTCTTAGGCTAGAGTTGGGTTTGTTGGTGGTCACCAATGTTCTTGACTAGTTTCTGAGTTCGAGATTGGGTTTCTAGGTTGGGCTAGGCATATTCTAAGATATATCATTCAGAGAAAGACATGGTGCATGGATTTATTAGAGACTTAGCATTGCCACTTTGTGGCATCAAAGCATTTAATAGCAATTGGGTCTTTCTCTTCTCAGGTTGTTAATTATGCAAGGGCCATAGAGAAAACAGGTATTAAGACTTTTGGTGGTGGCAGTAAGAGGACAAGCCATCAGTATAGTGCTATTGGTATTTCATCTGGGAGTGAGGATCCTTCTTGTAGAGATCAAATTCACTTGCACCCCATCGGTTTTACGCAGGTAGTATCTCAGAATATTTGTGACTCTCAGGCTAGTCGCGGTGCTCATTAAAGATCAGCGTGTGTAGCACCTCATAGTATTCTATGAACTTGTTTTTTCTATGGTGAGATAGGATATTAGTCCAAAGAGTGTCCCTATAAGGAATTATTGATTATTTATATTATTCAATTTATCCTCATGATGATCTGGAATCTTCTGTTAGAGATAGTATACTTGTAACCTCAGTTGATAATTTAGTTAGTCGATTTGAGTTTGGGACCCATTCAGATTTATTTTTTCTTAGATCAGTTAGACATGTGATTGCAGATTTCACCGTGATAAGTATGGTTTTATTTCCCTATAGTTACCTTTTTTATTATTTGTATTGGGTTCTTTGTACCCATTGATAATTATATACCTTGAAGAGTTCATATTGGTTATTGTATGCCTTGTTATTAAATTCCTAATTATATGACTACCCTATGGTTTATTACTTTTAGTAGTTGATGGAGTAGATTTGTATTGATATTTTCTCACTGTGGGTGTAGCATTTGGGCCCGAGTCCCATTTATCTTGGCATATTGACCTTGTTATGGACCTTGAGTGGTACTTGTTATTGATTATCATTTTTTATATGGCCTATTCATTATGTTGATGTTGACATTGCTATTGATATAGCTTCCACTACTTGATGTTATTAATCCTCGTTGGATAGCTATTTAAACTAGTGTTATATAGTTAGAATTCCTTTCTTGTGGTTCTTATTCAGTGGCTTGAGCAATTATAGCCCAATTTAATGATTTTTTTTACTATAGCAAGGTGAGGTTGGTTGTTACCTTCTTTTGCTGACTATGCTAGACTGATTGTAGAGTGGATTATAGTATTGGAGATAAGTTGGCCTTTTGTGTTTTTATTATGGTTCTAGAGTTGGCAATTTAATTATATTGCTCTCTCTTGAGTTTGATTTTCTTAGATTTTCCTATTGGGTTGCCAAGGTTTTGTATTATCTATCTTGTATATAGCATGTTTCTGAGCTTGGCAAGTTTTGGATCCGTTATACACTTATGGATATTTCATTGCTCGATAGTGGTTGTAAAATTTGTATAAAAATGACATGGATTTATATCATAGATCGGTTAGGTTCATCTTTTTTTGATGGGTTCCTCTTGGTGCGAGTGTTGAGATTTGATGCTCCTTTCTAGTTATGATATGTTCTTTTGGGTATAAAGTAGAGTTAGAGAGTTAAAGGCAGGTGGTTATTCTTGTGATTGCTTCTTGAGTTCCTTGTTTGTTTGCATTGGTGTTGAGATTTTCAAATGATGGACTCAGTTGAAGTAGCATACTTGAGTTGGATTCAACATGGTTTTATTCTTGATTTATGGAAAATCCAAGAGCGGATCATTTAATGATGGGTAGTTATTCTTTGATCTTGTGGATTTTTGTTTCATTATCATTCAAACTAATAGTAGAATTGGAATAGATTGTACTCCTTGATTATCTTTATTTCTGTACCCAGATAGAACTATATCGGCTTATTCTCATATTTGCCGTGTTTACAGTTAGCTGATCAACCTTAGTTCTTTAAGTTTTCTATGATCAGATTATGCGGATAGCACTCAGGTAATTTTCCTCTAGGTTTGTAGTTGTTAGCAGTTATGGAATAGTAAAAAAAGGTTATATTTTGATTTGAAGTCGATGGTGTGACTCATGTCTTGGGTTTCTTTCACTAGGGTGAGCTTTTGTTTATTTGTGTAGAATTGAGATGGTATATTTGCATGCATCAGCCTTTTCGATTTAGTTGGAGGCTAGTTGGTGGTTAAGGTTATGTTGTTCCTATTTAGGAGTGATGTGAGAGAGCTGTTAAAAAAGAGATACTTGTGGCAAAATCCTTTAGAAGTATTCTCTCTATGTAGGGCTTATCAGGGAAGTCATGCTTGGAGTATGCGAGCCAGTACCTCATCCTTTTAACCTATTGAATATCTATCTATCCATTAACTTTTGAGGATGAAAGTCCTTTTAGTAGTGGATATTGTAATGACTATCTAGGTTATTTTTCATATTTCCACTTATTTTCACTGTTAGAAATTTCCCACTACTACTCCAAGTAATTTATGACTGGCTGGGACTGATAGTTTGGTTACCGATCAGTTTATTTGTTTTTTAGAGAGAATTCCCTATGTATTAGTCTTGTTTGCTTCCAAATAGCTACCGGGTGAAAAGTTTAGTAAAATAATCTTGGTTGCAAATTTTGAATGTGCCAGCACCTCCGAAATATTGATTTTAGGCTAGTTGTAATGACCCTTCCGATCATTGTCCATATTTTTACTTATTTCACCGATAAAGCTTCTCCATAGCTGCCCCAAGTCATTAGTGACTTGCCGGAACCGTTAGATCGGTTACCTTGAACTACTTTCTCAATTTTAAGTTTTTGTTGGTCCTAATGACCACTAAGCAAAAACTTTAGAAATCAACCTTAAATGCAAAATTCGACTTTGCCAATGCATCTAGAATGTAAAAAACTATGTGATTACATATCTTTATTTTTGAAATGGAGTACGGATGTATCTCGAGGCGTTGTCCTAATCTCAAAACCAAGTTCTAAGCTTCAGCCATGCCTCACATAGATCGAGATGCCGCGATCGTAGATGCTAGGGTGCTACCATAGTGTCATGACCGCGGTTGGGCAGAGGGCACAACCACGCTACCTGAAGCTGGCTGGAACCTATTTAAAGGCTTCTTTGTCCAAAATTTGTCCCATTTATGCCTCCTTCTTGAACACTAAAACCCAAATAGAGAGTGAAATCCTCTCAATGAGTTCTGTAGATTTATTTAGAGCTTAAAAAACTTGTGTAATCAAATCTTGCTGCTAATCTATGATAAGAATCCATCTAATTGGTGTTAAGATACTGATTTCATGACCCAAAATGTGATGAATTTACATAAGTTTCATAAGGGTTATAACTCCCTAATGATATGTGAGTAATAGGTTAGTCTTGAATATTTATTTTCTGAAGGCAAAACTCACTTGGGAGTTTGATGTCATTTTGAACCCATGACATAATGGTGCCATAATGGACATTGTTATTATTTTTTAATGCTTAGATTGTATTATTAATAGCTTGGCTCATGAAAGAAAAAGCTTTGAGGAAAGGAAAGGAAAAGCTTGTTGGTTCATGAGTTGCTTGGACTCAAGGTAGCTTAGGCTTACTTGTAGGTAGAATGAGCTTGATTGTTATATAATTGTTGATATCTTTTGAGATTGGGCGGGGTTTAGATTATAAATGGTTGAATGGTGATATTGGGGATTAGTGAATTCTTTGAGGTTATTGAACTTGCAAGGTGTGATGCTTGACCCTTATCCTAGAACCTTGGATTGTCTATTTGTAGTCTTATGAATTGTATAAAAATATTATAGTTGCTCTAATAGGTAAGAATGATATTGCTCCCTAACCTTAAGAGTATGCTAACCTAACTATTGCTTAGTTAGGAAATGACCTTGGTGTTAGGTTGACTTAGGTGGAATACTTGAAGAAGATTTCCCCTATAGGCTTAGTAAGGATTGATAGGCCCTTATAATATGATTTAGGTAACTTAGCAAGGGTAGATGTTAGTCTTGTGTTAGTGAATTTGGCATTCTTAGGATTTAGGAGTAGGACTTGACCCACTTTATGCTTGAACTATGAAATCCCTTAGAAACCTAGATACTTGATGAATGTCTAAGTTACATTGTTTAGATTATAATGGTTAAACCTGGTGGTCGAATTATACATATAGTTGATGGTTGGATAACGTGTATACTTGATTAATTATCTCTTGGTCATGATATGGATATCCTTGAAAAAGTGAAGAATGTGTATATCATATGAATGCTCATGCTCATGCTTATACTCATATTGTTTGGTGATGCTTAATAGCAAAGTAGAATCATATATGTCATCATACATCCTTATTACTCTATTATTGTAGACTTGTATATGTTTATTGATTTGGCTACGTATGTGTATGTATGTTATTGTCTTGGGTGATGTGTAATGGTATGATGTTTCTTGGTGAATCCAAATTATATGTTGATGTTATGATGTTTTGCGGAGAATTCAGAGGATATGTTTATGTTATGATGTTGATCGGTGAATTCGAAGGATATATTGATGTTATGATATTCCCTGGTGAATTCAGAGGATATGTTGATGTTATTATGTTGCCCGGTGAATTCGAAGGATATGTTGATGTTATGATGTTTCCTGGTGAATCCGGAGGATATGTTGATTTTATGTAGTTGCCCAGTGAATTCAGAGGATATGTTGATGTTATGTTGTTGCCCAGTAAATCTGGAGGATATGTTGATGTTATGAGGATACCCGGTAAATCTGGAATAGGTAATGATGTATGATGCCGTGTGGGGAAATATTGCTTAAATATTTGTGTAGATAGTGAGGTTAGGCCGTGTAGGGCGAAACCGCTCATGTTTTTAAGACATAATATCTCCCTTGGTAAATTGCTACCCTTTCTTTGTTCTTATTCACTAAATAAGAGGTGTGGCCATTATTGACCCTAATTGGTAACTAGAAGTAATTTATGCCTATCATTGGGTTAAGGCTAATTGGTATGTGCAATCTTGTGTAGAACCAATGGTTTACTTAGTAAACTTACTTGACACGAATTGATGATGATGTTATTGAATTTTACCTAGTAAAGTGGCTTATATAATAATGAGTTGTTTCTCATAAATGTCTATGACTTGAGGAATAGAGGCCTTGTTAACTAGTCAGTGGATCTTACTTACTTAAAATATAGAAACTAGTCCCTAGGGTTGTAATATACTTAATGATGATAGACTTGGTATTGTATGGTGAATAGATGAATTGACATCTAGTATGTGATGTCTTGGTGGTCTACTTAATAATTCATTCCATTAAAATCCTAAATAGAGAATGACCTTGTAATGGGTTATTCATTATTAGCCTTGGTAACTTGTAGATTTTCCTAAATTGATGGCTAGAAACTATAAAGATTGAAAAACTAGTATTTCATATAAATTGGAGGTTGGCTAATACAGATTAATCTTGGAGTTTATTAATGAATTAGAATATAAGTAGCCATATACCTATGATATAGCGACATCAATTTCATTGTGATTAAGTTGCGGTATGGATATTGATAGCAATCATCTATAAGAGGCCATGGTGGAGATGGGAACCCGCAATTTTGGGTAAGTTGATGTTTGTGTGGTTATGCCTTGATATATATATATTGATTGATTGATCTTTTGGTGGAATTCAGTGGTATGGGATGTTGTTATGAGTTCATGTATTGCATTCTTTTGGTGAACTCTCCGGTGGTATGGGACGCTATAATAAGTTCTTTGTGGTGTTCTTTTATTTGTGCTTTTCTATGGTATGGGACTTCGTGGTAAGTTCTTGTGCTTATATGCTACTGATGGTTGGTGTTGATTATCATAATTATATGTTCGCCGTTGTATGTATGTAGTTTTATATTTTTAAAATAATTATTCATTTATACGATGGTTATAGTACAGGTGGATATGATATTTTATGCTATAGCCCTACTAGCTCTGTTATTTGATTCGATAGTATTGAAGAAGATTCAAATTTGATCCTATACCTTGATTTTAAATTATTGTGCGACCTTATATCGTCTTTATATTATAATTCCAGTTGGATCTTCCTCTCACGCTTAAGCTTAGTTCTTTAAGATATTCTTGGAAAAGTTTATATCGCGTAGCATTAGGGATCGTCTGAGAGATCAGTTCTCTAGATTGGAGTAGGGTTCCATGACAGTCGCTAAGTATAGGTCTCATTTCCATGAATTAGATAGACATGCGACTTCTATCTTAGATACTAAGTATGAGAGAGTTAGCTACTTTGTGAGAGGATTGAGAATTCCTATTCGAATGGCTACTTAGAGTTTGGTTGCTGCGGGTTGGACCTTTGCTGAGGTTTCTATTCATGATAGATTGATAGAGGACATATAACGTGAGTGCCGTGAAGGAGGCCTAAATATCAGGACAGATTTTGTGGGAGCTATAGTATTTTCTTATTTAGAGGTGGTATTCCTTATGCTGGACATCCTTCACGTCCCTCTTTTCAGCCTCAGAGTCAAATCAGTCGACCAATACAGGCAGCTCTTCAGATAGTTGACCGGGATTAGCTTTTTTCTAGTAGGCGACCTAGTAAGGGTGGTGATCAATCTATGAGGGGTTCATCTGTGCTCCATGCTAGGCTTGGTGGCTATGCCGGATCAGCTGGATTTGTGAGTTTTGGTTTGTCTCATGAGAGTGCCCTAGTCGTAGGGAGATGATTGTTTTATCCCAAGGAGTTACTCAAAACAGGGCAGTTCATTACTCAGGTAGAGGTGGTTCGCGAGGTTGTAGAGGTGGTTATTAGGGTGCTTGAGGTGGTACTAAGGCAAATAAGAAATGTGGTCAATCAGGTGCCCAGCTAGGTGGCAGACATGGTCAATTTATGTAGTACCTACTAGGCCTAAGGATAAAAGCTTCGGATGCTGTAGTCACATGTGGGATTTATGTATGCCGCAAGTCGGCTCTTTCTTTATTTGATCCTGGATACACTTATTCTTATGTATCTTCTTACTATGCACCACGATTGGAGTTATCCAATGATTTATTATCTGTGCCATTGCATATATCTACTCCCATAGTTTATTTTGTAGTAGTGAATCGGGTATTCAGATCTTGTGTTGTGATAGTTAGTGATGTTGATACTCATGCTGATCTTATTATTTATGATATGTTAGATTTTGATATGATTTTGGGTATGGACTGGTTATCTCACTACCATGCGGTCATGGATTGTTTTGCCAAGACCGTTAACTTAGCCATGCCCGGCGAACCCCTAGTCGTGTGGCAGAGAGCGATTAGCCATGAGTATGTTTGTTCTAGACGGATTATATCGACGGGTTGTAAGTCTTATATATCTTATTTATATGATACCCATGTAAGAGCCTGACGCTTGACTCTGTTCCTATTGTGTGTGAGTTTCCTGATGTGTTTCCTGACGATCTCCTTGGTATCCCTCCTGAGCATGAAATTGAGTTTGCTATTGACCTTGAGCCTGGCTTCCGACCTATTTCTATGGAACCTTATTGTGTGGCTCTTGCAGAGCTTAAAGAGATGAACTCTCAGCTCCAGGATCTTCATAGCAAGTGGTTCATCAGACGCAGTGTGCCCCCATGGGGAGCCCCAATTTTTTTGTAAGGAAGAAAGATGGTTCGATGCAGATGTTTATTGATTATAGGCATCATAACAAGGTGACAGTGAAGAATCTTTATCTTATTCCTCGTATTGATGATTTGTTTGACCAACTTCAGGGTGCAGTTGTATTCTCTGAGGTAGATTATAGGTCCAATTATCATCAGTTGAGGATTCAGACTGAGGATATCTCGAAGACAACCTTTAGGACCCGTTATGGTCACTATGTGTTTTTGGTGATGTGTTTTGGGCTGACTAATGCCCCAGTTGCATTTATGGACTTGATGAACCATGTGTTCAAACCTTATCTGGATTTCTTTATTATTGTGTTCATCGATTGTAAGACCCCGTAAAGTTCCCTTGTAGTCTAAGCCTTTAGAGCATGTCAAGTAAAGCCTTTTTTCGTCTCTAAAAGATTTAGGAATGACTTCCAAAGTGAGTAGTTTTAAATCAGATAGAGTTTTCCTAATTTTGACATTTTATCAAGTGGTAAATTGAATTAGCTTTCAAACGATACCAATTTCATCCAAATCTGGTATCAGAGTGAGAAGTTATGGCCATTTTACTGAGAACTGCTAGAACCGCCCAGGTGCGACGGACCGTCGAGCTTGCGATGGACCATCGCTTGAGCCGTCGCAACCAAGGTAATAAACCCATCCACTGGACAAGTGCGATGGTTAGGCCGATGAACAATCAAGCTTGCGATGGACCGTCGCCCAAGCCATGCTACTAAGGCAGTGAGCCCCTATTCTAGTCCAAGTGCAGTGGTCAGACCGACGGACCGTCGAGCCTGCGACAGACTGTCGTACGATCTATCCTAGATCCCATTCAGTATTTTAAAGCCATTTTTAAATGGGATTTTCGGTATTTTTCCACCCTTTTTAACACCTAGATATATCAAAACGAAGCATAGATCTTTAGAATTATCCAAAGCATCAAGAACTAGGGTTTTCTCTCAAGATTAACCCTCAAGAGCAAATCCAAATCTTTCTCCAACAACCTTAAGATTCCACCATAGTTTCTACAAATTAAAGTTAAGATTCAAGGTTTCCAAGTAAAAAGCTTCAAGAACCCTCACTCAAGAGTACAGAAAAGAGCCTCAAGTAAGCTTGTTCATCTACAAGTCATAATCTAAGGTATGCGGGGTTTGAACAAGGACACTCTTTTCGTCCTTGTGCCCGAAAGTTGTTTTAATTAAAAAGATATATGGTTTTACATGTTTTCTTATGAAATTAAGGTATGGGTTTATACCCTATGTTATTATTTCTTGAGATTATGCTGGTTTCAATGTTTTAGAATTTTAAGTACATGAGTATGTTGAGATTGTACTACATATTGCTGAAAATTTCAAGATTTCTATATGATTTATGAATCTTTATGATATCGAGTATGAATTTTGATACGTCTTAATGTGAGATTGATATATGGGTCATTAAGCCATATCTGAAACTGTAATTTTAAGAACTTTTGTGCTATAAGCACCCATGATTTGAGTATTTTGAGATTATTGAGAAAGTTTTGACCTTTACGGTCATAGTAGCTTTGAAATCCACTTTTCTAAATGAGATTACAGATTTTATAGTTGGGTTCTTTATGAACCGCAAGATTATTTTAAAGTGGATTTCCATGAGATGAGCGTAGCTAACTAAAGGGAGTAGTATTTAGCACCGAGTTGGGTAAGTTACTATGGTTTCATACCCAAGAACTACGTGCCACCGTAGGATTAAGATTTATGGGCCTAAGGCCGAGATCGTGATCACTGAGTTGAGGTTATACTCCCTGGAAAGAGTATGAAGCCTCTCCCCAATGTGAGGTTTCTTCGTTAGGAGGACAAGACATTGGACTCCATGTAGCTCGCATGGTGTATGTCGGTTAAGAGAACCTCCCTAATAACAAGATTTTTTAGAGTAGTTTCTTAAAGTAAAATTTTCCCAAGAAGAACGTAGTTTTCCCTATTAGTAAGAGTAAGTAATCAGTTTATAAAGTAAAGTATGCTCCTTGAGATGAGATTTATACTATGTGTTCCATTATTCATAATTTACGAGATATGCATTTTAAGATTATTCAAGCCATGTGAGTCAGTTATATTAGCATGCATGATTTCTCTAAAGATTGATAATATTATTATTTTAAGTATCGCATACACCCCCATATACTCAGTACATCCTCAAAGTACTGATCTACATATATGTCTATGTGCTACATTATCTCATAATGTAGGTTCAGGCACTCAGTCTCAGCAGCGTTAGTGATCTTCGAGTACCTTGATCTACACCTCCATAGTTGATGAATCCTCATGGTTCGAGGACGTATTTTCCCTGATTTCAGTCTTCATAGTAGTAGGGTTATTTCTTTTCAGTTGAGTATGAGTCAGTTGGGGATCTGTCCTAATGGCTCTCTAGTTCTTCAGTAGTAAAGTCTTTGTCAAACTAGACTATTAGTGGTATTTTAGACTTTTCAGCATATTGCTATTCAGATAGTATTCTTTTGTTATTTCAGTGGAGAGACGGTGTTCTGAACATCTATGATTTGAATAGGGAGTACAACTGCTGGATCACCTATGCCGTTCTTGAGAAAAGAGACATGGAAGACTGGATGAACTGAGGCTACATCTGAAGGCACTTCGAGCTCATAAGCTACCTTGCCAAAGTCACTGAGAATTTTGAAGGAACCAACATATAGGGGATTGAGCTTTCCCTTCTTGCCGAACCTCTTCACTCCCTTCACGGGAGATATCTTTAGATATACATAGTCACCAATCTCGAACTCGAGATCATTTCTACGAACATCTTTATAAGACTTCTGTTGGCACTGGGCAGCCCGGAGTCTTTGTCTGATCAACTGGATTTTTTCTAAGGCACCAAATACTAAGTCTGGCCCTATAACTGAGGCCTCACTAACTTTGAAACAATCGATTGGAGATCTGCACCTCCTACCATAGAGAGATTCTAATAGAGCCATCCGAATATTGGAATGATAGCTGTTGTTGTATGCAAACTCAATCAAAGGCAAGTGGTCATCCCAACTACCCTTGAAATCGATTGTACATGTCCTTAGCATATCTTTTAAAGTTGGAATGGTCTTTTCTGCTTGACCATCTGTCTGAATATGGAAGGCGGTACTGAGATGAACCTGGGTATCAAGACCCTTTTGGAATGCTTTCCAAAAATGAGAGGTGAACAGGGTACCTCTGTCTGAGATAATAGATAACGGAACACCATGCAATCTTACCAACTCTCTGATGTAGAGTTTAGCGTAATCCTCAGCTGAATAAGAAGCATGGACTGGATGAAAATGAGCTATTTTGGTTATCCTGTATATATTAACCCAAACTGAATCATGCTGATGAAGAGTACGAGGCAAACCCATCACGAAGTTCATGTTCACAACTTCCCACTTCCATGTAGGAATACTGAACTCCTGTATGGACCCACTAGGCTTCTGATGCTCTATCTTAACCTGTTGACATATAGAGCACTTAGCCACAAACTCTGCATTATCTCTCTTCATCCCACTCCACCAATAGATTTTCCATAAGTCATGGTACATCTTTGTGGCCCCTAGATGTATAGAGTAGCATGCACCATGCGCTTCTGCAAGAATTCACTACCTTAAGTCATCTATACCTGGAACACAGAGACGACCCTGACAATGCAGAACATCATCTCCCCCTTGGGAGAAAACCTCTACTTTCTGATCCTTGACAGACTCTTTCAACTTAACTAAAATGGGGTCTCTATCTTGATTTTCTTTCACCTCAGAAACTAAAGATGATTCCGAACTACTCTGAACCCATATATCACCCTCTTCTGTATCGACTAAGCAAACACCTAGTCTGGCAAGATGATGGACTTCTTAAGCTAACTTTTTCTTATTGTCCTCAACACGAGTAGCACTACCCATAGAAAGTATACTGAGAGCATCGGCCATAATGTTGGCCTTGCCTAGATGATAAAGGACACTCATGTCATATAATCTTTCACGAGCTCTAACCACCTTCTCTGATGAAGATTGGGATGTTTCTGAGAAAAGACATACTGGAGACTCTTATGATCTATGAACACATCTACATGAACACCATATAGATAATGCCTCCAAATCTTTAAGGCAACAACTATGGCTGCTAACTCAAGATTATGAGTAGGATAATTCTTCTCATGGGGTTTAAGATGTCTGGAGGTGTAGGATATGACCTTACCATGCTGCATGAGTACACAACCCAAACCTAATCTGGAGGTACGACAATATACTACGAAACCATCTGGAAGAGCTAAGACTGAAGCTGAGGTGAGTCGAGTCTTTAACTCCTGAAAAATTTTCTCGCAAGGATCTGAGCACGAAAACTTGACCTTCTTCTGAGTCAATCTGGACATAGGGGATGTAATAGAAGAAAATCCCTCAACAAACCATCTATAATAGCCATCCAAACCCAAGAAACTATTTTGGTATTTTAAGGATCTACTCTAATGCCATAACCATAAATGATATGACCAAGGAATGCTACTGAACTTTGCCAAAATTTGTACTTATTGAATTTGTCAAACAGCCGATGATCTCTGAGAGTCTAAAGTATGATTCTAAGATGGTCTGCATGATCACGCTTACTGTGGGAATAGACCAGAATATCATCTATGCAGACTATGATGAACATGTCTAAGTATTGCTTGAACACACGGTTCATCAAGTCCATGAAAGCTATTGGGCCATTGGTAAGATGAAAGGACATGACAAGGAATTTAAAGTGACCATACCGAGTAAGAAAAGCTATTTTTGGAATGTCACATTCTCTGTCTCTGAGCTAATGATAGCAGGATCAGAGGTCTATCTTAGAAAAATAGCTGGCACTCTGAAGTTGGTCAAACAAGTCATTGATTTATGGAAGAGGATATTGTTCTTGACCGTGACTTTATTAAGCTGACGGTAATCAATACACATTCTGAGAGAACCGTCTTTCTTGCGCACGAATAAAACTTGTGCATCCTACGGGGACACGTTGGGCCCAATGAATCCCTTATCAAAGAGATTCTTCAACTACTCTTTTAATTCTCTGAGTTTTGCTGGTTCCATTCTACACAGCGAAATAAATATAGGCTGAGTATCTAGAAGAAGATCAATGCCGAAGTCTATTTTCCTTTCGGAAGATAATCCTGGAAGACCTTTGGGAAAGACATCTGAATATTCATATACGACTGGGACTGATTCAAGACTGGCAGTTTTAGAACTAGTGTCCTTAACTCAAATAAGATGATAGACACATCCCTTAGATATCATTTTCCTTGCTCGAAGGTAGGAAATAAGCCGACCTCTAAAAGCGGATACACTACCCTTCCACTCTAGGATGGGTTCATTCATAAACTGAAACTAAACTATTCTATTTCTGAAGTTGACTGTATCATAGCAGGAGTGAATCCAATCCATGTCGAGAATGACATGAAAATTAGTCATCTCTAATTCGACTAAGTCTACTGAAGTGACTTTCTGAAATATCATAACCGAGCAATTCCTTTATACCCGCCGAGCTATGATGGTTTTTCCCGTTGGGGTAGAGACTGAAAAGCGCTCTGCTAAAATTTTAGGACTGACTCAAAAATCAACTACTATACAGGGAGTAACAAAATACCAAGAAGCTTCTAGATCTAGCAAAGCGTAAACATGAACATGAAAGATCAGTAACATACCAATAACCATATCAAGAGAATTTTCCTGATCTTACAAAGACTGGAGAGCATAAAGTTGATTTAGGCGTTGCCCACTAGTAGAGTTGAAGGTGGCACCCTACTGGTTTAGGCAACTGGACTGAGCTGAGGAACGGTTCTGTTAACTCTGAGGACCTGGCTGAGGATAGTATCTGACTCTGTGTCCTGGCTTGCCACATCCAAAAAATATCACTTCCAGCTCTGCAAATACCCTGATGGTGCTTGCCATAAGTCTGGCAAAGGGGATAGGTGTGGGCACTGCTAACACTTTCCTGAGATTTAGAGCCTGGCACCCTATCTTTGTTACCAACTCTGAACTTAGGAGCTGGAACACTAGCTGAAGAAGGAGCTGGAACTGATGACTTAGGATGAAATTGAGAATGGTTTCCTCCTTCTAATTTGGGCTGAGCAAAGTTGAAACTACCTATCCTTGGTCTCTTAATCTTCTTCTTTCACATCTTAATCTTTTTCTCTTCTATCTGCTAAGCATGGGTCATAAGCCTAGCTAAATTCATATTACTATTCAACATCGCAGACCTACACTCGTTGACCACACTATAATTCACCCTAGAAACAAACTTACTTATCTTGGCCCTACTGTCTGCGACCACATGAGGGCCATATCTGGATAATTGAGTATACTTAAGAGAATAATCTTTAGTCGTCATGTTTCACTGCCTAAGGTTAATGAATTCCAACACCTTATCTTCTCTCGGCTCAGTGAGAAAGAACCTCTCTAAGAATGCGGTGACAAACTCCTCCCACTCAATAGGCTCTACATCATCTGGCCTTTTTGACTTCTACTGCTTGTATCATGTGTGAGCAATATCCTGCAACTGATATATAGCTAGCTCAGCACTCTCAACAGCTAAAACCCCCATAATGTCAGTAACCTTCTAAACCTAATCGATGAATTCCTGAGGATCCTCATCTAACTTCGACCCGAGAAAGAATAGAGGATTCATCCGGATGAAGTCCTGAATCCTGGCTGTAGCTGAATTGGCCACTAGGTTGGCCGGAAGAATAGCTAGTCATTCATTTTGAGCAGTAATTGACTGAGCAAGAGTAGTGAATGTAGATCTGAACTCACATAAGAAACATGTTCGCCCAAAGGTACTTCGGGTTGAGCGGCTGACTGATTCTCATTTATTTTCTTAGGAGGTATGTTCTATATAAGAAAGAGAGAAATAGATTAGACTAAGAGATTGACTTGAGATTATGATCATTGGCACGACATGGATACTCAAAGAAGGAAAACTATTCCTAAAATATCTTATAGCCTCCTGAACATAAATGTTGTGGGAAACACACCTATGTACAAGACTCTACTAGATACGGCTTTCAGAATTCCTAGGATACTATTGAACCTTTGGCTTTAATACCAAGTTTGTAACGCCCCAAATTTGGTATCCAAAATGCTACACGATGCTCATGACCCCGAAGGACCACAAGCTAACCTATGACTGATATTTGTACCTGTATACTGCATAATATACTGTATAATGCAAAAACATGAACTGAAAGGCCATAAGGTTCAACACTGAGATATAATATCTGATAAAAATATAACATCTAGGTGGGGTATAAAATACCCAAAACAACTTAAATAAACTATCTGAAACATATTGTAGTCTAAAAATCCTCTAAATTATGACTGAACTGTTGAATAAGGAGTTGATGGGACATATCCCTAACTAACTCCAACTAATTAATTAATTAATAAGATAATAAAGAAATGGTTATGTCCTCGAAAGATGAGGACTCACTGCTAACTCTGTCTGCTGAGATAGGAATTCTACTGATGCTCTGGAGCTCGTGTCTTTGAACCTATGGTATAAGACACCATAGCACAAATACGTCAGTACTTTGAATGTACTGTTATGCATGTGAGGTAGGCTTAATGCATGAGGTTCATATGCATGAACAATACTAACTGACTAATATGAATATGAAAATGCATGCATGAATACATAGTAACTATAACTAAGATGGTGATAATATGAATTTACTGATAAATAACATGAACGGTAATTGAGTTCTGATGACTGATATAACTGATAACATGAGTGACTATATCTGACAGTCCTAAATCTAACAAAACTAGCTGAGCTCCATACAATATCTAACAGTCTTATATTTTGTAGAACTATCTGAGTTCTTTTACTGATACTGATACTGAAATTGTGGAAAATAGTTATCTAACCGATATGCCCCTAATATGCCATTATGGCTGAGTTAGGGTCTAATCTAAAACCCCAATTAGAAGGGCGTTAATACCACACTACTAGTAAGGACAATCTGTGAGTAACCCTTATACAACAGGTAACTCTAGTGAGAACGGTGGGAACCCTCATATAACAGGTTAAGCCACCTTATCTATCCTCATATAGCAGGTTATGATGTCTTAACCTATGTTGTCTACATAGTTCTGGAATGTAAGGATTGCTTCTAAGAATCACACCCTTATATAATAGGTGAGTTCCATCCTTGGGTTCACTCAATGCTAATTTCTACTTCTATCTAAATAGACATTGAATATGATTAACTGAACTAACTGGACTGAGCTAACTGAATTCTGCTGAATGATGGAATATTATTGAGATCAGATAACTGATTGAGATTTATTGATATTACTGAGTTTTCCTGAATCATGAGACTAACGAAATTCTACTGAACATGGCTTGAATGAGAGTATCTTGAAAACATGACATTGGATCTAGGCATACAACTAAATTGTTGGGTATAAGTACCCCTAGGACTCGATGGAAAGAAACTAACAAAGTATGATTTTCTTGAATAAATGACCAACATCACAATCCATAATTCATTTATTAAGCCATTTCATCAAACATGTGATATGCATAAACTTGTACATACATGAGGATTGCATAATATCATACTAGTTGGGCACTTTTCCTTAGCATAGGCATTTAATTAAATACATGGTAAGCAGAGTATATGTAGACAATATTATACTACAAATAAACATCATGATTCAACTCTAATTTTATCATCCAAGGGTTTAATCAGAGGTTCACATGAATCTACACCTATACTAATCAATTCCACATAAAATTGATTACCCAACATGGATTAGAATTCAATTGGTCATTATCAACTTGAATAAAAGCAAACCCAACATGAAATTCATAAAGAAATCCATAAACTTGAACTTTGGAAAGAGATTTTTTGGCTTCATGGAGGAAAGGAGTCCATGAATAAACACTATGCATACCTGGTAGTGAGTTTCTTAAAGTTCTTGAACTTGGAAGAATTTAAATCTCTTAGTTCTTGAAAAAGATTTAGATTTTATTGGTTAAGGATTGCTCTTAGGGAGAAAATCCTAATTTTAATATTCTGGAAGAATAATGAAATTATGAGCCTTGATTAGATATTACTAGATATATAAATGGGTGGTAAAAAATCAAAAATCCCCTTTAAAAATGGCTTAAAATTTTCTGAACAGAACCTGCAATGGCTCGTGCGATGGTCCATCGCTGGATCAATGGTTCATCATTTCGATCATCGTAGGTAGACCAGGATAGGGACACACTACCTAAGTAGCGATGGCTTGGGCGATGGTCCATCGCAAGTTTGATGATCCATCAACCTGTTCCTCATACCTTATCCAGAAGGTTACTACACTACCTTAGCTGTGACGGTCAAGGAAATGGTCCGTCACTAGATCGACTGTTCGTCAACCTAGCCATCGCACCTGGGCGATTCTGGCAGCTCTGAGTAAAACGTCCATAACTTTTTACTCTGATATTGGATTTGGATGAAATTGGTATCATTGGAAATCTTATTCAATTTTCCATATGATAAAAAAAAAATTCTAAAATTCCATGCGTACAAAAATGGATTCATCTTCCAAAGAAAGCTTCTAACATTTTTGAGACAATTTCAAGCTAGAAAATAGTATGGGCTATTACACCAGTGTAAGTAGATGAAGTTTCTAAAGGACTAAGATATGTGTATCGTGTCATTCGAGTAAGAAAAATATTTTGGTGGATGCCTTGAGTCGCAAGGCAGTATGTATAGGTAGTTTGGCTTGTATTTAAATTTCTTAGATGCCCTTGGCATGGTACATCCTATCCTTAGCCAATTTGATGGTTCTCTTTGATATTTTAGATCTTGTGAGAATTTTGGCTTGTGTGGAGGTGAGGTCCTCCCTGTTTGTGCCGATTTATGACTGTCAGTTTGTGGATAGTAAATTGTGCCTTCTCCATGATTGGGTAGTAAGTGGTGAGTCTTGGAGACACACCATAGATTTTGAGAGTATGTTGAGATTTTGGAGTCGTATTTGTATTCCCCAACTTGATGACTTAATTTAGTCTATTCTACATGAGGCTCACAGTTCTAGATATTGTATTCTTCTCGATACAACTAAGATGTATATAGAATTAAGACAGTTGTACTAATGGGATAGTATGAAGACGTATATGACAGACTTTCTATCTTGTTACCTGTGTTGTCAGCAGGTTAAGGTTGAGCATTAACGTCCAAGTAGATTGACTCACAGATTTCCCATTCCTGAGTTAAAATGGGAAAGGATAACCGTAGACTTCATAAGTGTCTTGTATCATACTTCTCATGGTCATGATGGTATTTGGGTTACTATGGATCATTTGACCAAGTCAGCCCATTTTATTCCTATTCAGATGACCTTTAGTATTAAGATATTAGCCAAGATTTATGTTTGGGAGATAGTTCATTTTAATGGGTTCCCCGGTTCTATCATATTAGATTTTGGTTCTGTGTTTACTTCGAGGTTTTGGAGAGTATTTTAGGAGTAGTTGGGTACTCGAGTAAATTTGACTACAGCTTTTCACTCACAGATGGATGGTTAGTCTGAGCAGACTATTCAGGTGCTTGAGGATATGCTATGACCCTGCGTTATGGATATTTAAGGTCAGTGGGATCAACACTTAGTATTGTCAGAGTTTGGCTACAACAATCGTTATTATTCTATTATTGAGATGGCGCTATATGAGGGTTTGTAAGGTAGGAGGTTTCATTCCCGTATAGGATGGTTTGAAACTTCCAAGGTTAGACGCTGTGGTATAGATTTGTTTTAGTACTCATTGGATTAAGTCAGGGTAATTCAGGATAGGCTGAGAGTAGCCTAGTATAGGCAGAATGAGTATGCCCACCGTAGACTCCCTGCCTTGAGATTAGGATTTTGTGATCATGTGTTCCTTCATATTTCACCTATGAGAGGTGTGATGAGATTTGGGCAAAAGGGTAAGCTTATCCCTCACTATATTAGTCCTTTAAAGATTAACCGAGTAGTTGGAAAGGTGTCCTATGAGCTGGCTTTACCTCCCAACTTTGTCGCTAGTCATCTGGTTTTCTATGTTTCCATGTTGCGGAACTATATTCTTGATCCTTCGCATGTGCTTATATATGACTTGGTCCAGTTAGATAATCAGTGGACCTTTATGGAGAAACCTATTCTTGTTTTAGCTAGTAATGTGAGGAGATTGTGTACTAGGGAGATTCCTATAGTCAAAGTTCAGTGGAGGCATCACCTAGTAGAGAAGGCTACTTGGGTGATCCAGAGTGAGGTTCAAGCCCAGAATCCTCACTTGTATGAGGCTTCAGGTATTCTCTTGTTTTTAACTTTTGGGGATGAAAGTTCCTTAGTAGTGGATGTTGTAATGACCTGAAAGGTCATTATTCGTATTCTTTATTATTTTACCGATAGAGCTTCTCCATAGCCGTTTCAGGTCATTAGTGAGTTTCCAGAACTGATAGATCGATTCCATGGCAGTTTGTCTGGTTTCTTAAACCACCTTCTCAATTTGAAGTCTTTGTTTGTCCTAATTGACCACTAAGCAAAAGCTTTATAAATCAACCTTAAATGTGAAATCCAACTTTGCCAATGCATCCAAAACATCAAAAACTATGTGATTATATATCTTATTTGTTTGAAATGGACCCCAAATATATCTCGAGGCATTGGTAAAAGCTTAGAACCAAGTTCCAAGCTTCAGCCATACCTCACATAGACCGAGATTCTGTAATCGCTAAGCCTAAGGTACGACCGTAGTGCCGTGACCATAGTGCCCAACCGTGGCTAGGGAAAGGGCATGACTGCACTACCCAAGGCTAGGTGAAACCTATTTAAAGGTTGCTTTGTTTGAAATTTTGCCCATTTATGACTTCTTCTTGAACTCTAAAAACCTAATGGAGTGTGAAGTCTTTTAAGTGAGTTTTGTGAATTGATTTGGAGCTTAAACAATTTGTGTAATCAAATTTTGTTTCTAATCTAATGTATGAATCCATCTAGTTGGTGTTAAGTTGTTGATTTCTAGAAGTAAAACCCATAAATCATTGAGGCTTAATTATAGCCCAAAATGTGATGAATTTACTCATATTTCTTGATAGGTATAACTCCCTAATATTATGTAAGTAATGTATTAGTCTCGAATACTCATTTTCCAAAGGTAGAACACACTTGGGGGTTTGATGTCATTTTGAACCCATGGCATAATGGTGCCATAATGGGCATTTTTATTCTTGTTGAAATGCTTAGATTGTATTATTTATTGCTTCTCTCATGGAAGAACAATCTTCGAGAAAAGAAAAGAAAAAGCTTGTTGGTTCGTGAGTTGCTTAGAGTCAAGGTAGGTTAGGCTTACTTGTAGTTAGATTGAGCTTTATTGTATTATAATTAATGATATCTTGTGAAATTGGGTAGGGTTTAGATGATAAATGGTTGGATGGTGAAATTGGGGATTAGTGGATTCTTAGAGGTTATTGAACTTCCAAGGTATGATATTTGACCCTTAGTCTAGAACCTTGGATTGTCTACTTGTAGTCTCATGAATAGTATGAGAATACTCTAGTTGCTCTAATAGATAAGAATGATGCTGCTCCCTAACCTTAAGAGTATGTTGACCTGGCTATTGATTAGTTAGGAAATGACCTTAGTGTTTAGTTGACTTAGGTTGAATATTTAAAGAAGATTCACCCTATAGGCTTAGTAAAGATTGATAGGCCCTTATGATGTGATTTAGATAACTTAGCCCAAAATCTGGGTAGATGTTACTCTTGTGATAGTGAATTTTATATTTTTGGGATTTAGGAGTGGGACTTGACCCACCTTAAGCTTGAACTATGAAATCCCTTAAAAACCTATATACTTGATGAATGTCTAAGTTATGTTGTTTAGATTATAATGGTTAAACCTGGTGGTTGGATTATGCATATGGTCGATGGTTGGATAATGTGTATACTTTATTAAATATCTCGTGGTCATGATATGGATAGACTTGAAAAGGTGAAAAATGTATATATCATAGAAATGCTGGTGCTCATTCTTATACTCATATTATGTGGTAATTCTTAATAGCAAAGTAGGATTATATATGTCATCATACATCCCTATTATTCTATTATTGTAGACTGGTATATGTTTATTGATTTGGCTTTGTATCTGTATGTATGTTGTTGTCTTGGGTGTTGCATAATGGTATGATGTTGCCCAATGAATTCGGAGGATATGTTGATGTTATGATGTTGCCTAGTGAAGTTGAAGAATATGTTAAAGTTATGATATTGTCTGGTGAATCCAGAGGATATGTTGATGTTATGATGTTGCCCGATAAATCTTGAGGATATGTTGATGTTATGATATTTCCTGGTGAATTCGGAGGATATGTTAATGTTATGATGATACCCAGTAAATCTGGAGAAGGTAATGATGTTATGATACCGTGTGGGGAAAATTTACTTAAGTGTTTGGTTATACAGTGAGGTTAGGCCGTGTGGGCCAAACCGCTCATGTGCTTGAGGCATGATGTCTCCCTTGGTAAATTGCTACCCTTTCCTTATTCTTATTCACTAAATGAGAGGTGTGGCTATTGTTGACATTAATTGGTAACTAGAAGTAATTTATGCCTATCATAGGATCAAGGCTAATTGGTATGTGTAATCTTATGTAGAACCAAAGGCTCACCTAGTAAACTTACTTGACTCAAATTAATGATTAAAATATTGAGTTTTTCCTAGTAAAGTGCCTTATATAATAATGAGTTGTCTTTAATAAATGTCAATAACTTGAGAAATAGAGGCCTTGTTAACTAGTCTGTGGATCTTACTTATTTAAAATATGAAAACTAGTCCCTAGGGTTGTGACATGCTTAATGGTGATAGACTTGGTATTGTATGATGAATAATTGAATTGAAATCTAGTCTGTTATGTCGTGGTGGTTTACTTAATGACTCATATCATGAGAACTCTATCTAGAGAATGACCTTATAATGGTTGATTCATTATTACCATTGGTAACTTGTATTTTTTCCTAAATAATGCCTAGTAAGTATAATGATTGCAAAACTAGTAGTTCATATGAATGGGAAGTTATCTAATATAGACTAATCATGGAGTTTATTAATGACTTAGAGGATAGGGGACAATATATTTATTCTATGACGATATTAATTTTGTTATAATTAAGTTGTTGTATAGGTATTGATAGCAAACCTCAGTAAGAGGCCAGGGTAGAGATGGGAACCCACGGTATTGGGTGAGTTGATATGCGTGTAGTTATGCCTTGATATATATAAATTGATGGATTGATCTTTTGGTGTACTCTATGGTGGTATGGGATGCCATGATGAGTTCTTGCATTGTATTATTTTAGTGTACTTTCTAATGGTATGGGATGCAGTGACTAGTTCTTTGTTGTGTTCTTTTGTGTGTGCTTCCCGGCGCTATGGGATGTTGTAGCAAGTTCTTGTGCTTATATGCTAATGATGGTTGGTATTGATTATGGTAATTATATGGTTTCCATTATATATATGTGGTTTTATGTTTCTAAAATAATTATTCATTTTTATGATGGTTATGATACATGTGGATATGATACGTTATGCTATAGCCCTAGTAGCTTTGTTATCTTACCGGCGGTATCAAAAAAGATTTAGGTTCGATCCTATCCATTGACTTTAAGTTATTGTCTTACCTTATATCGTCTTTAAATTATAATTTAGATAAGTCGTCCAATGATTCCTACTGAGTACCCATGTTTTGGTACTTATACTACACTTTTGTACCTTTTTGGTGCAGACCCAGGTTCTAGTTGCCGTCATGCGTTGGGTTTTTGTACCATGTTAACCATTCGGATATAGGGTGAGCTCTTGGAGTTTGAGTTGCCCTTTTTC
Source organism: Capsicum annuum (assembly GCF_002878395.1). Classification (NCBI taxonomy): domain Eukaryota; kingdom Viridiplantae; phylum Streptophyta; class Magnoliopsida; order Solanales; family Solanaceae; genus Capsicum; species Capsicum annuum. The sequence goes on from NC_061115.1 coordinate 135,120,422, forward strand.
CCCTCTATCTTTATTTGTCATTTGGTTTTGAGGCAAATGTATGAGATAATTTAAGATATTTTTAGACTTGGAGTAGTAAAATTCTACTGCCAAGTGTAGATGCTCTTGTACTAATACTATCAGGTCATGGGATTGGTATTTGAATATTGATTGTCTTTAGTTGTGGTATGTCATTGTTTATATTATGTTCTATTAGAGGGTCCATGATGGACATTTCCACCAAGGTGGCCCATTGCATTAGCTCTAGGTTACGGTATCGACTTACCTACCAGTGGGATGTGGTAGGTACCATCATGACACAAAAATTGGGTCATGATATTTAGACCTTTGGTTCGGGTATCGATGCACCCAAACTCATTTTGACCTATTAGTCGGAAGGTTGGAAATTCGGTGTTATAGGTGTGTCACCCACATTTGATTGAAACAACCTCAAATGAAAAATACGACTTTGCTATTCCGTCTGGAATGTCGAATTTATTGCGGTTACATAGCTCATTTGTGAATATCAGATTTTGAATGAATCTCGAGGCATCAGTGAAAACTTTGAAAATTTCCAAGTTTCATTTGATATTTGGTGTCGACGATCGCACATGATATGTAGAGGAGATAGTACAATCACACTAAAGGTGATGGCAATTGCATCATCTACTCCTGAAGTCAGATAGTGCGATTACAACACTTGATTACCTGGAAGGGGTATACATAGACCTCTTACGTCCCGAATTAGCCAATTTCTCAACCATCCCTTGAGATCAAAAGACCTAATGAGTGTGATAACTCAAAATTGAGTTTTTTTGTTAATTGGAGAGCTTGGTTAACATCTATTTACATGATTATCATTGAAATTAAGGTAAGATTTCATCATTTCTTGGTGAAATTTTAATGATTTCTTGACAGAAATCACAATAGCTTGAGGGCTTGATTTTAGGCCCAAATTAGCTTAGTTTTCAACCATTTTTGATGGTTGTGATTCCTTGATCATGTATTATACGTCGAAATGTTATTTCTATAAGTGGGACCCACTAGGTGTTTTTGATGTCATTTTTGGACCCAAAGCACAATGGTGCGATATGGGTATCATTATTCCTTTACTGATAAGTAGATTACTATTTTGATAAAGTGGGGGCATTTTGGGATCGTTAAGTGAAAAAAGGTGACTTGTGGATGATTTAAGGATTTACGATTTGGCTTCGAGGTAGGCTTCTGTCTACTCTTCTTCATTAGTTGATGAGTTCTATATATTGCATGTGGAAGCTAATAATAAGATTGACTATGGGAAAAAGGTCATAGTCTTGAAAATTAAAGTTTAGGGATTAGATGAGGGTTTTGATCCATAAGGTGAAATGCTTATTACACCTTTAAAATCCTATTGCCTTTTTCCTAGTTTGAACTAATTCTAGAGTGGATATGATATGATGCTAGTTTTTGGATGTGGTTAAAGTATTTGAAGCATGGTTAGTACGATTAACCTTACTTGGACTATTTTAGTGATATTGAAATTGTAAAATGGGTGGATTTGACTTTACTGCTCATGTTCCAGTTGAAATTCCTATCTTATGATTAAGTATGGCTTATGTACCTCCTAGATGTCAATTTTGGTACCCGAGCCTATTCTGGGGTGTAAATATCCTAACTATAGAATTTGAGGATTAAGAGTGGGTTCTTTCAGGCCATCTTAGGCCAAGACTTGGTTTAGGCCACGTGGACTTATTTACGGATATTAGGCATAATTGAGCCAATTGAACCTTTAGTATAAGGTTACTCGTGAATTTATTAATAGTGATGGTTTTTCCCCAGATCCTTACTTATAGCCTATTGATATATTATGCCTCCTAGATATGAGATACCTTACAAATATGATTATTGATACGAGTTTCGGATATGTATGTGTTTCTAAGGTCGTGATTAAAATGTTGTAATTATTCTGGACACATTATTGGGCCAATTCCTTGTTATGATATTGGTTGGACATCCAGAAAGTATTTTTCCTTGTAAATATGCAGTTGTAGTTTATGATTATATTGATGCTTATGGTTACATTGTTTGAATACTGGTGATGGAATGCGTAGATTCGGTCCATTCACAAACATTAAATCTGTAAATGATGCCATATCTAGCTAAAATATGATTGTATTACTATTTTTCCTAAATATGGGTTAAAGCCCCCCTTTTACCGTAAAAATGGATTTCTTCATAATAATAGCTGCTTGTTTTAATGAATAACTTAAATGTAAAGAGATTAATAATGATGTTTTAAAGTGTTCATCGAGACCGATTTTGGTCATTCATTAGACAGTGCTAATTACTCCGATCGTGAAAGATCTCGACCCTTTCTATACTTTTATAATAATTTAGTCCCGTAGATCACTCTGGCCAATGGATTTATGAATTTACACTCTTTTTAGCCACAACTTGAGTCCATGTACATATTATATCTATATCTACATCTCTCTGGTATGGGACGGAGGAAGATGTTGTATTAATGATATAATTTTTTGGTAAAAAGATCGATGGTAGATTTCAGTATTATTGTTATATATATGTGTGTGTTGATTATACCGATGGTGTTAACGATATTTAAGGCATCGATTAAATTTTTACTGGTTTGAGTTTGGCTATTCATTATATATTGATTAGATCAATTCTGGGTATTGATTAGATATTATGATCGGTTCAATTCCAAGTATTACTTATATTTGGGCTGGTTTATTTCCAAGTATTGATTAAATACGTAATGTCGATTCAAGTTTGAGGAATGATTTTGATACTGACTATATATGTCGCATTCATTCTTAAATGCACATTGCCTATCACTAGGATGCATCTATAACTATTAACCCATAGGGGGGTTTGCATAGGTATGGGTGATAAATATTCCTTGTTGTGTTTTTTATGTTGATTGAAATTTTTGACCCTGAGGCGGTGGGGGCACGTGATTGGATCGACTAAGTATTTGGTTGTTCAGACTTGCTGGTTACTAGCATTGTTACTGATATTGTTGTCATCATTGTTATGGCTAGTTTGTAATAGATTGGATATTGATGCGGTATCAAGATTTGAGGTATGATTCTGGTCTCTTCTATCTTTCATTTCCATTATTATGGATGATCAGTTCATGATTGGACATATGGATTTAAAACCCTATGTATAGTGGCACTAGTTCCTAGTATGATTTTGTGGTCTTAAAATACTTGTCTGATGATATACACTATACTTCGAGTTGACTTTGTTTATATATATATATATTTGTATTTATATACATATACGCACACACGTATGTCAGGTTAATATAGCTATGGTATACTGTATATCTGTTTCTTCATTTATCCAGATTGTTTATTCATTCCTTGGCCTTGTATACTGTTATATATCCTTCTTTTACCCTTTATTAATTTATTGACCAGAGATATACAGTATGGTGTTGAGATTTCTTAGTATTGTTGGAATAGGATAGTTTATCTTTGATATTTCCTTAGACTCATCATGCTAGTTTAGTGGCTATGAGTAGAGTAGTTGCCTTACTATCTCACGAATTTTATTATGTGATTGCTGGATATTTTGGTATAGTTTTCATTCTATTTATATGATATATATATATATATATATATATATATATTTGCATTATCTTCAGAGCTCAGTTGGCAATTTCCTACTGATTACCACGTGTTTGGTACTCAGACTACACTATGCAGCCTGTAGATCATAGTACGGATTATCGTTGTTGATGTATGCGTTGTGCGAAGCAACCATGGTTTGGAGACTCAAAGTGAGCTCCAGGAGTTCGGAGTATTATTTTTCTCCCTTTTGTGTACTAAACTACTCTCTATGTTGTATTTGGAGATAAGTTGTAATAGTGTTATTTCCTTGGTAATTAATTATTGTACTCATAATATATTAGAAGATCTTGTACTGATACCAACAGATTTTGGGACTACATTATGTATTTGATCTCTTATTACATATATTTTACATTCTTTCTTTCTCCATTTGGGATTCCGTTACTAGCTGTTCTGGACTACGTATTTGGCTTTCCTATTGGAAGGTAGTAGGCGCCATCATGACCTGAGAATTTTGATCGTGATTGAGCTATTCTAAATGTCCAAGGTGCAGACTATGTAACTAGGGATCCTATAATAACGTCTCTTGGTAAAAACCTACTGTGGTAATATAGTTATGGGACGTAGGTTATCTTTCCTTATCCTCTTGGGTCTAAACCATCCCCCCAAAACATACTCGTTCCATTTAACATTATTGAATTATAGGTTTAAGTTTGCGCTAACCATATCTATAAACTATACTTTTGTGAGCCCGAGATTAATTTTTCTAATGAATCATATACAGAAGAACCTTGTATCTAAAAGAATGTCTTTTCAATATAAAGTTCATAATTCATAAATATGCCTTAAAGCATGAGTTTCAGTGAATAACTCAAAATTTGATATAGAAATCATAAGATCATGAAAACCTTTTTTCACGAAAACGAAGTAAACCAATGTAAAGAAAGAAACTTCAATGGTGTGGGAATAATCCCTTGCTTAGAATCATAATTTCATAATTTCTTAAAAGTACTTGAATTTTAGGATGACATTAATCAGTTAATTCATATGTTCCTAAAAAAAAGACATGAACTTGAAGGATAAACTTTAAAGGAATAGCTTGAACAAAACCCTAGGTGCTCTAGTTGCTTTAAAACGTGTTCTTAACTTGGGTTTGGATAGAATAATATGGGATTTGACTTCCAATCTGATATATATATATATATATATATATATATATATATATATATATATATATATATATATATATATATATACTTTTTAGAGGCCAAAATATAGTGAGATTGGATAATTGGATCAAGAGAAGTATAAAATACCCTTTTTAGATGTTGTGAAAATATTGGTGAAAATATATGTTGTTTCAATCCACAATTAGTGGTTTTAATAAAAAATGGATATTTTATTCCACGATTAGTGGATTCATCTATGAATCCTTGTTTGATTTCATTAGTTCTGGATGGGTTTCATAAATAGAACTTTCATTAGTGGTTTCTAAGGGACTTTGGCAACTCTCAGGGAAGGACTACGACTTAATTCATGATTTGTCTTTGCATTCCATGGATCATGATATAAATTGTGGAAATATGGGATGGAAATGAATTGATGAACTTTTCCCATGGTGGATTCCACAAGTCGTTGTCTATTTACACTCCTCGAGAACCAGTTTCTAGTTCACTAAAGGACAGAGATAGACTTCACAAACAGTTTACAATTCATAGAACTGGTTCATGACTCATGAATCATCTACAAAGTCTTAGAATTTTGAGGTTTGAAGTTAAGGTTTACTATACAAGATTTTGAGTATTTAAGGGCACGAAATCTGAGGTTTTATATAATCTCCCTGTTAGATCATTAATCCTTGAATGAAGGATAATCTAGACTAAAACTGAAAGGAAATACTCATACTACCTGTCTGATTTCCAAAATTAGCCTATTAACATAGAAGGGACTTGCTCATAGTAAGAGTTTAAAACTTGACTAGAGCATACATGAAATGAACGTACACATAGTAAAACAATATGACAAGTTATGACAAGATAGCTTCTAACAATCACTATAGGAAGATAGTTTTTAGCTCATGTAATTTTGTCAAAATTTCTGATATAATTCTGGGGAACAAACTGACATGATTCATGGGTAAAGTTTGAAAGGAAATACTAACATGGACTAAGTATCTTAGTCAGTTGATATGTTTTCATGGAGAAGGAACGATATATTAGTAAACATAATTCACACTATATCTAATGCCATATAACTTGAAACATGGCTACCTTGAGAATGAAAGAATAGGACTACTATGACTAAAGCGATATGACTAATAGCTGTTAAGCTTTGCATCACTTATCGACTATGATCCTTCTTCCGAATACTATCACTTCATTAGCTTTTCAATAAGTTATGACAATCCTACTAGTTTAAATCCCTAAAACTGGCATCAATATCTACAGAATAACCATCCTTTCCACCTTCAAGACCATCCATGGTTCAAACATAGTGTCTAGTACTAAATGTAGATTGCATTGTAAGTTCTCACAAATTACCCAAACATACTACTATGGGATGGAAACCAAGATTTATTGACCCATTGAAATCTAAGATTTTAAAAAATAAACAACCTTAACCACACAATCTATCCAACATTATCCTATAATAACATTTTTATTTAAAACATTTCTATTGTTCCTTAATTTATTATTAAATATCTATTTCATAAAGAGATTCATAACCAATATAGGACCTTTATTGACACACTAATAAATCTGCATGAAATTCTCCCCTGGTTTAATCTTTACCTAAGCTATCTTAATCATTAACTCTTTCTCTGTACTATTGAGGAATTTACACAAGACATAATATATCTAAGTCAATATATAGAGAACACATCACCTCACTACTAATTTAATAGATACATGAATCTTGATACTTACTTTAGTCAAACATTATCCCAACTCTATTGGCTACTATAGAGTTCATACCTCTAAATTTGGGTCATCATTCTACTTCGGGCTCATAACACCCCAAATAACATAATATTTTAGTTAACAACACTACCCAAGAATACTAAGATATATTTCCCCTTCTAAAGTGTCTTATTTATTATAAGGCTCCAAAAAGAGTTTGAAAGCATGTCATAATTTGGCTCAGCATATGATTTATGTGAACAAAAATGAAAGGGGCATTATTTTTAATGAAATACAATTAAATGCACTAATTGGCTCCTATCAAGACCTTGTATAGTCTCTTGAACTTCTATTGGCTCTGTCTGAGAGAAGCACATATATAAGGATCGTGAGATTACTATAATTAACCTCTCAAATCTGAGATATTGTTTAAGAAATTTGATAAAACACACGAATTTACATAAGTTTCTTAGAATGAAAGAATTGAAAACTTTTCTTAAATGTTTATATTCACTCATTTATATAGGTGGGGCCCTCACAACCTAAAATAATATCCAATAGACATGGCTTTATATACTTCCTAGTAAAATTTAACTCTGATACCTTGACATGTCTTCATAGACCCCCTAGGAATCTTTTATCTCTGGTATATTATTTTTCACGATTGGGATCCATACCCTAGATATAACTAGAACTTGAACAATTTTATCCCCAAGAGAACAATATGTCATATCTCATGAGAATCTAACTACAACCTACATAAGGTGAAAGAAAATACAGAAGCGAACACATGGGCTGAACTTAAATAATAAGGATAAGATATCAAAAATTAGAGTTTCTATTACTTGGAATGAAAAATCTCCTGAAGAGTGATTACAAAAAACTCACTTAGCCATCTATCTTGTATAGGAAGCCTCTGCTAACATTATAGAAACTATTTACATTAATATGAACCCCCAATCAATATTTATGTATCCAAACTGACTAATTGTGCCTTAAGAGAAGATGTATATCTCATATCAGCTTAAGATTTAAATTCTATCATAGAGTCCGGTCACATACTTGAATACCTAAAATACATCATGAAAGGACATAGTACAATGTATTGATATAAAAATTACGCATATGTATTTATATCATGAAACTGAAGAGTGATCATAAGAACATATATAGAATAACTTAAATAGGAGTAAAATAGGTTGAATTCTGTTGTCAATCATGGAAACCTAGAAAGTAAATGAACTGATGAATATTTCTCACAAGTGGTTCCATTATTCATTGTCTGGTTCTACAACTTGTGAACCAATATATGATTTATTGAAGGACTAAGATGGACTTGATGGAATATTATATAATTAATGGAACTAGTCCATGGATTGGGAACCCATATATGGAATCTTGTAAATTTTGAGGGACAAATTTTTTGTTTTCTACTCTAAATATTATCCAGAGGAACAAACTTTAAGGTTTGACATTAAGAGAGGAGTTTACACTTTCCAAGGATATCGATGCTTCCCCAAATTATGACATTTTAAATGGGTTATATTTCTCATGATGTCACCAAAATTAGACCTCTCAAGAAGTATAAAGTAATAGATAAATTAAATATAGAATCCAATAATGTTGGGGTCGAACCCATAGGCAATAAGACAAAATCTGATCAAGTGTTTATCTAGGTAATTAACAAATAGGTTAAAGAGGAGGCTTTGTGAAACAAAAGAGAAATCATAACAAGTATTGGTTGTTGGATTTGTAATCAATATGAGAAAGCCCTAGGATTGTGTTCCCCATGACTTCATAACAACAAAAGTTTCTCGTGCTAAAAAACAATTCTGGTGCATTGTATGCAAAATCTAATAGGAGAGGTCCACTTAATTGTCTCTCAATATTGTTTAGATGAATTTCACTCTTTTACTTTCTGTAATACCCCGTACTTTCCTAGCTTGAAAAGTTTCCCCAAGAATATTAAAAGATTTATTTGAAAGATGAATCTAATTTTGTACATGTGGTATTTTTAAGATTTTCACTTTTTAGCATGTAGAGAATCAAATAAGCTTTTCATCGATACTAAATTCACCCAAACCCGACATCCGAGTGAAGAGTTAGAGCCTTTTTAGTGAGACAGTGTATCACCTGAGCCTTCAGCACATCACGGATATAGCTCAAATGGCAATTGTCAATTTCCAGTGTTGCTCCACGATAGTGGCACATCACGTGAAACTTCTAGCTCACAGATAAGGTGGCAATGCGATAGCTCCGTGTTGCACCACCGTGAAATTTCCCATTTGTCCCTTTCCAGGGACTTGGCGCGATAGTGGCGCGTCGCGCTAAGGATGAAAATCGAGAAATTTTCTCAAAAATTAAATACGTGTCCTAGGGTTAAAAGGGTCAATTTTCCACCCTATATAAGACTTATAACACAAGATTTGTCCTTAATTCAGCAACTTATACTCAATTAATCTCAAAAACTCTCAAGATCAAGCCCTAGGGTTTTCATAGAAGGTTCAATTCCAAGGGAATTCACCATCAAATTTCAAGAATCTCTCCATCAATATTTGTAGAATCACAAGCTAAGGTATGTGTAGTGTTCATTCATGGACTCCTTTCGTCCATGAAGCCCAAGAATCTCTTTTCTAAGTTTAAGTTTATGGATTTCTTTATGAATTTTATGTTGGATTTGTTTTGTTTTTGTTGAGAATGATCAATTGAATTCAAATCCATGTTGGGTGATCAATTTTATATGGAATTAATTTGTATAGATGTATATTCATATGAACCTATAAATAAACCCTAGGATGATGAAATTAGATATGAATCATGATGTTTGATTGTTGTATAATGTTGTCTACATATGCTATGCCTATCATGTGTATGATTAAATGCATACATAAAGGAACAATGCCCAACTAGTATGATATCATGAAATCCCCATGTATGTACAAGCTTATGCATATCACATGTTTGATGAAGTGCTTCAATATATGAATTATGAATTGTGTTGTTGGTCATGTGTTCAAGTAAGCCATGCCATGTCAGTTTCTTCTCATCGAGTCCTGGGGGTACTTGTACCCGAATATTTAGCTGTGTGCCTAGAGCCATATCATGTTTTCATGATCTCCTTAGTCAAGCTCTAATCCATAGAACTCAGTCAGTCATATGACTCAGGAAATCTCAAAAATCTCAATAATCTCAGTAGTTCAGTAATCTCAGTGATCTCAGTACTCAGTAATCTCAGTAACCTCAGTATTCCCAGTCAATATTAGTAACTTTAGTATTCTCAGTCAGTCCTCAGAACTCAGTACATTTCGTCAGTCAACTGAACTCAGTAAATTCAGTTTAGCTCCACTAAACAATACCAGTAGTATCAGTTCAATTCAGCTAATCAGTTTAGTTTAGTTAATCAGTTTAGTTCAATTAATCAGTTCAGTGTCTTTCAGATGAGAGTAGGATTCAGCACCAAGCGAGCCTAGGGATGGGGACTCACCCGCTAGATAGGGCTCAGATCTCTAAAAGCAATCCCTAAGTACTAGAACTACGTAGCCAACATAGGTACAAGATGTCACCTGTTAGATAGGACTGAAATACTCAGGGATCACCCATTAGCGCATTTAAATATATAGGATCGATCCCAGGGGTCACCAGCTAGATTAGGTCTGACTCCACAGTAGTTGTCTTTACTAGTGGCGCGGTACTAACACCCTTCTAGCTGGATTATAGGTTGGATCCCAGTTAGCTTAGTATGGGGTATGTCGGTTAGATTAATACATCCCATAGTTTCAATTACAAAATAAGGACTGTCAGATACAGTTAATTTAGCTCAGTAGCATAGATTTAGGACTGTCAAATACAATCACTCCTTATTATTATAAATAAACTCTAGGATCACCCATTTGACAGGACTAATCTCAACTATGGTCAATCAATAACGGTATTATTAGATTTAGAGATCACCATCCAAATAGGACTGATCTTAGGTTTAGTTACTCAAATATAGTATGGAACTCAGCTAGTTCCATCAGATTCAGGACTGTCAGATATAGTCACTCATGTTATCAGTTATATCAGTTATCAGAACTCATGTAATCAGTATTCAACTTTAGGACTGTTAGACACAGTCAACCAGACCAGTTCTTTATAATAAGAACTGTTAGAAATAGTTATTCATGTATTATTAACATAGTATCAGTCCCTCAGATATCAGTAATTCCATGTTATTAGTAAACTCAGTATTCAGAACTTAGCATTCAGTCCTATCACGATGTCAATTACAGTTACGTATGCATGCATGTATTCTCACATTCATGTTAGTAAGTCAGTTTGTATTGTTTGCACATATGAACCTATTGTATTCAACCTACCTTACTTGCATACCAGTAAATTCAAAGTACTGACGCATTTGCACTATGGTGTCTTATACCATAGATTTAAAAGCCCGAGCTCCAGAGAACCAGTAGTATCCTAATTTAGCAATCAGGGTTAGCAGTAAGTCCTCATCCTTTGAGGACATGATGATCACATTACTATTTTAGTTTTCAGTTTATTTCAGTAGTTAGAGTTAGTTGGGGATATGTCCTATCAACTCTTTATTTAGACAAGTTAGAGGCTTTCAGACTACAGTATATTCAGATAATTATCTCAGTTGTTTTGGTATTGTAATACAATATTTTCAGTTATATACTAGTATTGAACCTTATGGCGCCTTTCAGTTTATGTTTCTGCATTTACGATATTATTACTATTATTCACTACTCAGTTTACAGATATCAGTCATGGGTTACCTTGTGGTCCTTCGGGGTCATGGGCACCATGTAGCATTCCGAGTACTAGATTTGGGGCTTTACACTTTCAAAATCCATGTGTCTCACTACTAACCCTTGTTCTTTATCTAAGATTAACTATCACTTTTATGGCTTAAGTTATTAGATTAATGTTGATGGCTACAAATCTCTGTTACTATTTCCTTTTCCTAATCTTTACATTTATCTCAAGAAAGTTTAGAGTACAATTGGATTTCTAATATTTCAACCATTATAAGATCAATCATAATGAAGAAAATACAAATACATCCAAGCACAGTGGCCTAGAACTACTTCGCACTTAACCTGTTTCATTAATTTATTATGATTTCCAAAACCCTAGTTATGGTGTTTAGTAACTCATGATTTTAAAAACAAAAGAAAGATTCATAAATTGAAACATTACTATGAACTTAAAATAAGAATAAAACCCCAAAATCTTAACTTGATTAAAAACCTAGGAAATAATGTTCATAATTTCCAAGAATATGACTTAGAATTTCACAATATAATATTGTAAAATATAAAGTAGTGTCAACTCATAAAAATAATCCAATACGTATATTTATAGATTAAAAAATCCCATTCTTAAAATAAATAGGAATCTAGGTCAGTGACCTCAGACGACAGAAAGATAAGATCGTGGTTAGAATCCTTGATACTTCTTTGCTTCTCATGGTTTAGCTTATAAATTTTCTTCTAAGATCATCACAGCTGTGATTCTTAGTATGACTCCGTGGTATCAACCTACAGTCATATTGTTTTATAGTCTGATCATCTTACAATTCAACCTATGAGACTTGCACATTTAGAATTTCTACCCACGACTTTATGCTACAATCATTACTTCAATGTATAGGTGTGGGATGCTCCCATCTGATCCTTTTCACTTAACTTTTGCAAGCCTCTTTCTAGTTACTCTTCCCACGATCAGATGGAATAATTGTATGATTTATTTATGTTTGTTGAAACTTCTTGTCTGAGAAATACACATCACTCATCCTATGGATCATGATATAAAAACCTTGGCACGACAATGTTTAGATCACATGTAATACCTCGATCATTCCTTAAGCCTAAATCTGTCTTTTTGAATGGATATATATGACTTCCAAAGTGATTGATGTTTAAACCATGTTGTATTTATCTAATTTACACTTTTTTTCATGTAGAGCATTGAATAACTATGTTGTATTTCTCTAATTTAAACTTTTGAATGAGTGAGTTATGGCCATTTTACTGAATGCTATCGGATAGCCCAGGTTTGACGGTCGACCTGGTGGACCGTCAAGTATCTCATCAAGCCAAGGTAGTATCTTCCTTTTTGGGATGTCGTGTGACGGTCAAAGTAGTGGACCGTCACAAAGTTGACAGACCGTCAAGGTGTCCATCAGACCGAGACAAAATGTCTCATTTCTGGTCCTCAAGTGATGAACGACTTAGTGGACCATCACTTTTCTGATGGACTGTTAGGTCAACCATCACGTCGAGGCAGAACATTCCAGTTTTGGTGTTCGAGTGATGGATGACTTGGTGGACCGTCAGTCCCTCTGACAGACCGTCAGGTCGACCGTCACAGGCCTCGATCAGCAAATTTCAACTTTTTTTCAAAGGGGCATATTGGTCATTTCGCTCCTTGTGGCCTTATATATATATATATATATATATATATGTAGAGAATAGAAGACCATTTCTCTCCAAATTTCTTTCAAGAATTCTCTAGTAACCTAGGGTTTCTTCCAAACCCAAAAAATCAAATCATCTCCAAGAAATTCAAGAAATCTCCCATAAATTTCTTCAAGTTTTTCAAGAACTAAGCTCCTCAAGTCAAAGGCAGTAAGGTCTTGGTCTAAAAGTGTGAGAAAGAAGTTTCAAGAAAGTTTCTATATCTTCAAAATCAAAATCTAAGGTATGTGGGGTTTCAACAAGAACACTCCTTTCATTCTTGTGCCTAAAGATTTACTTTCTATTATTGATTTACATGATTTTGCAAGTGGGTTTACACCCAAATTTCTTTATGTATGATTTATGAGACTTGAGTTGAATAAGCTTGATATTTATGGTTATTTCACTATCATACTTATTAAATTGAGTATTTACTCCATGAGTTGTATATTGTTATTATATGTATTGATGATTTCTAAGTGATTTATGATAAGTGTCAAGATTTGTGTTTTTGTATGAGAGATTTGACTATTAAATACATATCGATATTTGAGATTGAAATTCGAGAATGCGTCCTATGATGTTTACTTGAAGCTTTTGATATTTGAAATGATTTGATAAGCAAAGGTACTTGATGTTGAGAAAGATTGTTTTGATTTTGAGTCAAGTTAGGAAGCCACAATCGTATATGATTTACCGATGAGATATACTATTGTTTTGGTCATCATGATAGACCCATGCATTGATATTAATTGAGGTGGATTTCCTAATGTGTTCTGATCTGAGTCTGGGAGGAGTATTTAGCACTGAGCGGGAGATTCGGTATTTCCCCAGAACTACGTGCCACCGTAGGATTGATGTTGATAATTGTGGGACAATGGCCGAGTACGATATTCTAATGATGAGATTGAGGTTGTACTCCCTGGCAAGAGTACGACACCCCTGGCAATGTGGGTTTCTCTCCTTAGGAGGGCAAAACGTTGGACTCTATATGGCTCACATGGAGTAGTTATGTCGGTTATAAGAAACTCCCACATCCATAATAATCTAAGTACCACGAGATACCGAGTCACTTTAAGTCATGATTCAAAGAGTTTGAGTTGAGTTAAATGATTTATGAGATTTATGAAGCATATGTTAATACTGATGACTTACGAAAATGATGTTTTAGATAATTCAAGCGAAGAGAGTTATTATTGTCAGCATGCATGATTTTCTTATACATTTATGATATTATTTAAAATGTTGCATCCAACCCCACATACTCAGTACATTCCCAAGTACTGACTCCCATACTCTTTTGTATTCTATATTTCCTCATGATATAGGTTTAGGTGCTCAGTCTCAGCAGCGACAGTGATCTTTGAGTACCTTCATCTATATTTCTACGGTTAGTGAGTCCTCATGGTTTGAGGACCGATGTCTTCGATTTTATCTTGATTAATAGATGGTTGTTTACTTTCAGTTCAGTACGAGCCAGTTGGGGATCTGTCCCAATGGCTCTTCAGTTTTATGTAGTAGAGGCTTTGTCAGACTAGAGTACTACTATGTACAAAATGTTAGTATTTTGATTGTACAGGATAGTATTACTTTGTATCTCAGTATGTTCATGGAATGATTATTCTTCCTTTTTACCGCTCTATTGTCATGGTGAATTATAGGAGTAAAGACAGGCTCAGAGGGTTAGCTTAAGGCTGTGTGTGGCCTTAAGCACCGTGTGACATCTCGGGATAGATTTTTAGGGTGTTACATCCCACAACTATATCTTTGACCATCTGATACACTGTTTGTCTAATAATCAACAGTTTTCTTATCTGAGCCTTTTTATCATGCAATCATGAAAAAATCCATCATATCTGTAGAAAATTACCCTCATACTTGAAAATATTCAAAGTTTTAAGTGTCTCAAGTATCATAAATCCATGGCACGTTAGTTCAAATTAGTAGAAACCTCATGTGATATGAATGAAAATATGGTACGTGTGTTCTATAGCAAAGCAACCAATTATCCCGCAAAATCCTACAGTATACTAGTTTGAGAAAAAAAGTTTCCACTAGCCCAAAAAACATTAATAAGTTATTGTACCTAGATCCTTAGGATCCAAAGGAGTGCCAAAATTTTAATTGAACTATCCACCAATAGAGTCGTATTTAGAAAACTGACATTTTATTCTTCTCTAGGGAACTAGATTAGAAGTTCACCTCTAAGACAATCTTCAATAAAACATTGTTATGAGGCCATAAATTAGAAAAAAATTGTTCTACGGTGATTGAAACCTTACAAAAAATAATTGTGAGGTCACATTGCACCAAGACATATTGGTTACTATTATCATGCATGTGTGGCCAAAAAATATGGGTCAGGTTTCCATAGTCAAGATACATGATACTATGTAAATAATTCAAAGTCAATGCCATTTATATGGATTTTAACATCACTTACGAGGACTTTCTAAGCTCTATAGAGAGTCACGAATGTGAAGTATGTAGGTTCTCATCAAATAAAGCAACATGCTATACCAACAAAAAGAAAGAACGTAGTAATTTTGTCACATGAGATTATATCTTCTTCTAGGGTTGGCCAATTTTATTAGCCAACTTCTACTTGATTCACCTGAATAGGGAACTTCTATGCTAATCATTACTAGTAAAAAGGTCAGGCTTCTGGATAATCCTATTTTTCCCTCATGTCATACTACAAAGAGGGACCCTTAACTTTTTCTTACGGTGTTAAAGGATGTTTATAACATGTTGAGTATGTTAATTGAAGGTGGATTTTTAGTACTTGATATACTATACATGTGAAGGTAAAAATAGTGATTTACCCTCTACTGACCCAGTGACACAGATTCTTGAGCAGCTGCTCAAGATAAATGAAAAATAGGTTAATGGAGAAAAGACCAAAGATAAGGATAAGGTTCATAGAAACATGACATGGGATAAAAAGAAAGTTAATAGAGAGAAATACTAGAATGTTAGATTATAAAAGATACAGGGCTATTTTAATATCATAGAGGAGTATTTGATAAATCTAGAGACATTAGTTGATTCCACAACTTTAAGGAAATAAATCACAAAAACATCTATTGATATTTGGGGTAAGAAGAACATTATGGATCTATTTAAGATGATGAAAACACGTAGGATGAGGATGATGATCAGCATGTTAGTCATATGAACATAGATATTAACATTGAGCTTCATGGTAAGGATAGCATTGAGTTAGCAGTCTCTCCAATTAACGGAGATGAGATTGTTCTTACTCTACCGAGTCTGAACCAGGAAATACTAGTAACTAAAGATCAACAATTACAAGTTAAAGTCCAGTAGCTCAAGATCGGTGCCAAACGTGAAAATTACATCTAGTAGCCTCTTGTGTGTTTTTGGTTACTATTTTTGTGTGTCTATAGTAAGGATAGTTCTATATTTTTGTGTACTTTGTAGGGGGTGCGCGGATTTAATAGGTATAATAGATTTAGTAGGTTTCTAGTGAATCTATTTTTATCAGTGCGTGGATATTTTGTTTCAATATCTTTTAATAATTTACTTTTTTCGTAAGATATATTCATTAAATTTTTTATCCTGTAGTAATTGCAGAGTTACAAATTTCTGTATAATAATTTATCCTATCTGTGCTATAATGTATATCTAATTCTAGATTTTCAATGTTATTTATTATCTTATGTTGTTCCTCTCGTAGTGAGTTTTTTAAATTATATAAACTATCACATGTACTTTTATCTAAATTTTCTAAGGTTTTTTCTATCCATATTAATTTTTCTTTTAGGTCTTCCATTATTTTCCTAATTCGGTTTCTATAACTAATTTCATTATTTAGATTTTCTTGATTTTCTCTAGTTTGTCTAATATATTCTAACATTTTTTAATCTGAATAATATCCTTCTGGGTAAATTTCTTCGTATAACTGTTCTAGACAATTTACAGTTTCAATTTCATAGTTTATTACTTCTTCTAATATTATTTTCTTAATATCTATTATTTCTATATCTTTGAGTATATATAAGATTAAAACTTTAAGATAATCTAGATAATCTATCTTTTAAAATTGGTTTTATTATAGTGTTTTGTAGTTGTTTGTTTTAGCCTTAGTAGTTTTTGCATATTTTTATTAAGAAATTTTATATCTTTTTTCTAAAAATTTTATGTAACTTATCATCGTAAATATTTGTAAGAGTAGTTAGGTAGATATGGTATATAATTTACTCTAGTCATGTAATATTCACCAAAATCTTTTTCTAATATGATTTTTCTTATATCTGCTACTTTTATATTTCTAAGTGCATATAAAATAAGTATTTTGAATTTATCTACCATCACATCAGATATATTATCATTCATTTTCATAAAATTGCTTTTTTCAAAATATTCCCTTCAACCATGTACATAAAATATAGTCATCTTAGCTTACTATATACTAGATTATTCTTAAATAATATGTTCTTCCGTCACTATTAACATGGTAATTCGGATACTTTTTCCCTTAAACAGCGCCTCTACTCTGGTTACTCCCCGCCACGGCTTCTTGCCTCATTGGTTTCACCTTTAGGATGGCATAGTCCTTAGGGATATTTCTCCGTTTCCTCTTTGTTAATAAACTTCTTAACATATTATTCTTCGAATAATTCTACTATAAAGTAATTAATATGAATTTATTTTATCATATCATGATTGTTGGGAATTATGAAATTAGCTATTCATAATCATAAATAGATATACCTGTTCGGGTAGCTTTGTTATTTCTGAGTTTTGTTGCTCCATAGCTTTTTCCATTGGAATATGTTTATTTAATTAACTGAGTAAAATATTTTTTGTGGAGTGGAGAGAGCAAGGTTGCTTCAACGCATGAAGGCTTGCTTTTGCAATGCCTTCTGCCTTTGTTATATATAGAACGAAAAAGTTTATAATTTACACATGTTTCTAGTTTCTAAAACTAAAACTAAAAAAGTCAAAAATGGTGGCCTTCCAGCCTACCCTACTCTAAAGTCATAAATGTAAGTAAGAAAAGTAAGAAAAGTAAGAAAAGCAATTATTGCTTTACATTATTGTACCGTAAGAAAATTTTGTACAATAAGTCAAAATATCTTCCGTTGTCGTATCTGCTCCATTATTGCTCTTTATCTGCTCCATTATTGCTCTGTATCTTATCTTTCCAGCTGGCATTTTGTCTTCTTTATTCTAGATGTACCTCTGGAATAATATTATCTTCTCCATTGCACCTCGAACATTGGTGGTCTGGATATTTATGTCCAATTATTTTACAGTATCTTGTTAGCAGTCCTTCTGAAATAAATCCCTTTTTTATTGCTCTCGCGGTAGATTGTTTTTCTGGGTTAGGTAGCGTCATTATCCATTGTCTTACGTCTTCCATATCTGCTTGTCGTAGCTCTTTTGAATTTGAATATATCATTTGATGATCTCTTGAATAGTAGCTCCATATTGGGTTTCCGTTAGCATAGTTATTTGCTAGTTCTTGAATGATCGTAGCTAGTCCAATAAGTCTTTTATTTGCATAAAAATCTGGTATCTCGATTCTAGGTATCTCCGGTTGTTGCGAAATATCTTCTGGTATAATCATATCTCTTGTTAATCCTATCTTTACAACTTGTATAACTGATTTTATTTCATCATATAATATCTCTGCTGGTGCAGTATAACACTTTATATAAAATAAATTTCCTTTTGTTATTCTTTTGTAGGTAGTGAATATTTTGTATAATTCTTCCATAGCTGTTAGCTCTTCTCCGTCTTGGGTATATATGGTATTTAGTAGTCCATAGTCAAAACAGGTTTTAACTAGGCTTGGGTTAGTTTTGGGTAGTGCGATTAATTTATTGTATCCTTGTAGTTTTTGGGTTATATAATTGGTATTTGGTTCTTTGATGTCTGTAGCTCTGGGGTTATGGTTTAGAAAGGTTTGTACTCTGTATATATTTTCTATGTATTTCTGGGCGGTGTAGTTGTATACTTTTTTGTCTTAGTTTAGGCTATCTCGGTATGTGTTAACTTGTGGGGGTATGAATAAATGGTCTTTTTGTGTTTTTGGGGTAAATGGTTTTTCAAATATTTTGTTCATATTTACATTCTGGTATCTTGGTCTATTAACTCCTTTGCTTGTACCTGCAGAAGTAGATTGATAAATGTTATGGGTTTTATGGAGTGTCCCAACGTCTCCTTCTAGCTCTGGATTTTTAATGTCTTCCGATCGACATAGCTCTGCACACTGCTGAGTTAGCTGATTTGTAGCTATAGACTTCAGTTTATCTTCATTAGTCTTTAGCTTTTCTATCTCATTACCCATACTGTCCACTTTCATTGAAAGCGTAGTTAGGGTGTTAAGTATTTTTTCTAGAGTATCTTCCTCTACTATTTCAGTCTGTGTAGCTTTGTCTTGATATGTAATCTGCAATAACATTTTTGTTAGTACTGATCACTTCAATTGTAAATGTGAAATTTAATATATTTAAAACTAGTCTCCGAATCTCTTTTGTTGTAACTGAATTTTGTATTTTCTTTGTTAACCACCAGCGTACCTGTGTATTATCTGTTCGTACAATAAATTTGTTATATACAATATATGGCTCAAATGCTAATAAACATTTATATAATGAACATAATTCTTTTCTATTTATTTCCCATTTTATTTCTGTCTCGTTGAACGTACCTGAGTAGTATCTACAATGGTGTTCTATTTTTTCTGCTTCATATCGATATTTAAGTACTCCTCCGTAACTATATTCACTAGCATCTGCTTCTACTATATATATAAATTTTCTATTTTCATCTGGAAATTGTAATTTTGGTAATTCTCTACAAAGTAATTTTATTTTTTGAAGTTGCTTTTTATCTTTTTCATCATAATTATATTTTATATCTTTTTTTAATTTTTTCTGTAGTGGTTTTAAGGTTTCTGCTAATTTTGGAATATATTCTCTTACTTGGTTTACTAATCCTAAAAATGATTGTAATTTCTTTTTTGTATCTAATTCTTCTTTCGAATTTATTATTTTTTGTACTATATGTTGTTGCATTTTTACTCCACTTTTATCTATTTGTATTCCTAGAAATTCTATCTGGTTTTTCATAATTTCAGCTTTCTTTTTGCTTAGACTTATTCCTGATTTTTCTATTATATCTGTGAAGTGTTCTAATAATTTTAAATGTTCTTCTTTGGTTTTGGTGTATAATAATATATCATCTATGTATACTATACAATTAGATAATTGTTTAAAATAATTATCCATAAAATGTTGATATCTACCTGGTGCATTTTTATATCCAAATGGTAACACGTTCCATTCATAAAATCCTTGTGGTACCGTAAATGCGGTTAATTCTCTAGATTCTTCTTCTAGCTTTAGGTGGTAAAATCCTGATTTACAGTCAAATTTGCTAAAATAATTATATCCTTGGATTTGTCTTATTTTTAATATCTTATTTGGTATCGGATAATTATATGTTATAGTTTTTGCATTTAAATTTCTATAGTCAATAACCATCCTACTTTTTCCTCTTTTTTGTTCACTATGTTTATTTACTATAAATGCTGGACTATTATGTTTACTATTACCTTTTTGTATATATTGTTTTTCTAATAATTCATCCATGTGCATTTTAAATTCTTTTAAATCATCAAAATTATATGTTAATTGTTTTTGTGTTATTATGCTATTCTTATCTATTAATTCAATTTTTATAGTAGTTTTGTGTTTTTCCCATCCTTTTAATGGATCTTCACTATATAATTGTTCTAATTTTTTCTGAATTATTTCTATTTTATTTATTGAAAATATAGTTATTTCTGTTTTATTTATCGAAAATACTACTAGTTCTACTGTATCTTCAGTATTGTTTATATTTTCTAACTTTTGTGTAATTTTTTCACTTCCTTTTATCCAATCAGTTTTCTTTCTTATTTTATTATTAACTCTTTTTGCTCTTACTTTTTGTTTGCATGGTGTTGTAAACCACCTGTCTGTTTTGGTTATTATATGTGGGTATAATTTATCTAAAAATGGCATTCCTAAAAGTATATCTTTTGATGTTAATTCATAATTATAAATTTCTTCTATTGTTAATATCTTATCCCATACTTGTATTTTTACATTCCTAGCTATATAAGTAATTAAGCTTCCTTCATTATTAAATCCTTTAACTATTATTGGTGTTTTTAGTTTATCCCATTTGCTTTCTGGTAAGCAATTATATCTACATAAATTAGCTTCTGCTCCTGTATCTATCATAGGCGTATAATATCTACTGTAATATCCTTCTACTACTATCTTCATTAATACATATATCTTCATTTCATGTTAAGGCTCTTTTTAAGAATAACTTTTCTTTGTTATATGTTAAGGTTAGTTGTGTATGTTCTATATTATATGGTTTTACTTGTTCTAACCATTTTATTCCTAATATTATATCTGCTTTTTGCATTTCTTCCTTTACTTCGAATTCTATTTTTATTTTTCTCACTCCTAATATTATTTCTTTTTCTGCTATATTTTTATTATTTATTAAACTTCTTGGTAGATCTGGGCATATATCATTGTCAGTTTTTATTTCTTCATTTTTTACTAGATATTTTACTATATGATTTTCTTCTTGTCCTGTATTCAAAAGTATTAAATATTCTTTTTCATTTATTTTTCCCGTTATGTAATATTGGTTTAAATTACTTATTGAATTTGTTTCATAACTTGTTCTTTTTGATGAGCTTGATGATTCTGGCTTTTCATTAGCTATTCTTTTTGTTGTACTTATTCTATCATTTACTATTTCTAAATTTTCTTCTGTATCTATGTCTCTATAGGTATAATCATTATAATCTATTGTTTTTACTATTTGTTCGAATGGGCTTTCTATTTGTATTTTGTTAATCTTATTTTTTCCTGTTATTTTATGTTTTGTTGTCAATACATATAGATTTTTACATCTTGCTGTAAATATTTTACTTCCTGGGGTTAATTCTATTCCTGATATTTTCCAATATAATACTAATGATTTATCTATATTCCTATCTGTTACTACTACTGAATAATTTGCACTTATTATAAATTTAAATTTTTGGTATATTAGATTTCCTTTTACGGCAGTTATTATGCTTTTTTCTATAGGTTTTATAATTCTATCGTCTGCTAAATATAATTCTATTGGTGTATCTATTCCTTCTCTAAAATATGCTTTTATTAATATCTCTGTACCTCCAAGGTGTACATATTTTATTGGATCTCCTTTACTTTTTATATCATTTATTTCTTTATTAATTATTCTTTTTGTTACCAGTGGTATACTAGCTTTTCCTCTTGCATATCTGCAGTCTATTACATGTTCTTTTTGACATACTACATAATATTCATCTTTTTTCCTAGTAAAAATATTTTTTATTGTTGGTATTTTAAATATTTTTTCTACACTTAAATCTAATTCTTTTCCTTTTATTTCATCAAATATATTACTGTCAAATATTATTTTTTGTTCCGTTCCTTCATCATTTAAATATTCTTCCTTTGTTATTATTTTTATATCTTCTTCAGTCATTTGATTCATCTATTTCGCTATCTATTTCATTATCTGTTTCGTTTTCTGAAATTTCATATATACTATCTTCACTTTCTAATTCATAATCGATATAATCTATCTGCATATATTCGGTATTATCTATTTTTATTTCTGATATTTGTTTATTTTTTGGATTTTTAGGTAATTTACAATCTCTAGCTAAATGTCCTAACTTACCACAATTATAACAAGTACATTCTTTTATAGATTTCTTCTTTCTATATGGTCTTTTATGTTTATAATTTTTTACATAATATCTTTTTCTTGGTTTCTTATATTTATATTTTGATTTTTTATATTTTTTATATTTCTTATGTCTTTTTCTTTTCTTATAATATCTTTCTTCGCATCCAAATTGGGGTGCTATTTTATTTTTGCAACAAGCTAAATTTCTTATTAATGTTTTTTCCATTTTTAATTCTTCTCTATATTTTTCACATAAGTTTCTATACCATTGTTGTAAATATTTTATTCTTGCTCCTAACATATCTACTATTTTTGTTTCTTCCCAACTTTTTATTATTTTCGAACTAAATGGCTCGGGTAATTTATTATAATATAATTTTCTTATTTCTTTACTTTCTTCTACACTATATTCTCCTTTGTAATAATATTCTTTAAATGCGCAAGTATATTCATCTATATAACACATATTACATATTGCTAATTTTAACATTAAATTTCTATTCATATCTCTTTCTTCATTTTGTTCTTCTTCGATTGTTGTCGTACTACCAAATTCATCTTTTATAGCTGTTTCATATTTTTTTAATAGTTCTATAGGTGTTAGTTTAGTTGTTGTCGATGATGTCCCTTCTATAGGTTTATTAGTTCTTAATACTTTTTTGCTATTTTCGGCTAGATTTGCAAACCATAGTTTTACTGATCCTATTAGTGTTTTTTCTATATATTCCGGTGCATCTGTTATATTTATATTATTATCTAATAATTGTTTTGTCATATATCCTATCCATAATTGTATTGTTTTTTCTGTATCTATTACACAGTCTAGATCTAAAAAGTTATAATTTTTATTCACTATTTGTTTTGGCATCCATTTATCATATTCGTTATATTTTTTAAACTTATTCTTATAATATATAGGTTTTCTTATTTCTGTTGTTTTAGGTATTATATTTTCATTTTCTTTTTTATCAAGAGTATTTATTTCTATGTGGGTATTTTCTAAGTTTTCCTCATTAATTTTTTGTTCTTCATTGATTTCTAAATTTCTTGTATTTGTTAATATTTCTGTGTATGTTTCACTATCTTCGGACTCATAATTATCTGTCTCTTCAATATCTATATTATTTATTTCTAATTCTTCATTTTTTATTTCTAATTTTTCCTTAAATTGATTTATCTCATTTAGTAATTTCTGTTCTCTATCTTTTTCTTCTTTTTCTTTTTGTCTTTGTTCATACAGTTCTTTTAACATTTGTAATTCTTTTTCTAATTCAGCAATTCTATTATTTTTGGTTTCTTCTATTTTTCGTATTTCTTCCGTAGTTTGTTGTTTTATTTTTTCTATTTCTTTTTTCCTATCTATCTCTTCATTTTCTTTTTCTATTCTTACCATTGCTGTTAATTTATCTTCTAATTTTAATTCTTCTTTTTCTAACATTAGATATAAATGTTCACCTATTTTCTTATATCTTCGTCCTAGATTAGAAAATACTATTTTTATTTTTGATCCTTCGTAGTTTTCATATATTTTTTCATCTATTATAAATTCTTCTTTATTCATTTTATTGTGAATAGGTCATGTTGATATACATATTCTAAACTATCTATTTGTGATTCTAATTTTGATATTTCATCTTTTTGTGTATCTATTGAATTTTTACTAACTCCGGCAAATATATTATAATGTAGTCTTTTTATTCTTAATTTTAATTCTTTACGTTTTTCAGAGATAATTTGTTTTAATTCTTTATATTGTTGTATTTTATTCATTTTAAATTATATTTATAATATCTTGGTGGATATCTAAATCTAATTTTATCATAATTAGGTGGTATATGTTTCATTCTTCTGGATTTTAAATGTGTTATTAATTTTGATTCAATACTAGATATTAATGTAATTAAGTAGGCTAATTTTTGTGGATTTTCTTTTGTTTTATTTAGACTTATATATTCTGAATAATTACTAATTAAAGATTCTTTAATTTTTCTAAAAGGTTCTCTATTTTTAAATGGTCTTCGCATAATTAATTAATTATAAGTAAAATGTTTTAACTCTAAATTTAATTTTGACTCTAAATCTATTTATTCTAACTCTAATTCCAATATATATTTCTTCCGTACTTTTTAAACTGCTGTTCTCTGATACCATTTGTAGGGGGGTGCGCGGATTTAATAGGTATAATAGATTCACTAGATTTTTTGGAGTTCCTTTCTTTGTATTAAGATTTAAGTATGTATTTATAGCTTTGATATTCATGTACCATGTGTTGTAAGGATTTTGTTTGTTCTTGTGAATTAATAATCATTAAGAACTTGGACTGAGTGAATTTTGAGGGGAAATTTAGGCCATACATAGTTTGAGAGATTATGTTGGACTTTACTTGATCTGTTAGTTTATGTTAAATATCCTACCCTTGTATGATGTCCTAAGCTTATGTAGCACCTTCTACATTTGAAATGTTTAATTTATCCATCGAGGATTGATGAAACTAATCCCATCGATTTATGTTACACATGATAATTTCACATTAGAATGCATAATAAGTAAATCAATATGGTCCTGATAGATCATAAGAGTTAAAGGTTAATCATGTAAAATATGTTATAAACCATACCTATGAAGTAAGGCTAGAAGTGCTTAATATGCTAAGAAGGATGTGATATGAGATATTTGAAGTGTGAAATTTTCATTTGTTCAAATCTAAAGGCATGTAAGTTGCAAAAATAAAGTTAAAAAGGCATCAAAATTGACTTTCATAAGTTCGATTAAATTTGGGTATGATTTCATGAAGCTTTTATCTCAATGCATATGGACTCATGAGGTAATCCAACCATTCAATGAAGATTTATAAGGATAGTTTTCAATACAGTAAATTGCCTGCAGATAGTACTAGCAACAATATCATGGTAACCATCCTGATCCAATTGAGTTTACAAAGCATAAAACCTTTTCGGGAACTGCTAGCCACCCATACTAGATGTAGCGTGCTACTGAGTTTGGCAACCTGCTAGAGTTACTGATGAAGTAGACTAGGTCTATAAGCAGATATTTTTGTCTATCATTATTGTAACAACCCGAGACTACCCCCTTGTTGTTACACGATGCTTACGGTCCTGAGAGACCACAAGCTAACTCATGAGTTTGTACCTGCTGTGAGCACTGAATAATATAATAATGAATGTAGAAGAATAACTGAAATGACATAAGGTTTTAATAATGAAATAACTAATGAATTATGAATTTGATAAAATTACTAAAATCTGAAAAGTCTGAATAGCTAATTGTGGTGTTGGGAAAGACTCTAAACTGGATACTATGAGTTAATGGAACAGGCCCCAACTAACTCTACTAACTACTGATATAAAGACATAAAGTAATATAATCTATCCTCGGATGATAAGGACTCACCACTGCTACTTTAATGCTGAAATCTAAGAATCTAAGTGCGATATGAGAACTGAGCATCAGTACCAATGATAAGAGACATTATAGCACAAAAGAAAAGGTATGCAATCAGTTCTTTGAATGTACTAGTATGCTAAATGAGGTAGACTGATATGCATGGGCTCATGAATATAATTGATAATAATTAACTAGACATACATGTAAAGCATGGAGTACTGAATAAAGTGCATGGAATCTGTAGATACTAAAAATGCAGGAAAATCTATAAATAATGTGGATGCTTAACCAAGCATATAACATGAACTAAGTAAAATCTGTAAACTGATATACAGAGATAATTGAAATTTGCATGCTTTGGTCAAACAATACTAAGACAGAATAACTAAGCTGGAACTATAACTGAGACTATATCTAAGACTGTGGAGACTATATCTGAGACTGTAGGAGGTATCATCTAACCGACATTCCCTAATTTGAGCTAATCGGGGTCAAACCTGTAACCCCAGCTGGAAGGGTGTTAATATTGTTCCACGGGTATTAATAATGGCTATGTGGATCCACTAAACTGATATAATTTCCAAAGGACTAAGGGTGTCAAGCCTGAATTGACGGGTGACCCCTGCGAGATAGTCAAGCCTAATATAATGGTTGACTACTCATATCCTACGCTGGCTACATATTTCTGGAATATAGGGACTCCTACTACTGACTCTACCTAACTGACGGAGAAGCTGCCATCCCTACACTTGCTCGGTGCTAAATCCTACTCCCAACTCAAAGACAATGAGATAGTAGATTGTTCTGAGTTGAATAACTGATATCTGACTATTTTGATAATGCTCATAAAATAATCTGAAGACTATTCTATAATGTACTGAGACTAGACTAAATAAACAACTATGGTTTTCTGGTATTAAATACCCCTAGGACTCAAAACAACAATACTAAAAAGACACTAAACCTTGAAGACCAAAACATGAAGGCTCTTATTAAATAAATCACTCTTGTAGGCATTTTATTAAACATTTGTACTTCATAGTTAAGTCAATTCATGGGAATAGTATTAAACTTGAAATAATAGCATGACTTCAACATTTATAACACTAAATCATGATCTAATTCGAAGAATGACAATATTAAAACATGGAGGATTTGATAACAACGATAATTCTATTAAAGTATGGTATAAAATCAATATTTATGGAAGTTCATGGAGATTCATAGTTTTAAATCACAATTTAATGTCATAAATCTTGAAAAGATGATAGATTTGTAATTAAAATGGTTACTTGGACTCCATGGATGAATATCTAACATACCTGGGATGATGAATTTGGAAGGATTAATGGAGAGTTCTTGAGATTTGACCTTGATTCTTGGGAGCTAAGGTTTCTTGTTCTTGAAAGAGGGGATTTTTAATTAGAGAGAAAGTGAATAATGATGTGTATTTGGGTCAATTAGGGAAATTTCGTGTTCTAGGCGAGTTTAGGACTAAGAAAAAAAACCCAGATACCATTAAATGAATTTAAAAACTCAAGCTGGAAACTAAAATCCCGGTTTTTGGTCTTGGCACGATGTGCCACTATCATGCCAAGCCACTGGAAAAGGGAAAACTAGGACCTGGACAAATGCTGCGATACACCACCATCGCGTTAAGCCTGTGGATAACAATTTGGCTATCTCCGCGACTCGGCAGGATCATGGAGGCCCACGGTAAATTGATAAATGTTAAATTGACCTATGACGTAATGAGCTAGGAACACGGACCCTTACTAGAATTTGATAAATGGGAGATTGTCCTACTCCGCGATGTGCTAAAGGTTAAAATGTTAGGGTTTTGCGACTAAAACTTAAAATCGCCATAACTTCTTACCCGTTTATCGGATTTGGTTGAATTTTATAGCGTTAGAAAATTGATTGAATTTCCTATGCAATGGCAAGCTCTAAACTTAAAAATAATGAGTGTTTCAAAAAATTCATATACTAATACTTATATTTGGGACTTAGATTATGCTATGGAATTATGGGGTGTTACAATATCTCCCTCTTGGGATCATTCATCTCTTAATGAAAATGGTTAAGCTAATGGAACTGATGGACTGAGCTTACACACTGAATATGCATATCTGATGCATGGAATAATAAATGAACTAATTCATGAATGCACGACTGACATAAACATAATGTGCATCTGAAACTGAGCATGATAGAGAGAAATCTTGAGAAGATTAGTACCTTATACTGAATCTGGATTTGTGGAGAAAAGATGAGGGTACTTAGTCCGCATATCTGCCTTTGCTTCCTAAGTGGCTACCTCAACAGATTGATTCCACCAAAGAACTTTGACTAGTGGAACTTCTTTGTTCCTTAGTCTACGAACTTGATGATCAATAATTTCGACTGAACTTCCTCAAAGGAAAGAATGTTCTGAATATCTAGACTTTATAAGGGAACAACTACAGCTGGATCACCTATACACTTTTTCAACAATGAGACATGGAACACTGGGTGTACCGAGGCTTAATCTGAAGGGAACTCTAGCTCGTAAGCTACCTTTCCAAAATGACTGAGAATTCTAAAGGAACCGACATATCGGGGACTGAGTTTCCCTTTCTTGCTGAATCTCCTCACTCCCTTCATGGGACATTTTCAAGAACAAAAGATCACCGACCTCAAACTTAAGATCCTTTCTCCTCAGATCTGCATACGATTTCTGTGATCTTTGGGCAACCCTAATCCTTTTTGTGATTAACTAAACCTTCTCTAATGCATCAAACACCAAGTTAGGCCCTACTACTATGGCCTCACCTACTTCAAACCAACCAATTAGAGATCTACATCTCTTACCATAGAGAGCCTCAAATAGAGCCATACGGATACTGGAATGATAGCTGTTATTGTATGTGAATTCAATCAAAGGCAAATGGTCATCCCAACTACCCTTAAAATAAAAAATGTATGCTCTCAACATATCCTCAAGAGTCTGAATGGTCTGTTTTGCTTGATCATCTGTCTGAGGGTAGAAGGCTGTACTAAGGTAAACTTGGCCACCAAGAACCTTTTGGAATGCTTTCTAGAAGTGAGAGGTAAACTAAGTACCTCTATCTGAGATGTTGACTAATAAAACACCGTGAAACCTAGCCAACAATCTGAGATAGAGATTGGCATAGTCCTCGGCTGAGTAAGAGGTATGGACTGGTAAGAAATAAGCTAATTTGGTCATCCAATCTATGATAACCCAAATAGAGTCATGCTGATGACAGGTACGAGGCAAATCTGTCACAAAGTCTATGTTCACTTCCTTCCATTTCCACATAGGAATATTGAACTCCTGCATGGACCCACTAGGCTTCTGGTGCTTAATCATAACTTACTAGCATGTGGAGCACTTAGCTACAAACTCTGCAATATCTCTCTTCATCCCACTCCACCAATAGATCTCTCATAAATTACGGTATATCTTAGTGGCCTCTGGATGAATAGAGTAACGCACACCATGTGCTTCTGGAAGAATTCATTGCCTCAAATCATCTAAACTGGGCACACACAATCTGCCTTAACAATGCAAAACACCATCTCCCCCTTGGTAGAAGACCTCCATTTTCTGATCTCTGACTAATTCTTTCAACTTAACTAGACTGGAATCCCTATACTCCTTTTTCTTCACCTCAAAAACTAGAGATGACTCTATGCTACTTTGTACCTATACACTACCTTCTGCTGAATCGAGTAAACGGATACCTATTCAACATAATTGATGGAATTCCTGCGCTAACTTGTTCTTACCATCCACAACATGAGCTACACTACCCATAGACATTCTACTAAGAGAATCAACCACTACATTGGATATTCCCGGATGATATAAAACACTCATGTCTTAATCTTTCAATAACTCTAACCATTTTTTTGATATAAATTCAAATCTTTCTGATAGAATACATATTAAAGGCTTTTGTGATCTGTGAACACATCTACATGCACCTCATAATAGTAATGCCTCCAAATCTGTAAGGCAAACACATCAACTACTAGCTCAAGATCAAGAGTCAGGTAATTCTTCTCACGAGGCTTAAGCCATCTGGAGGTGTAGGCTATGATCTTACCATTCTGCATGAGGACACAACCTAAACCTACTATAGATGCATCACAATACACAACAAAACCATCTGAACCATCTGGTAGAGTCAACACTGAGGCTGAGGTGAGTCGAGTATTCAACTCCTGAAAACTCTTCAGGAATCTAACTACTGAACTTAACTTTCTTTTGAGTCAATCCAGACATGGGGGATGTAATAGAAGAAAACCTTTTAATAGACCGACGATAATAGCTAGCCAAACCCAAAAAACTCCTGATCTCTGATGGAGAGATGGGTCTGGGCCAGTTTCTCACCACTTTGGTATTTTGAGGATCAACTCTAATACCATCACCGAAAATAATATGACTAAGGAATCCTACTGATCTTATCCAGAATTTACACTTACTGAATTTAGTGAACAACTGATGGGCTCTAAGAGTTTGGATCACTCTTTTGAGATGGTCTGCATGATTATTTTCACCATGCGAATAGACAAGAATGTCATCAATGAAAGCTATGAAAAACATGTCAAGTACTGCTTGAGTAGTCAGTTCATCAATTTTATAAAGACTTTTGGTGCATTGGTAAGACCAAAGGACATGACTAGAAATTTGAAGTGACTATACCAAGTTTGGAAAGTTGTTTTCGAAATATCACACTCTTTGACTCTAAGTTGATGATAGCCTGATCTGAGGTCTATCTTGGAAAAATAACTAGCACCCTGAAGTTGGTCGAACTATCATTAATTCTGGAAAGTGGATATTTATTCTTGACTGTGACCTTGTTTAACTGATGATAGTCAATATATATTCTGAGAGAATCGTCTTTCTTATGCATGAATAGAATAGGTGCGCCCCACGGGGAGATGTTAGGTCTGTTGAATCCCTTATCTAAGAGATCCTTCAACTATTTTTTCAATTATTTGAGTTCAACTGGAGCCATTCTCTATTGTGGAATAGATATAGGCTGAGTATCTGGGATAAGGTCTATTCCGAAGTCAATTTCCCTTTCGGGAGGAACTCTGAGGAGATCTTCAAAAAATATGTCTAAGAATTCATTTACAACTGGAACTGACTCAAAGGTTGGAGTTTCTGAGATAGAGTCTTTGACTTGTACAAAATGGTAGACACACCCCTTGGATACCATCTTTCTGGATCTAAGGTATGAGATCATCTGACCCCTAAGAGCTATAGTACTACCCCTCCGTTCAAGGATTGGTTCATTTAGGAACTGAAAATGAACTATTCTATTTCTACAATCAACTAAGGCATAACATGAGTGGAGCCAATCCATGCTGAGAATGATGTCAAATTAGTCATCTATAACTCCACGAGATCAACTAAGGTAACTTTCTGAAATATTGAGACTGGATAGTTCCTGTATACCTGTCTGGCTACAATGGAAACACCTACTAGGGTAGACACTAAAAAGGGCTCTGCTAGAGTTTCAAGACTGACTCTGAAGTTGACAGCTATATATGGAGTTACAAAAGAAAGAGAAGCTCCAGGTTCTAGTAAAGCATAAACATACAAGTAAAAGACCTCCAACGTACCAGTAACTACATTAGGAGAATTTTTCTATTCTTGGCGGGACTTAAGAGCATATAATCTGTTCAAACACTAACCACTGATAGCACTGGAAGCGGCACCCTACTGAGTTGGGCGGTCAGATGGAACTGGCGACTGATGAGACTGGACCTGTTGGCGTGTATCCCTACCTTTCTGAGCAAATACCTGACACTCCTGAATCTGAGGGCCAACCTTACCACACCCAAAGAACATATCACTACCCGCTCTTCACTCACCCTGATGGTTTCTGCCATACTTCTAACATAAAAGATTGGTATGAGCACTACTAACACTGACTTGGGACTTAGAGCCTGGTGTTCTATCCCTATTGTCGCTTCTGAATTTGGGTACTAGAGCACTGGCTGAAGAAGGCACTAGGGATGAATTCCTCTGATGAAACTGAGGACGGTTACCACCTTTTGACTTTGGCTGATTGAAATTAAAACTACCCGTTCTAGCTCTCTTGTTTCCTATCTTCCTCTCCTTAATCGTTTTCTTCTCTATCTATTGAGCATAGACCATCAGCCTAGACAAATCAATCTCACTAATCAGCATTGCGATCCTACACTCTTTGACCATACTATCAGATATGCTAAATACAAACTTACTCATCTTGGACCTATTGTCAGCTACTACCTGAGGAGCATATCTAGCTAACTGAGTGAACTTGAGAGAAAACTCCCTCACACTCATAATGCCTTGCCTCAAATTAATAAATTCTAACACCTTGGCCTCCCTCAACCCTAATGGAAAGAATCTGTCCAAGAAAGTTGTGGAAAACTCTTCCCATTCAATAGGCCCTTCATCAATACCTCTATCGACTTTCCACTGCTTAAACCAAGTATGGGCTATATTCTGTAATTGATATTCAGCCAACTTGGCCCTCTGACTAGACATCACCCCTACAGCATCCGTTACCTTCTGACAAATATCTAAGAATTCTTGTGGATCCTCTTCAGTCTTGGATTCGATAAAAGAAACAGGATTCATCCAGGTGAAATCCTGAATTCTAGTTGCAGCAGTATTGGCCATTGGGTTGGCCAGAATAACGGATGATCGTTTATTCTACGCTGCTACAGAGTTTTCTAGAGTAGTAAATGCAACCCTGAATTCTGCGTGAGACACATGCTCGTCCAGAGGATCTTTTTGGATGGACTGAGGGGCTGACTGAGTTCCTATTCTTCTTCTTCTGTTCTTCTTAGGAGGCATGTTCTGTAAATGGAAGGAGGAAATGGATTAGACTGAGAGTTTAACATAAGCTCATGCTCAATCGCATGAAATGTATACTTGAAAGAAGGGAAACTTTTTCCTAAACTCCTTGTAGCCTCTCTTCTATAAGTGTGGCGCGCTATACACCTATTCATAAGGGTCTACTCGACGTGGCTTTCGGACTTCCTAGGAACCTTAAAATCTTAGGCTCTGACACCAAGTTTGTAATGACCCAATACTACCCCCTAGTCGTTACATGGTGCTTACGATCCTGAGTGACTATAAGCTAACCCATGAGCTGGTACCTATTGTGAGCACTGAATAATATAATCATGAATATGGAAGAACAACTAAAATGCCATAAGGTTTTAATAATGAAATAACTACTGAATTATAAATCTGATAATAATACTGAAATTTTAATAGTCTGAATCGCTAACTATAGTGTCTGAAAAGCCTCTAAACTGGATACTATGAGTTGATGGGATAGGCCCCAACTAACTCTACTAACTACTGATATAAATACCTGAAGTAATATAATCTGTCCTCGAATGATGATGACTCACCACTGCTACTATACTTCTGATAATCTGAGAATCTAAGCGCGATCCGGGAATTGAGTGTCAGTACCTATGATTAGAGACATCATAGCGCAAAAGAAATGGTATGAAATCAGTACTTTGAATGTGCTGGTTTCTAAATGAGGTTGGCTGATACGCATGGGCTCATGAATAGGATTGATAAATAATTAACTGGACATACATGTAAAGCATGGAGTACTGAATAAAGTGCATGGAATATATAGATATTGAAAATGCAGGAAAATCTGTAAATACTATGGATGCATGACCAAGCATATAACATGAACTGAGTAAAATCTGTAAACTAATATACAGAGATAATTGAAATTTATATTCTTTGGTCAAAAAATACTAAGACTGAATAACTGAGCTAGGACTGTAACTAAGACTATATCTGAGACTGTGGGAGGTATCATCTAACAGACATTCCCCAATTTAAGCTAATCGGGGTCCAACTTGTAACCCCAACTAGAAGGGTGTTAATACCGTTCCACGGGTACTAACAATGGTTATGTGGATCTACTAAACTGATATAATGTCTAAAGGACTAAGGGTGTCAAGCCTGAACTGATGGGTGACCCCTACAAGATAGTCAAGCCTAATTTGACGGGTGACTAATCATATCCTACACTGGCTATGTAGTTTTGGAGTATAGGAAGTGCTACTAACGAATCTGCCTAACTGACGGGGAAGCTTCCATTCCTACACTCGCTCATTTCTAACTCCTACTCCCAACTGAAAGACATTGAGATACTAGACTGTTCTGAGTTGAATAACTGATATCTGACTATTCTGATAATGCACATAACATAATCTAAAGACTATTATGTAATGTACTGAGACTAGAATAAATAAACAATTATGGTTTTCGGATATTCAATACCCCTAGGACTCAAAACAATAATACAAAAGAGATACTAAAGTTTGAAGACCAAAACTTGAAGGCTCTTATTAAATAAATCACTCTTTTAGGCATTTTATCCAATACTTGTACTTCATAGTTTAGTCAAGTCATAGGAATAGTATAAAACTTGAAACAATAGCATGACTTCAACATTTATAACACGAAATAATGATCTAATTCGAAGAATGACAATATTAAAACATGAGGGATTTGATAACAACGATAATTCCATTAAAGTATAGTATAAAATCAATATTCATGGAAGTTCATGGAGATTCATAGTCTTAAATCACAATTTAATAGTATAAATCTTGAAAAGATGATAGATTTGCAATTAAAATGGATACTTGGACTCCATGACTGAAAGGAATTCCTGGATGAACATGTAACATACCTGGGATGATGAATTTGGAAGGATTTATGGAGAGTTCTAGAGATTTGACTTTGATTCTTGAGAGCTAGGGTTTCTTGTTCTTGAAAGAGGGGATTTTTAATTTGAAAAAAAGTGAATAATGATGAGTATTTATGTCAATTAGGGGTTAAATTTTATGTTTAAGGCGAGTTTAGGACTTAGGAAAAAGACCCAAATACCCTTAAACGAATTTAAAAGGATAAGCTGGAAACCTGAATTCCAATTTTTGGCCTTGGCGCGACGCGCCACTATCGCACCAAGACACTAGAAAAGGAAAAACTGGGACCTTGGACAAACGCCGTGATACACCACCATCGCGGTAAGCTTGTGGAAGCCAATTTGGCCATCTCCGCGGCGCGCCAGGATTGTGGAGGCCCATTGGAAATTGACAAATGTCAAATTAACCTACGGCGCAATGCCAGGATCGCGGACCCTCACTGGAATTTGTCAATTGGGAGATTGGCCTACTCGGCAACGTGCTAAAGGTTAAAATAATGAGGTTTTGCGACTAAATCTTAAAATTGTCATAACTTCTTGCCCGGTTATCAGATTTCAGCAAATTTTATATCGTTAGAAAGCTAATTGAATTTACTATGCAATGGCTGGCTCTAAAATGAAAATAATGAGTGTTTCAAAAATTTCATATATGAATACTCATGTATTGAGACTTAGATTATGCTAGGAAAATACAGGGTATTACAATTATTGGGCAATATCTCAATTATGACCTATCTTAACACAACTAAAACAACCCCCACTGTTATCCATACACTCCAATTGGTGGTTCTTACCACACTTCTTGCAAACTAGGAAAGTATGTCCACTAGCAATGCTACCCTAGGGATTAAATCCTGGTGCTCTATCCTAATGCTCCTGCCTGAACTTGGGTACTAGGGCACTGGGATGGGTTGTAGACCTTTGAACAAAATAAGATTAACTAGCTGACATCTGCTAAGAATTAGCAAAGTTGTTTGTTCTAGCTATCCTAGTCTACATTTCCTTCTCCTTAATATTTTCATCCTCAATATATTATGAGTCATAAGTCTAGAGATGTCCATTTCCTTGATTAGCATAGTCGTCCACCATACCTAAAGCATCCTGGTGAGTTGAGTAAGCCTCAAAGAATACTCTTTATCTAACGTGTTACCGTATTTTAGATTGTAAACTCCTTAACCCTAGATTCCTTTAGCTCAAGGGGAAATAATCAATCCATAAAGAAATCACGAACATATCCCAACCCACCAAGCATGTATCCACACATCTACACTCTTTCCACTATTTGTATCAAGTTTGAGCAACTTCCTTTAACTGATAGAAGGCTAAATATGCACTCTGTAATGATGCCAATAACCCAAAAACCAAAGGTCATGATAACACTTGTCGCGGTAAGCCTATCACCCAAACCGATATGAAATGAAGGATAAAAATCAAAATCTAAGGCAAGACTCTTAGAACATAGTTGAACCACAAATATATAGTAAAAACAAAATGTACATAACTGAAAATATGATAAGAATATCCCAAAATCTGGTGTCACAGTGTAAGAACCAACTAGTACAACTCAAATTCAAAATATACATAATATATCCAAAGAGGAACAACTCTGTCTCTGAAGACAAATAAGACATAGTCTAGATAAGAAAAGGTAGAAGTCAACTCTGGATGCATAGATCAACCATTACCTCAAATAGACTCCAAGTACTGCTTGAATCAACTATCGCGCAATGCACTCGTACCTTGATCTATATTGAAAGAGTGCAGTAAGGGTCAGTATGATCCACTTGTACTCAGTAAATATCGTAGGTCGACTAAGCAAAGTAGAAAATAAAGCATATAAAATGCACACCAATGGAACATCAACTGCAACTAGAAAATGTCCCAAATGGTAGTCCACACAATCTCTAATAATAACGTTATAATATTTACATATACCGCACGCAAATACGAGGAAGAAGCACAAGTATACTAATATCCTACTTACAATTATGAAGAGAAAGTTCACATAAAAATGATAATACAACCCAGAATGAACATATATATATATATATATATATATATGAAATGCAATGAAGGTAGTGATGAGTTGATGTTGATGTTGATGATGCTCGAGGTTATCGCACAACCTTCATATACACATACCGAGCTATATTCTCGGGTAGGACCTATGTAGGGTTTGTCATCTTATATACAATACAATATCCATGACTCCTCCTTGGAATATCCCTCGATAAAGGGTCCATAATGATGTTACACGCTAGTGTTTCTATTATTTCCTCAGTGGTACAAATGTTTCACTAGTGTATATAATATAAGGTGTAATGTTCAAAACCTACCATAATGACAGACCCCAATAATCAACCAAAATGCCAACCATTTTAGCCAAATCCACTTAAAATGCACAACAACTCATAAAACCAACATAATCATACACAAATAGAGTGAATTACACAACAAAAAGCAATTGATACCACATAGATTGCAACATAGGCTTTTCATCAGATAAATTCTACCAAATATACATACATAAAGTCCAACAACATCATATAAGACCCCACATGGTCGCACATAGCACCTAATGTCTCAAAACAACTAAGTCATAACAATAGAGACCCCCATAAAGGCATGAACAATAATATAGTTATTTCATGATTGGTTCCTACAACATTAATATGATTTTTATATCGATATTAACTATCCAATTCAGTTTGAAGAATGTTAAGTCATAACCTAACTCAAAGGATGAAACCCGCATGAACAAGACTTTAATACCAAGCTTTCACCTAAAGAATGGACCCAAAATCAACCAAAACACACAAATATAGAATCTATGCGTTAAAAGGTAGGCAACGATACCTACATTGCCTACTTTCAAATTATGGTCAAAACAGATCCCCGAAATATGTTTTCAAAAAAGAAGGTAGAATCAAAATTTTAGTCCAAAAAATTATTTCCCACGATCAAAGGAACTTCTACAAGAAAACCCAAGTAAAAATGGGTAGGAATTGGGGTTTAAATCGAAGAAATGCTAATTTGGGACTTTCGAGCCAAAATCCCCAAATTTCACCTTTAAAATTCGAGTTTAAATAAGATTTAGAGGATAAAATCAAACAGAAGTAGTTGAAATAGTAATTTGGAGCTTACCCAAGTTTGTAAATAGAGGAAAATTGCCTAAAATCCCTAAAACTCAAAGCTCGAAGTCACAAAAATAGTGAAGAAAACTAGAAAAGAATTTTATATTCCTAGGTGTCATGTGGCGCTAAAGTGGTCAAATTGCCTCTTTAGCCATCACCACTTAAGTGGTGAATTACCGCTTTAGTGGTACTCGCTAAGCGTTTCAGCCTGCTAAAGTAGATAAAGGACACTTTACTTCCCTCCGATAAAGCGGACGAGGGACGCTAATGTTCTCTTGCCAGCTTGTAGCTGGCCACTAAAATGTCCAAGTGGCGCTTTAGTGTTCGCTGCTAAAGCAGCCAAAGTGATACTTTAGCGGCTGCACCAGCTGAGTGGTGCACCAGCTGTGGAGACTTGCAAAATTTCAAGTCTCCATGAATCCCTCGAGAATCATTTGGAATCTCATGAATGCAAACAAACTATGCTACCCTATCGAATACGATTTTCTGAACATA
Source organism: Capsicum annuum (assembly GCF_002878395.1). Taxonomy (NCBI): domain Eukaryota; kingdom Viridiplantae; phylum Streptophyta; class Magnoliopsida; order Solanales; family Solanaceae; genus Capsicum; species Capsicum annuum. Next base: position 135,158,892 of record NC_061115.1, read on the forward strand.
ATGGAGAGATCAGATTTTTGAAAAACCATTGTTTTCACAAAATTAACCCTAGAGACCTATTTTCACAACTTTCCTAATAGAGGGTCAAAATGAGATAAAAAATCATAAAATGTCACCATCCATGTTACCAATAAAAATCGACGCTCTAGATTTTCTGGCCCTTTCCATTTTGCCATCTGATGCACAAATTAAATGTTGTTGACCGAAGTCAACTAATAAGCCTTTAAGGCCATCAAAACCATAATCTCACATAAAATACACCAAAATGCATTGGGAACTGTACTAATTATCCCCACACCCAAGAAATACCATAATACAACCACTAGGAGTGGTAAAATAGTCAAATCAAACAAAAATAAATATTTCTCATAAATTACAAAAATCAAGTCATTACATCATCCACTCTAAGAATTTAGTTGATCCTCAAACTAAAGGCAATAGAATTACCTGAATCAGCAATATGTTGGGGATAACTACTATGCATATCAAACTCAACCTACCAAGTAGACTCATCTACAAGTCAATGCCTCCACCGGACCTTAACCACAAGAATAACTCTAGATCACAATCGTCTAACATCCTTGGATAGAATGGAGATGGGCTCCCCTACAAAAGTCAACCGCTCATCTGACTAAATTGAATCTCAACAAATGACATGAGAGCTATTTGGAATGTAACCCTGAAGTATAGAATCATGAAAAGCTTGATGAACAACTGATAAATCTGGAAGTAATACGAACTCATAAGTCACATCCCTAATAGTTCAAAGGATATCAAAATGTCCAATGTACGTGTGGATAAGCTTGCCCCTCTTCCTAAAGCTCATCATGCCCTTCATGGGCGAACATGAAGGAAAACACATACTCCAACACTAAATCTCAAGGCACAGAGTCTAAGATCCGCATAGCACTTTTTCCTACTTTGAGATGCTCAAAATCTATCCAGAATAACTCAAACTCTATCCAAAGAATCACGAAGAAAGTCTATACCTAGAGGTCTAATCTTAGATACCTTAAACCAACCAACTAGAAAGAGACAATGCTACCATACTAAGCCTCAAAAGAGCCATTTAAATACAGGGATTATAGCTATTATTATGTGCAAACTCCGTCAAATCTATATAATGCTCTCACCGGCCTTAAAAATCCATAATGCAGGAATGGAACATATCCTCAAAAACCTAAATAGTCTGCTTTGACTGACCATTTGGTTATAGGGTAAAAAGTTATGATAAGATTTACCTGGGTACCCAATTCCTCCTGAAAAGTCTTAGCGAGATGTAAACACTAAACCTTGATTTGAGATGATAGACACGAGCACCCTATGAAGATATACAGTATCACAAATATAGATATGGACCAATCTCTCATTACTTAAAGAAACCCGAATCATAATTAAATAAGTAGATTTTGTCAATTGATCCACAATAAACCAAACAATATTAGTTCAACAAGAAGTACGAGGCAACCTACTCAGAAAGTCTGTAGTGATTCAATACCATTTCCACTCGAAAATGGGTAACCTATGGAGAAAACAACCAAGCCTCAAATGCCCGCCCTTCACTTATAGGAAACATAGGCAACAAGCTACAAAATCTACTAGATCCTTCCTCATACCACCCCACCAGTAACATTGTCTCAATACAATACATCTTAGTCACTCCCTGATAGATGGAATACCTGGAATAATGAGCCTTCTCCAAAATCAATCTAATAAATTGCCAAATTTTGGCACCCAAACTTGGCCACCAATCTTCAAGACACCAAATGGATCAAGCAAGGCTTCCTTGGGCTCACCACTCAACACTTTATCCTGAATCACTCTCAACCTCACTTCATCAAACTAATGATCCCAAATCTGCTCCATCAAGGAATACCTATCCTCAACAAATGCCAAAACACATCCAGGTGTCGAAATATCAAGCCTAACAATCTCATTAGCCAAATACTAAACCTCCAAGGACAAAGGTCTCTCTTGGGTTAATTGATATACCAAGCTTCCCATTCTAGTCGAGTTTTAACTCAACACATTCACAACCATATTAGCCATGCCCGAATTATAGTGAATATTTAAGTTCTAATCCTTAAGCAACTCAAGCCAACGGTGGTGCCTCATATTAAGGTTTCACTTTGTGAAGAAATACTAAAGCCTATGACGATCTGATAAAACCTTACAGCGGACTCCATATAATGTCATGACCCAAATCATGTCCTTTCCATGATGGGTATCTCAAATTTGCCAAGGACCAAAGACTACGCCCTTTACCCTATTCAACCAGAGTAACATATAGCTAGCAACAGATAAATTTCAAACACATAACAAGATAAGCTTAGGTTCGAATATATAACAAGATAGGCAACCCAGAAAAACAAATTTCTAATTTCAACAATCCACAGTAATCCACAAACCCTCTACTATTCAAAAATAATCTATGTCGGTACATACCCCGATGATAGCTAAAGACACCACAAAAAATTGTTTATGACGCAAATTAAACAAAAAAGTAACAACCTTCTAGAAGAAGGAGGCTTACCACTACAAGCTAACTTACGAATGATCTAAGATCACCTATCACTATACAGGAAAAGCAGAAGTGTCTCTTATTCCTGCATCACATGGGGCTACAACATCCGAATATGGTTAGCAGGTTGAGCGCTAGCCTACAACTCAAGATAAGGATAAAATAATGCTAATTTAAAATCCAGTCCAACTCAATATATATGTGCACATACATGCATATATACATATATATACGGTGATGGGATAGGGAACAAGGCCTAGTATACAAGTAAAACACTAGCCTGGATTATGTTTCTCAACCATCATAAAAATATCCATGGTTTATATTTGTCCATCTCCCCCTACTAAAAGAGCCTAGTGCATTTTAGCCGTACGAACTGAAGGTATCAAGAAAGACCAGAGAATTCCCCGACCACATATCTAGTTTACAAATATATGTAGAAAGTGTGTCTTATACACATAGTCATCACAAATAACCCTCACCTCGGCAACTGTGAGTTCCGAGTATCACTTCTCCCACGACATCCACCTTTATGGCTTAGAACCACAACCCCATTTAAGCCTATATTAAAACAAGTTTCATATGACCCATCTATTTAACCATAGAATTATCCATTAAGGCACACCATAGGTATCATCGTACCCTTATGCTTGCAAGCTTATAATTATGCCATTACAATTATATTAACTTTGGGAAATGCTATGACCCCATTTGTTTATTAAACCAGTATGACGAATACCTCGACCCTTTTTTGGTTAATCAATTTAGCCAGGGGAAATGCTTTGACCCTATTTGGTTTATCAATTTATCTTGGGGGAATACCTCGATCCCCAAACTTCCAATTTTAAAAATCAAGCATGGCCAACAAGGCCTTCAAAATCCCTATTTAATAGTATAGCCTTTTATACAATGAAATATATAGGTAAATAAGTCAAATTATGTGACAAACTATCTTTTAAAACTAATTACACAAGTGGGTTTAAGGAACGCAATATCCATAAAAAAATTTCAATCCAAAATAATCAATATGGGGGAATACCTCAACATCCTTTAAGGTTTTTATACCCATACACCCATTTAGTTCAAAAACCATTGATAAAGAGCAAACAGTTCATATTAAATCATGGAGATTCAATTCAAGTAACATTTATTCATGACCCTCTTAACCCGTATTCATAAACAAAATTAAATCACGTGAGTAGCAATTTAAACACATGATTTCAATGAAATAAGCTTTGGGAAAGATTAACATGCCTTATATCATGAATTACGAAGAGAAATCAACCCTTTGACACTCTAATTGCCAATTTCTTAGAAACCCTAGGGTTGTTTCCATAGAACCTTCACAAAGATACATCCTTAGTCCTTAAATGAAGGACTTGCTTATACGACAAGGAATCCAAAATACCCACACTCTCTAAAGGAGAAACTAAGGAAGGATCACCCACAAAGTTCTTCAACATTGAAACATGGAACGTTTGATGGATAAAACCCATACTCGAAGATAACTCCAACTCATAACCCACATTACCCACTCTTCTAACAATCAAGTATAGGCCAACATATTGGGGACCGAGGTTCCTCTTCTTTCCAAACCTCAGCACAACTTTCATGAGAGACACCTTCAAGATCACCCAATTACTAATATTAAACTCTAAATCCCTATGCCTTACATCTGTATGAGACTTTTGTCGACTCTAAGAAGTCTTAAATATATCCCAAATCACCTACACCTTTTTCATGGCTTGAGGAATTATCTGGACGAAACAATCTAGTATCACCTACTTTGAACCACCCAATAGGAGAAAAACTTCTCCAACCATACGGAGCCTCAAACTGATCGATCTGAATACTAAAATGATAGCTATTATTATGTTCAAACTCAATGAGAGGCAAATAATCTACCTAAATACCACCAAATCCTATCACGCAATCCCTTAAAACATCTTCTAAAGTCTGAACGATCCTCTCTATTTTTCCATCCATCTGAGGGTGGAAAGCAGTGCTAAGGTTCACCTTAGTTCCCAAACCCCTATGAAATGACTGCCAAAAGTACAACGAGCAATGCGTACCTCTTTCAAATATAATAGAAACAGGAACACCATGCAACTTGAGGATCTCCTGAATAAAAAACTTAGCATAATCCTCGGTAGAATAATTTGTACTCACTGGCAAAAAGTGATAAGACTTAGTCATCCTATCTAGAATGACCCAAATCGAATCAAACCAACTTTGAGATAGCAGAAGACTATTGACAGACTCAATGTTCACTACTTCCCAATTTTATACGGGCGACTAAATCTTTTGAGACAAACCTCCAGGCCTCAAGTGTTCCACCTTCACTTGCTGAAAAACCATATACTTGCCCATAAAATTTTCCACATCTCTCTTATTTTATTCCACCAATAGATCTCTTTCAAATAATGGTACATATTCATCAAAATAGGATGAACTGTGTACCTCGGCTCATGTTCCTTAGCCAAGATCCTCTCTCACAGCCTATAAACATTGGGAACACAATCTACCTTGGTACCTCAAGATACCATCTCCACCAATCTAAAAATCGATGACTTTTTGTAGACCACATCATCCTTAATCTACATCAAGATAGGATCCTGAGCTTACTTCTCCTTCACCTCAGCACCAAGAGATGACTTCACCACCTCTTGCACAACTATACCTTTATCCACAGAGTCAAAAAAATGAACTTCAACATTATCCAAATGGTGAATATCCTTCACCAAACCTTGTTTATCCTCAACAACATGAGATAATCTTCCCATAGACAACCTGCTAGAGCATCAACAACCATATTAGCTATACCAAGGTGATAATAAAGACTCATATCATAATCCTTAACCAAATCAAGCCACCTCCTTTGCCTGAGATTCAATTACTTTTAGGTACCAAATCAAGCCACCTCCTTTGCCTGAGATTCAATTACTTTTAGGTGAACATGTATTGCAATCTCTTATGGTCTGAATATATGTTAACATAAACTCCTTACAAGTATCTGTGCAAAATATTCAAAGCAAAAACCATATCTAGAAACTCTATATCATGAGTTGAATAATTCTTCTCGTGTACCCTAAGTTTCCTAGATGCATACATCATAACCTTACCACGTTGCATCAACACATAGCCCAGTCCACCATGAGATGCATCAAAATAAACAACAAATCCATCAATACCCTCGGGTAGGGTTAATACTAGAGCTAAAGTGAACTTGTCCTTTAACTATTCAATGCCACCCTCACAAGCATCATAATATAAAAACTTCACCTTATTCTAAGTCAACCTAGTCAATGGATCAATAATCGAAGAAAAATTCTCCACAAACCTACTATAATACCTAGCCAAACCCAAGAAGCTCTAAATGTCAATTAGAGTTGTAGTTCTAGGCCACTTTTTAACCACCACCACTTTCCATGGGTCCACCATAATCCTCTCACTAGAAACAACATGACCAAGGAAGGTCGCAACATTCGACTAAGACTCATCTTTGAGAACCTAGCATACAAATGCTAATCTTTAAGAGTCTGTAACACTATATGAATATGATTGGCATGAACCTTCTATCTTGTAATATTCTAAGTTGTCATCAATAAATACAATGATGAATCAATCCAAAAATTAATAGAATACCCAGTTTATAAGATCCATAAATGCCACCGGGGCATTAGTATCATGACCCAAACCAGGGCCTGGACGTGATGGGTATCTCAAGTCCACTGTGGATCAGAGATCACCCCCTTGAACCTAACCAACCAATAGTACATTCCCAATGTTGGATGAATTTTAAACATATAATAAGATAACATAAGGATAAGCATAAAAATATTTAAACTATGTCAATAATTCATCAATCAAAAACTGACCAAAAAACCTACCAACAACACCCAAACCCACAGTAATCAAACAAAGCCTTCAAAACAAAGGACCAAAACTAAATACCAATAAAGTGTCGGGACATGCCCCCAACTATAGGTAAAACAATTTTAAAAAATCTGAGACTTAAGAGAATAAAACATGAAATATAGACTTCTAGTTTGTGGAAGCTCACGACTTCAATGTCAACTCACGAACTAACCCCAAATTTGAATCACAGGAGACATAGAAGTATGGTCAATTCCTACATCACATAGGGATATAGCATCCAAAGTTAATTAGCGGGGTGAACACTAGCATATAACTCAGGGGTAACGATAACATAATTCCATGATCAACAGTTTCAAACTCATTAAAAATCCAATGTACATAGTAAAACACATATACATATATATAAATATATACCATATGCTAGGAAAGGGAATAAGGCTTACTGTGCACCTTAAAATTTAGCCTGGATTATATTTCTCGACCATTAATAATAATAGTTTCCATAGGGTATATGGGACCCAGTTCTCACCCCCTAGTTGGGCCCCAGTGTGTGTAACCGCATAAACCAGAGAAAGATCTCATATATATATGCACGGGGGACTCAAAACCTTCAATCAATAGTTATGTGACTTAAGCACTCGATCATGAAATATGATATGGGAGACTCAAACTCTCCAATCATAATAATATCAATAAGGTCAACTCAAATCACCTGGTCACGAACAAGGGGACGGGAACCTTCAAACCATAATGACCCCCCACACCATCTTGCAGGGTTCATAATGTCGGTCACTCAGACCTCCACTTTTATAACTCAGCTACATAACCCTCTTTTAAAGCCCAATTAAAATAGTTAGCACATGTTTACATTCATTGAACCATATTTCACATTAAGGCATACATCATCGGTATTATCATACCAACTATATTGCAAGGTATCAATAACATGCCTAAATAATTCCATCACTTGGGGGTATTTATAACCCCCTCGATTCAATTATTCAATAATTTGTGAAAACATAAATCCATAAGGTTCAATCCAACACCATAATGCAATACTTCAAGAATAGTTCAATTCTTATATTTTTTATAACTATAGACCAATTTCATATGGCAGGGTTGAGGTAATGACTACTTCAAAAGTTATAACTTTTTGAAAATCACAATTTCCCAGTTCATTCACCATATCCATTCACCCACAAGGTTAATACCATATTAAAAGCATGATTAATCTTAAGTAAATAATGGAAAACATTGTTCCACATCTAGCATTCAAAACCCTCAACCACTGTTTTAAAACCAACATAAATATCTCATGAACAATACTCTAAAACATATAATTTTAACAAATTAACAATGAGGAAAGAGTAACATGCCTGAAATACCCAAAATTATGGAGAGATTTATCCTATAGAAGCTTTAGTTTACCCACTTCTTGGAAACCCTAAGTATTGTTGCTTGAGAGAGTTTTTGAGATAAAAAAGTGTTTTCTTTGACTATTTATGGATGTAAATAAAGTCTCAATAGTGTTTATAAGTCGTGGGATATGTTTAGGGTAAGAGGGAAAAATCCAAAATACCCTTAGTAAAAAGGCTAAAAAACACTGCCTAGCTGCTACGAGTGACCTTACGACTTGTAAAGCCACCCTACGACTTGGACCATCTAGTCATAGCCAAACTACAACCCCCTTGGGCTCTTTAATGTAAACCCTACAATTGGCACACTACATCTCATAATGAGACACTATGACTCATAGAGTCAAGTCGTAGTCTCAATAGTTTCCATAGAGGCACTACACTGGTCAACTTATGAAATACCCTTCTTATGACTCATTAGGAGTCTATACGACTCATTCAATCTATCCATTATCAAGGAAGTGAATTAGGAAAATCCTTCTGGGATCATTAAGATTAGGTCCCCTGACCCGTAAAGAAACATAACGACTCATCAGGTGAGTCATTGGAAGGGCAAAAAGCACAGAACTCAAAAAATTTCAAATGACTAAAAACCTGAGGCATTACATAATCCCCCTTTAGAATCATTGAATCTCGAATTATAGGACAAGGCATTTATTAGCACGATTAGTCTCAAAACACAATCACACTTGCCTATATTAGATAAAGAAAACAAAATGTTAAGCAATACACATACCTCAAAAATGATTATCAAAAGTGGGGAATAAGAACATATATTTTGGTTTTATTTCCTCACTAGCTTCCTATATATCTCCTCCCTCCCAAATAATACATCTAATAACCCTTAAATATGACCACACTCTCTACTAAACTTTCAACTATTAATACAACACTCCACCATTTCAACTGCCTAACTCCCCCATAAAATAAATAACTATGTGACCTGAGCATTTGCTGCATCTTCCTCTCATGTTAAATCCTAACTCAAAGTTAAAATGTGATATTTTTAGTCATGGGTCCCTATACTTAACACCACTCCAATAGTACTACTCATTCTTATTACAACAATCAAGTAAACTAAAGTTTTAATCAAGGAGTAGTAACTACATAACCCAATGTCTTGTGTATCTATGAATCACAACATTCAAGCCTGCCTTTCTACCCTTTTTTTGCGAATCTCCCACTCAAAACTTGAAACTTCAATCACAATCACAATGGATTTGATGACACCTCTTCTTCTTAACTATTTCACATAACAAACACTCATCTTACTCTTTCATCTTTATCTATAATTTTATGTTTGGTAGTCACCCCAATATTTTGAAAATAAATAACATCTTCTCTCTCATCCAAGACATTACTACGCTTTATAGCTACTACTATCCTAACATAAGAAGGGTCATTGAGAAACTAGAGTACAAGCATAAAAATGAGGGGGCTACTTCTCAATTATGACTCCAACTTATTGAACTACTCAAGGTGAGACCCGTAAAATGAGACATGGTACAATAGGCATGAAGATACTATGTGGCAACCATCTAGGTTATAAATGACGGGTCATTCAGACATAAACAAACCATAGCTCAAGCCTTTAGGTCTAAGTACTAGGAGAAACATGAGTGCGTATATCATGGGTAATATAATATAAAGCCAAGATTTATATTCAGGAAACAATGCAAGGATTTTTTCTTGAAACTATATTTCTTAAAACTAAGCATAACGTGAGACATGAATGTATGAATCATTAATATCATAACATAGAGCTTGAACGTTAGGAAGCTCGGATTTTGAAGAACTATTTTTACCTTTGGTTTAGGGGATAGAGTATGGACATATGTGACATGTAGAATGCAGGCTTAGGCATAACCACTATTAGAATGGGTACGACACTAGTAGAGTGCCATCTTAACCGAAATAGGATGGAATAGCTATAATAGGAGCAAATTAAATGTAACACTCTCCCAAAGACCAACACTAGGAGCAAATTTAAGATTAGCCTTTGATCTTTATCTTACTACACCTACATACACAACACTCCACTCTAAGAAGTATCACCATGGACATGCACTAGGGACACTTGTCTCTCTAATATTTAAAACATCATCTATCCAGATATTACCTAGGTTTCATCATGTTTATAAAAAATCTATGACCTAATATATCCAATGACATAGCCCCCCAATCCATCAGTTCCAACCTGGACCTCTGGCCTATATATCACAACTTTCCAACTCCAATATTCCCTAAGCCATCAACCTCATCTCTCCGCACACTACATCAAGCATACCAAATTACTCCCTTAAATGTCACATCTCTATCCTCTAGCTAAGATGATCTTTTCATAAAAATCAACATTTAAAGTTCAAACTTGGTGTCTAACACCATCATGCACCACTAACAGAGTACCCTATAGAAACTATATAAATATGGCCCACCCTACAAGGAGGTAAGCCTTAATTCCTTATTCACTTATTGATAACCAATACGTATCCAAAGGAAACCATCCTCCCTACACATAAGAAATAAAAGCACCCCAGAGAAAAGTACTAGGGAGGAAAAATCCTAATCAAGAAGATCTTGAAATTGCTTCTTAAGTTATTTTAACTCAGTCAAAGCCATTTCATAAGAAAAGATAGAGATAGGATGAGTGTTCAAAAGGAGACCAATCAAAAAAATCCATTCTCCTATCTGGAAAAATACTAGAAAGATCATCAAGGAACACCTTAAAAGATTCACAGACCACAGGAACAGACTGTAGAGAAGGACCTTCAGATCTAGAATCCTTAGCATGCACTAGATGGTAGATGCACCCTATTGGAGATTAATTTTTAGGATCTAAGATATGAAATGAACCTTCACTTAGGGACTAGGGAACTACCTTCCCATTCAATCACTGACTCATTTTGGAAATAGAAACTGAACCTATGGGTCTGACAATGAATGAAACTAATCAATCCACAAAATCACATCAAAGTCTACCATGTCTAACTCTATTAGATCCACTAAGGTCTCCCTACCATGGAATGATATCACATAACCATTATATACCATTATAGCCACAATGGATTCACCCTCAGGGGAGGACACAAAAAAAAGATCCAAAATACAGTCATGAGCAAAATAAAAATGAAAAGCCACATAAAGGGTCACATGGAAAGAGTAGATCCCTGATCAAGGAAGAAATACACATAATGGGGAAAGAGTTGTAACGTACCTTTAATGACAACTGGTGATGCCTCAGACTCCTAGTATGTAGCAAGACTATAAAGACAATTTCAGTTAGTGCTGATATAAGAAGTAACACCTCTTGCTACAAAAACCAAAAGGCTAGCAGCCAAAATCTTATTGGCTCTAGTAGCAACACTGATCGAAGGACAATGCCGCTGCATATGACCAGGTTAACAATACATAAAACTTTGATTTTTCTTCTCCCGATAAAACCCATGATACCACTGACCACAAAATTACCAAGAAAGATAGGGAGGGACTGATTGGGCTACAGTAGACTGATACTGGGAACCAAGTTCCTTGGGACCAACAACTTTTATAAATGATTATTATTGGATGACTTTGGGTACGAAGCTTTAGCCGATGGGTATGAACTAGAATTTCCCTGCTCTCATCCTTAGACCACTATCTCCCAAGTCTAGCACTATTGTGATGACCTCTACCCTGCTCTGAATATCTGAACTTCTTGTTCTGCTTCTTCCCCATCATAACCCAATTCCTTCTCCCACCAAAAAGACCAAACTGCATTATAGAGAGTCTAATATATGGGTTAATAGATGAATAAAATCGAGGAACTTAGCATTGGACACTTTGCCCTGTGGTGTCCAAAAAGTACTAAGGGGACAAGAAAAACTCCACTAGTGCAATCAGAAGCAACAACCCTAGATCGTCTTTGTACCTTAGGGGTAGGACAAGTTATGTCCACCTTATCCTTAGACGTGGCAGAAGCATTTCCATGAGCATTAGATTTTTTGGGAGGCATGATTTAAAAAGTAAACATACAGGAATTAGAGGAAATTTCATGACCTTAGACACTATAGCTCGAAGAATAGATCATAACCAAGGGAAACATTCCTAAATACCTTATATCCTTTCACTTATAAGTGTAGCACTACATACCTATAAAAGATACTCTACTTAGCACGGCTTTGTCAGACACCCAATGATATGAAACCTAGCATACATACCATCTATCACGACCCAAAATAGGGCCTTTCTGCGATGGGTATCTCATGTTTGACAAAGACTGGAGATCATCCCTATGCACCTAACCGACAAACACCACATCCCCAATGTCGGATGAATCCCAAACATATAACAAGATAACATAAGGTTAAACTTGAAGATATTTAAACAATGTACATAATTTTTCAACCAATAATCGGCCAAATAACCTACAAACAACACCCAAGCCTATAGTAATCCAACAAAAACATCTAAACAAAGGACCTAAACAAAATACCAATAAAGTGTTGGGATATGCCCATAAATATAAGTGAGACAAGTCTAAACAATCAAAGACATAAGAGACTAAAATACGAAATATAGAATTTTGGTGTATGGAAGCTCACCACTTAAACATCGACACATGAACTAACCCTGAATCTGAATCAATATGCAGGAGAGGTAGATGTATAGCCAATTCTTACATCACATAGGATACAACATCTGGAGATGGTTAGCGGGGTGAATGCTAGCATGTAAATCAGGGATAAGGATAATAAAATGCCATGATCAACAGTTTTAAACTCATTCAAAATCTAATGCACAAAGTCAAATACATATACATTCATACATATATATATATATATATATATCTATATTTATATATATCATGTATCGGGATAGGGAACAAGTATTAACATGCATTTTAAAACATTATCCTAGATTGTGTAGCTCAACCATCATATAATAATACTCACAACCTTATGCCAGCTTTCACCCCCTATTTGGGCCCCAGTGTGTGTAGCTGCATGAACTGGAGAAAGATTATATATATTTACATTGGGGGAACAAATCGTCCAATCATATACTAAGGTTACTTAAACACCCGATCATGAAATATGATATGGGGGACTTAAACCCTCCAATCATAATAATATCAATAAGGAGCACTCAAAACACCTAGTCCCAAGAAAAGGGACTCGAACCCTCAAGCCATAATGACCCCTGCACCAGCTAGCACAAGTATCTGTGTTGGTCACTTGTACCTTTAGAGTCATGACTCAGCTGCAAAACCCTCATTTAAAGTCCAATTAAAACATTTATCACATATTTTCATTCATTGAATCAGATTTCACATTAAGGCCTACATCATTGGTATCGTCACACTAACTAAACTTGCAAGTTATCGATAACATGCCCAAATAATCACATCACTTGGGGGAATTCACAACCCCCTAGGTTCAATTATGCAATAATTTGTGAAAACATGAATCTATAAAGTTCAATTCAACATCACAATGCAATAGTGCAAGAATAGCTCAATTCCTATATTTCTCATAACTATAAACCAATTTTGTCTTATGGGGTTGGGGTCATAAAACTTTAAAAGTCATAAGTATGGGAAAATCATAATTCCTAGTTCATTCACCTTACACCATGCACCTATAATTTTAAACCATATTTAATGCATGCTTAACCACAAATAAACCATGGAAAAATATTGTTCCATGATAAGAATTAAAAAGCCTCAACCCATGTTATAAAACAAACATGAATATCTCATGAACAATACTTTAAAAAATGTCCTTTTAACAAATTAACAACGAGGGAAGAGTAACATGCATAAAATACCCTATATTATGGAGATAATTTTTGCTTGAAAGCTTTAGTTGACCCACTTCATGGAAACGTTATGTAATGTTACTTTAGTGAGTTTTTGAGAGAGAAAAGTGTTTTCTTTCATGAGTTATGGATGAAAATAAAGTCTAAATTTGGTTTATATGTAATGGGTTATGTTTAGGGAAATAGGGAATGTCCAAAATACCCTTAGTAAAATGGCTGAAAAACACTACCCAGTTGCTACGAGTGACCTTACGACTCATAGGATCACCCTATGAGTTGGACCATCCAGTCATATCCAAAATAGACCTCCTTAGGATCTTCACTATAAACCCTACGATTGGCACCCTACATCTCATAATGAGACACTATGATTTAAAGGGTCAAGGAATAGACTCAACTGTTTCCACAGAGGAACTACACTGGTAAACTTAAGAAATACCCTTTTTATCACTTGTTAGGAGTCTATACAATTCGTTTAGTCTAGTAGTTATCAAGGAAGCGACTTGGGAAAATCCTTTTGGCTTATTATGAATCAGTCCTATTACTCGTAAAGACATATTATGACTCGTTAGGTGAGTCATTGCTAAGGCAGAAAGCTCAGAACGCAGAAAATTACCAAGGACCAAAAATTCAAGGCATTATAATTAGTCAGCCCAAAGGACATAACTAAGAACTCATAGTGACCATAACGGGTATGGAAAATAGTTTTAGGGATATCCACCTCTCTAATCTTCAACTAATGATAACCCGATCAAAGATCAAATTTAGAGAAGCACTTAGCACCTTGAATCTAGTCGAACAGGTCATCAATCCCAGGAAAAGTATACTTATTCTTTATAATAACCTTATTCAAATTATCGATAGTCTATACACATTCGAAGGAAACCATTAGTCTTATGGACAAAAAGAATAAGAGCACCCCATGGAGAAACACTAGGGAAAATAAAATCCTTATCAAGAAGATCTTTTAATTACTTCTTAAGTTCTTTCAACTCAACTAGAGCCACTTAATAAAAAAAGATATATATAGGATGGGTATCCAAAACATGATCAATACCATAGTCTATTCCCTTATTAGGAGGAATATGAGAAAATGACTGAGAAACACTTCAGGAAACCCATTGACAACAAGAATGGATTGCAAAGAAGGAACCTCAGAAATAGAATTCTTAACTTGAAATAGATGATATAAATACCCTTTTGAAATCTGGGAAAACTTTTTCAATCAATCAAGCAAGTAAGCCAAGAAAGGTAAATTGCCAATCGATTTGCCGATCCAACTATGGAAAAAACACTACGCCCACAGTTTTATGGCTCTAAGATAAGAAATAAACCTTCTATAAGGTACTAGGGTACTCTTTTACCACTTGATCATCAATTTATTAGGGAATTAGAAATTAACCACTTGGGTTCTACAATTAAGAGATGCATAGCATGAATAGAGCTAACTTATCCCTAATATCACATATAAATCTAACATATCCAACTCTATCAGATCTACCAATGTCTCTCTACCACAAATAGATACCACACAACCCTTATAGATCCGAGTCACTCAATAAGATAGACATAGAAAAGGGATCAGAAATACATTTGCGACCTAAATCGAAATAAAGAACTATATAAGAGGTCACACAAAAAGGAGTAAACACCAAATCAAGTAAGTAATATATGTCATAAAAAAAGAGTTGTAACATACCAGTGAAAACATTAGGAGAAGCCTCAGATTCCGTATGGTTGGCAAGAGCATACAGACAATTTTGATCAGTGCAGGTACCAGAAGTAGTACTCTTTAGTGTTGAAGTTAAAAACATAACAACCGAAACCTTATTAGCTCCATTAGAGAAATCACCTACAGGACAATTCCCATAAATATGGCCAGGCTAGCCCCATCTGAAGCACTTATTTCTCCCCTTATCACAAAACCCATGGTGTAACCATTTATATATTTTGAAAAAAGGATATGATGGAGCTTACTGGGCCTCATTAGCCTGAGATTGGGCACCTTGTTCCTTAAACCCACTGTTGCTTTGAAAATGACAATCCCTATACATCTTAGGATATGAAGCACTATCCATAGAATAAGAACCAGATTTTCCCCACTTCTTCTTAAACCACTACCTTCCATCTCAACCACTATTCTTCTAGCTTTTGCCCTGCTTAGAATATCTAAATTTTTTACTCTGCCTTCCTTTATTTTGGCTTGTTTTTCTTTTCGTCCTCAACTGCTGCATATACACCACAAGCCTAGAGATATCTATGTCATTTTCAACAAGGTGGCCTCGCAGTCCAACACCAAGTCTCGAGACAAGACTGAAGAAAATTTATAGGTCTTAGTGCTCATAGAAGACAATAACTCTTAGGCATAGTGAGACAATTGATGAAATTTCAAGGCGTACTCATTTACATTTATTTTGTCTTACTTTAAATTCACTCCTAAGGAAAGAAGCAATCAAGAAAGGTACTCGAGAGTCATCCCATATAGTTGGCTAAACATCATCTCCTCTAAACTACTATACTTCTCATACCACTTCTATGCCACATCCTTCAACTGATATATGGTAAACTGCACACCCTTAGAGTTAGAAGTATGCATCATTAAAAAATATCTTTCATCTTATCTATAAACCCTTAAGGATCCTCCTAAACCTTGGAATAAGTAAAAGTCAAAAGACTCAACCTTATGAACTGACCAACACTTATGGCCTCAAAAGAATGAGTGACAGGAGCAAAACACTCAGACTGGCATGACTAGAAGGCCACTAGCTAAGTAAGAAAATAAATCAACTTTTAAAACTCAGTATTAGACACATCACCCTGAAGCATTAGGGTAGAACTACCTTTATCCCAAGGACAACTAGTAAGGACTAATGGAACTCCAATGATGCAATTAGAGAGGGGGACCCTAGACTGGGTCTTTACCTTATAAACAATAAGATCCATCCATGTTTCCATGAGCATCATACCTTTGGAGAGGCATGATTTGAAATGCGAACAAATGATATTAAAGGAGATTTCCAAATTCTAGATTCTACAACCCAAAAGTAGAACATAAAAAAGGAAAACATTCCTATATACATCATAACCTCTCACTTATATGTGTAGAGCACTACACACCCATAAAAGAGACTCTAGTTGACATGACTTTGTGGACATAAAATTCATCATGATCCTAGGGATCTGATACTAACTTGTCATAACCTAAACAAGGGCCTGGTCATAACAGGTATCTCAAGTCCATGGAGGATTAGAGACCACACCCTTTATCCTAGCCAACCCAAACATAATACAACTAGAAATGGATGAATTCTAAACATTTAAAAGGATAAGTTGAGTTTCAAACATATAATAAGATAGGTAACTTAGTTTTTTCAAATTTCAATAATATCCCAATCCACAGTAATCAACAAAGCCTTTTCTATTCAAAAATAATCTAAGTCAAAACACACCCCTAGTGATATATATATAAACTATGAAAAATAGTTTATTGCATAAAATAAACCAAGAAGAAACAACCTTTCAAAAGAAGGAGGCTCACCACTATAAGCTAACTCAAGAACGATCTAAGATCACCTATAACTTTATAAGCAAAGTAGAAGTATCTCTAGTTTCTTTATCACATGGAGATACATCATCTTGAGATGGTTAGCGATTTGAGTGCTAGCATGTAACTTATGATAAGGATAAAATAATGCCAATTGAAAATCCAGTCAACTTAATGTATATATTTCCATATATACATACATATATATAAGATGCTAGGATAGGGACAAGGCTTAGCGTGCAAGTAAAACATTAGACTGGACTATAAATCTCAGCCATCATAAAACACCCACTGGCTATATGGGTCCAGCTCCTCCTGCTAAAAGAGTTGAGTGTGTGTTAGCTGCATGAATTGAAGGTATCAAGGAATACTAGGGAATGCCCTGACTCAACATATATACCATATACATATATATATATATGTATAAAGTTTGTCATATGCACCTAGTCATCATGACCAACCCTCATGCTGGCAAATATGAGTTTCCAGTATCAGTCCCCTCAGGACATCCACCTTCACGGCTTAGCTACACAACCCCCTTTAAGCCCATATTAAAACAAGTTTTATATGACCCATCCATTTAACAAAAGAATTATCCATTAAGGCACACCATAGGTGTCTTCATACCGTTATGTTTGGAAGCTTATAGTTATACCATTACAATTCTAATAAGTTGGGGAAAATACCAAGACCCCCTTTATTCATTAAATCAATATAGGAAATACCTAAATTCAGTTTGGTTTATCAATTTAGCCTGGGGGATTGCCTCGACCCCCAAGCTAATAATTTAAAAAATCAAGCATGACTAATAAGGCCTTCAAAATCCATGTTTATTAGTTCATCCTTTCATGCAATGCAATAGTATGTGTAAGTAATTCAAATCATGTGACAAACTATCTTTCGAAACCAATTACATAAGTGTGTTAAGGGAACACAATTTCCATAAAAAAAATTAATCCAAAATCATCAATTTTAGGGAATACCTCAACCCCCTTTCCAATTCCCATATCCATGCACCCAATTAGTTAAAAAAACCATTAATAAAGTGCAAATAATGCATATTAAGTCATGGTGATTCAATTCAAGTGACATTTTCCCAAAACCCTCAAACCCATATTCATAAACCATAATTAAATCACGCGATTAACAATTTAATCACAGGTTTTCAATAAAATAAGCTTTGGGGAAGAGTAACATGCCTAAGATATTAAGAATTATAAAGAGAAATTAACACCTTGATGCTCTAATTGTCAATTCCTTAGAAACCCTAGGTATTCTTGACTTAGGGATTTGAGAGAGAAGAGAGTATGTTTTTTATTATTAAAGTGATAGAAATAACCCCTTTTAGGTGTTTTAAAGATGTGTGTCCTAAGTGGGAAAGGAGGGAAACAACAATAATGCCCCAAATTAAAAGTGCATAAAAAGTTGCCCAATTATCACAGGTCAACTTTCAACTCGTGATGTCTGGCTATGAGTCATCTCCATGACTCATAGTCTGAGAAGTTGCTCAAGGACCCCTCACCATTGGCTCTACGAGTCATACACATTGACTCGTAAGGTATCACTATGACATGTAGTGTCCTAGTCATGTCAAGGATGAAACATCAGGCTCCGTTACTGTTTTTTTCTATGAGGATCACTATAAGACTTTTTTAAAGTCTTGAAGATTCATTGAGTCTAGTGTTACTCAAAATAGACACATTGGGAAACCTTATTGTTCACCCAACAATTAGGATCCTACAACCCGTATAGACACCTTATCTCTTATAAGGTAAGTCATAGTCAGGGCATTAAGTTCAAGAACTTAAGAATTTTCTAAGGACAAAATATGGGGTGTTATATATAAGTAGTGCCTCCACAACATCAAGGAAAAAACAATCATTCATAACTTCAAATCATGGGTAAGGTAATCCCTCTTATGAAGCTTCAACTAAAGAGAATCATACACAATCACCTTACCCTTCTATATCAGCAGATCTCCTAATCAAATAACATAAGTATTATAGAAGACGAAAAAACCCACGCTTTGCATGGAAAAAGTTAAGATAGAAGCTAAAGTCAACAAATTCTTGAGGTTTTGTAAGCTAGACTCCAAAGCATCATACCACTAATAGGAAATCTTCTTTTGAGTCAACTTAGTCAACGGAGCTGTAATAGATGAAAAGCCCTCAAAAAAGCATCGATAGTAGCCAGCTAAACCCAAAGAACATTGAATCTTAGTAGGAGAAGTAGGACTATCCCTATCACAAACAACTATAATTTTTACCAGATCAACCATAATACTATCTTTGGTTACTATATGACCCAAGAAAAAAGTACACTCCAACCAAAACTTACACTTGGAGATACTAGCATATAATTTCTCATCCCTTAATCTATTATGTACAATTTATAAATACTTCTCATGATCGTCCTTACTAGTGGAATAAACTAAGATATCATCTTAAATACAATAACAAAAAAGTCAAGATATAATCGAAAAACCTAGTTCAAAAACTCTATGAACATTACTTGGGCATTGTTCAACAAAAGAACATTACCAATAACTGATAAAGATTGTACTGAGTCCAAAAAGCTAACTTAAGGATATAAGGAGCTATATCTTAAATTGGTGATACCTGAACCTCAAATTAATTTTAAAAAATGCTAAAGCACCATAAATCTAATCAAACAAATCATCAATATAAGAAAGAAGATAGTTATTCTTAATCATCACCTTATTTAACTACCAATAATCATAACACATATGCCTACACTCATTTTTTTATTTAAAAACAAGATAGGTGTACCCCAAGAAGATACACTAGGTTAGATAAGTCCTTTATCCAACAACTATTGTAACTGATCTTTTAATTTATTTAAATCTACAAGGGATATCTTATAAGAAGGAATAAAAATAGGCTTGGTGTCTGGCTAAACATTAATATGAAAGTCAATATCACGATCCAGTGGTATACAAGGCTAATCCATAGGGAAAACATCCATGAACTCATGAACAACAGGAAAAAATCCAAAGAATGAGGGGAAACAACATGAGTATAACAAATATAAGAAAAAAAGACAAATATCCCCTCTCTAAAAAATGACAAGCCTAAAGAAAATATGACTCTCTGGGACTCTAATAAAGCATAATCTTCTAAGATATAGTGAAAGGCTTTGATGTTTCTCTTTAGCTAGGTACGACTTATATGGTAGTGTATACGTCGTCATTTCAGAATATAGTGGACCATGCTAAGATGACTGAGTCTATTCTTCAAGCATCTTAAGAAGGTACTAAGTGGGCGCATTGTCAGAGTGAGTTTAGAGGTTACACTTCTCGAGATAAAGATTTTAAAGGTTTCCATGGGTATCATGGTAGACTAGTTCAGGCATCCTTATAGGGTTTAGGTAGTAGGTCTTCTTGTTCAACATCTTTAGGAGTTTATTCTAGCTCAATCATACTTCTTTATATGAAGTAAGGCTATAAATGTAGCTTTGTGTATGATGAGGTTGGCTATTTTTCCAAGAACTAACGTAACTGTATTTTTAAGGCTACACCTACAACAATAATGAGATGTAGGTATTCTACTACTGGTTGAATAGAAGATGTAGTGGTACCCATGATGCTGGTCGTAGGGCTACTCAGTTAAGTAGTGGTCATGGACAGTGCAATACTATAACCACCATACTAGAGGTAGAGGCTTCTATTGCTATTGTCATAGGTATCATCAATTTTCATTTTAGATATGCATCTATGTTATTTGATTTGGGATCAACTTTTTCTTTGTGTCTACATATTTTACTTTGGGTTTTGATTCTACAAGTGAGCCTCTTGCCAAACCTATCAGTGTATCTATCTATGTAGGAAACTCTTTAGTAGTGGATTGGGTGTACCGATTTGGTGTTATTAACTTTGCTTAGTGTGAGCTATGGGTAGATCTTATTATCCTTTATATGGTAGAATTTAATATTATCTTGGATATGGATTTTATAGCACTTTTACATGTTATCCTAGATTATTATGCTATGAACGGGACTTTAGCTTCACTAGGTGTGACAAGGATATCTTGGAAGGTTGTGCTTCATTCGGGTCCCAAGAGAGTTTTATATTTCCTTTAGGATCATTATATGTTTGATAGGGGATACTTGTCTTATTTGGCTCATATTTGTAATACTAGTGTTGTTTCTCTTCCTTTTATAGAATCTATTCATATTGTTCATGAGTTTGTGATATGTTTTGCCTATGGATTTTCCTAGTATGCTTTAATATAGTAATATTGACTTTGTTATTGATGTTGAGCTAATCACCAATCCCACTTATATTCCACCTTATAGGATATCACTAGAAGAGTTAAAGAGATTGAAGGATTAGTGCCAGGAGTTATTATATAAGGGGTTTATCGGACCTAGTGTATCACTTTAAGGTGAACCTATATTAATTATGAAGAAAAAGGATAGGTTTATGCATATGGTCCACTTAACTTAGTAGGTATCGTAGGATAATTAAGTAATGTAGAAAATAAGATATGTAAAATATACTATGAGTGCATCATTTACATGCAGAAAAGTCCCAAATAGTAGCACACATTATCTCCACTAATAGATCTAATATATATATATATATATATATATATATATATATATATATATTCAAGTAAATATAAAAAACAATACCATATATTAAGGAGAAATACACGAAACCAAACACAAGTTTTGTAATAAATATTGATAGTTGAACGAGGTGATAGCTAAGAATAAGTATCCTCTTTCTCATATTGATGATTTATTCGATTAGCTTCAGGGTGCTTTATCTAGGTATCAACACTGGAGTATTAGAGCTTCAGATATTTTGAATATACCCTTTCAAACTCGGTACGATCATTATGCATTCTTGGTTATGACCTTTAGGTTGACCTATGACTCAGATGTGTTCATGGAGTTGATGAATCGAGTATTTTGACTGTATCTAATTCCTTTATTATTATATTTATAGATAATATCTTGGTCTATTCAAAGAGTGAGACCGATCATAAGATGCATTTGCTAATTGGGCTTCAGAGATTGAACAGTGAGAAGAAGTATGCTAAGTTTAGCAAATGTGAGTTTTGGTTGTACTCCATTTCTTTCTTAGGTCATATAGTGACCTAGGATGGTATTTTGGTCTATTCGGCCAAGATTGTAATGGTGTGTGATTGGGATATGTCTACTTCTCCTACTGAGATTTCGAGTTTTATTATTTTGGAAGGCTACTCACGGCGTCTTGTCAAGGTTTATTCATTTAATACTTCTTTATTGATAAAGTTGACAAAAATAAAGATTTCCTTTCAATGGTCTAATGCTTGTGAGGCGAGCTTTCTAAAGGTTAAGTATTTATTAATTTTAGCTCCTATCTTGACTTTTCCTAAGAAGGGTGTGGGTTTTAGCATTATTTGTGATGCTTTTAGTGTTGGGTTAGGTTATATATTTATTCAGGTAGGTAAGGTGATTGCTTATTCTTCTCCTTATTTGAAACCCCATGAAAGAAATTACCCTACCCATGATTTGGACTTGTGCACAATTCTTTTTGCTTTAAAGTTGTGGCAGCATTACTTGTATCGAGTCTGCTGTGACATTTTCTCGAATCATCAAAGGCTTTAGTATTTCTTCACCTAGCGAGATCTTAATATGAGGCAGGGTCATTTTCTTGGGTTGCTTAAGAATAATTACTTGACTATTCTCTTCTATATGCCTTGATCTAGAAATTAACTATCATGGGTATCTTGGCTTATCTTTTCACTTATGAGAGTCCTTTGGGTTTTGACGTTTAGTACTTGGATAAAAAAATGGTTAGTCTTGATGTTCAACACTTGGATATATTTTGGCATTTGTGGAGGCTAGGTCTTTCTTGATGGAGTAGATTTCGGCTCTTCAATTTGATAATGTTTAGTTGAGAGTGGTTCAAGGTAAGGTGTTGAGTAGTAACTCTTAGGAGGACACACTTGATCCAGATGGTGTTTTGAGGATTAGAGGTCAAGTTTCTATGTAGAGAGTGGGTGATTCAATTAGATTAATTTTAGAGGAAGCTCATTATTTTTTGTATTCCATCCACTCAGGAGTGACTAAGATATATCATGATTTGAGACATCAATATAGTGGGGTGGTATGAGGAAAAAGGTAGCATATTTTATATCTCATAACCTATGTTTCTAGCTTTTGAAGGTTAAGCTTTTAAGACCTGGTGGTTTCCTTCAGAGGTCACCCATTCCCCGGTGGAAATAGGAATGAATCACTATGGACTTTGTGACTAGGTTGCCTCATGCTTCTTATGATTTTGATAGACTTTGGGATATCGTGTTTTGATTGACCAAATAAACTTTTCAAATTTTAGTTCAAGAATCTTTTAGTTCTTATAGGTTAGCCTGTATCTTTATTCGTTAGATAAATTGACTTCATGGTGTACCATTGCCTATCATCTTGGATCTAGGTTCAATGTTCATATTTCACTTTTGGAAAACTTTTTAGAAGAAGTTGGGTACATGATTTGTGCTTATTTCATGGATTTTAAGGTCAATGAAAGTAGCAACTAGCTTTGGCGGAGTTTGCATCTAATATAGCTACCATTCTAGTACTTAGATGGCTCAATTCGAGGACTTTTATGGTAGGATTATTACTTTCCAATTAGTTTGCTTGAGGTTTCTAACATTTTCCCTCGAGGTACGAACTTGCTTCATGATTCTTTACATAGAGTTTGGTTCATTCATGATAGACTTCAAGTGGTTCAAAGTAGGAAAAAGTGAAATGTAGATCATATACTTTATTTCTTGATATTTAGCGTTAGTGATCCTATCTTTCTGGTTGTGTTGCACATAAAGGGCATGATAAGTTTTAAAAAAGGGGCAAGCTTAGACCTATGTATATTGGACTTTTTGAGATCCTTCGATCTATTGGGGATGTGGCATATAATTTGGCATTACCTTTAGATTTTTCAGCTGTTCATTAATTTTTTTGTGTTTCCATGCTTTGGCGTTACATTTAAAATAAGCCTCATGTCATTCATCGGGACTCATTCTAATTATATTAGCAGTTTTTATTTATTGAGGAGTATATCTATATTCTAGCCAGGGAAGTTAGATAGTTGCGTCCTATAGTTATTCCTTTGGTTAAGGTCTAATGAAGGCATCGACCTGTAGAAGAGTCTACTTCGGAGGTCAAGTTTGTATGCGTTGTAGTTATCCCTATCTTTTAATTGACCAAGTATTTCTATTGCCCTTAATTCAAGGATGAACTAGATTCTTAGTGGTGGATGATATAATGACCTGGTTGGTTTTGGTAATTTGTCTAAAATATTTATTTTTATGTGATTTGACTATTTTACCCCTCCATATGGTCACATTGTGGTACTTCTAGGGTGTGGGGATGTTTGGAATGGTTCCCAATGTATTTTGGTGTGATTTATGCAAGATTTTGAATTTTGATAGTCTTAAATACTTACTAGTTGACTAAGGTCAACATCTTTTCATTTGTGCATTGGATGGAAAAGCAGACTGTGTCAGAAAATTTGGAATGTTGATTTTAGGTTGGTAACATGGTTGGTGTGATTTTATAGCTTTTATACCATACATTGACCCTCTATTCGGGAAGTTATGTAAATAGGACTTGAGGGTTAATTCTATGAAAATAAAGGTTTTTAAAATTCTGATACTGCTATTTGTAATACCCCATACTTTTTTCTAGCTTGAAATTGTCCTAGGAATGTTAGAAGATTTCTTTGAAAAATGAATCCATTTTTGTACATGTGGAATTTTTAAGATTTACACTTTTTATCGCGTAGAAAATTGAATAAGCTTTCCAACATTGCCAATTTCGTCCAAATCTAGTATCGGAGTAAAAGGTTATGGACGTTTTACTCAGAGCTTTCAGAATCGTCTAGGTGAGATGGCCAGGTTGATGGACCGTCGACCTAGCGATGGACTGTTGCCTTGACCATTGCAGCTAAGGCAGTAAGGCAACCTTCTGGATAAGGTGCAACGAACAGGTTGACGGACCACTGAACTTGCAACGGACCATCGCCCAAGCCGTCGCTACTTAGGCAGTGAGTCCCTATCCTGGTCCACCTACGACTGTCGAAACAACGGACCATCAATCCAGCGATGGACCTTCGCAGGTTCCCTTCAATTATTTTTAAGTCATTTTTAAAGGAGATTTTTGGTCTTTTACCACCTTTTCATATACCTAATAATATCCGACCAAGGCTCCTAAATTAATTATTCTTTCACAACATCAAATTAGGGTTTAACTAAAAGATAATCCCTAAGAATAAGATCCAAATCCTTCTTCAAGAAACTAAGAAATTCAAGTTCTTCAAGTCCAAGAACTTCAAGAAACTCACTACCAGGTGTGCTAGTTTTCATTCATGGACTCCTTTCGTCCATAAAGACCAACAATCTCTTTTGAAAGCTCAAGTGTATGGATTTGATTATGAATTTCATGTTGGGTTTGCTTTTATTCATGTAGATAATGACCAGTTGAATTCTAATCCTTGTTGGGTGATTAGTTTAGGTGTAGATTCATGTGAACCTATGATTAAACCCTTGGATGATGAAATTAGAGTTGAATCGTGATGTTTATTTTTTGTATAATGTTGTCTACATATACTATGCTTACCATGTGTTTGATTAAATGCCTATGTAAAGGAAAAGTGCCCAACAAGTATGATAGTATGCAATCCTCATGGATGTACAAGTTTATGCATATCACATGTTTGATGAAATGCCTTAATAAATGAATTATGGATTGTGAAGTTGTTCATGTATTCAAGAAAGTCATGCTTTATCAGTTTCTTTCCATAGAGTCCTGGGGGTACTTGTACCCAACAATTTAGTTGTATGCCTAGAGCCAATGTCATGTTTTCAAGATACTCTTCGTCAAGACATGTTCAGTAGAATTCAGTTAGTCTTATGATTCAGGAAAACTAAGTAATCTTAGTAAATCTCAGTCAGTTATTAGATCTCAGTAATATTTCATCAGTCAACAGAATTTAGTTAGCTTAGTCCAGTCAATTTAGTTAATCATGTTCAGTGTCTATTTAGATAGGAGTAGAAATTAGCACCTAGTGAACCCAAGGATGGGAACTCACCTGTTATATGAGGGTGTGATTCTTAGAAGTAATCCTTGCATTCCAGAACTATGTATCCAGCATAGGTTGAGACATCTTAGCCTACTATATGAGGGTATATGAGGTGGCTTAACCTGTTATATGAGGATTCCCACCATTCTCACTAGAGTTACCTATTATATGAGGGTTACTCACAGATTGTCCTTACCAGTGGCGCGGTATTGACACTATTCTAATAAGGGTTAAGGATTGGACCCTAACTCAGCCATAATGGCATATTATTGGAATGTTGGTTAGATAACTACTTACCACAATTTCAGTATCAGTATCAGTAAAAGAACTCAGATAGTTCTACAAAATTTAGGACTGTCAGATATAATCAACTCAGAACAGTATGAAACTCAGCTAGTTCCATCAGACTCAGGACTGTTAGATACAATCACTCATGTTATCATTTATATCTGCCATCAGAACTCAATTATCAGTCATGTTAGTTATCAATAAATTCATGGTATCACGATCTCAGATATAGTTACTATGTATTCATGCATGTATTTTGATATTTGTATTAGTCAATTAGCTAGTATTGTTCATGCATATAAACCCCATGCATTCAGCCCACCTCACATGCATACGAGTATATTCAAAGTACTGACACGTTTGTGCTATGGTGTATTATACCATAAGTTCAGAAGCATGAGCTCCAGAGCATCAGTATCATTCCAGCCTCAGCAGTCAAAGTTAGCAGTGAGTCCTCATCTCTCGAGGACATGATCATTTATTTATTATCTCATTAAGTAATTTATTATTTAGAGTTAGTTGGGGACATGTCCCATCAACTCCTCATTCAGACAGTTCAGTTAGTAAGAGGCTTTCCAGACTATCATGTTATTTTAGTTTTGTTTTGGGTATTTCATACCCCATTCATTATGTTATATCTTTATCAGTTATGCTACAGTCTTGAACCTTATGGCCTTTCATTTCATGTTACCGCAATCATATAGTATATTATGCAGTATATAGGTACAGATATTAGTCATAGATTAGCCTATGGTCCTTCAGGGTTATGAGCATTGTATATCATTCTGGATACCAGTTCAGGGGCGTTACAAGCTTAGTATCAGAGCCAGTTTCAATAGAGTCCTAGGAAGTCCAAAAGCCGCATCTAGTAGAGTCTTGTACATAGGTGTTTTGCACACCTCATTTATGTGCAGAAGGCTATAATATGTTTTAGGAATAGTTTCCCTTCTTTCAGTATTTATGTGATGCCAGTGATCATAATCTCAAGTTAATATCCCAGTCTGGTCTAATCTATTTCTCTCTTTCTTCTACAGAACATGCCTCTTATGAGAAGAAATGAGAATCAGTCAACCCCTCAGCCCGAAGTACCTTTGGGAGAACATGTTTCTTATATAGAGTTCAGAGCTGCATTTACTACTCTTGACCAGTCAGTTTATGCTCAGAATGAATGACGAAGTATCATTCCGACCAACCTAATTGCCAATTCAGCTGTAGCCAAGACTCAAGACTTCACCTGAATGAATCCTCCATCCTTTCTCGGGTCTAAGTCAGATGTGGACCCTCAGGAATTCATCTATCAGGTTCAAAAGGTTACTGATGTTATGGGGGAGTCCGCTGTTGAGAGTGTAGAGCTAGCTGCATATCTGTTCTAGGATGTTGCTCACACATGGTACAAGCAGTGGAAGTCAGAAAGGCCAGATAATGCAAGGCCTACTGAGTGGGAGGAGTTTTCACCGCATTCTTAGAGAGGTTCTTTCCCCTAGAACTGAGAGAAGCTAAGGTGTTGGAATTCATCAACCTCAGGCAGGGCAATATGCCAGTGAAAGAGTATTCTCTTAAGTTTACTCAATTATCCAAATATGCCCCTCATGTGGTTGCAGACAGCAGGGCCAAGTTGAGTAAGTTTATTTCTAGGGTGAATGATAGTATGGTCAATGAGTGTAGGTTTGTGTTGTTGAATAGTGACATGACTTTAGATAGGCTTATGACTCATGTTCAGAAGAAGGAGCAAAATATTATGATAAGGGAGAAGAAGAATAAGAGAGCAAGGACAAGTAGTTTCAACTTTGCTCAACCCAAATCAGAAGGAGGAAACCGTTCTTAATTTCATCCTAAGTCAGCAGTTCTAGCTCCTTCTTTAGCTAGTGCTCTAGCTTCTAAGTTCAGGGATGGTAATAAAGATAGAGAGCTAGGCTTTAAGTCTCAGGGTAGTGTTAGCAGTGCCTGCACCTATCCTCTTTGCCAGACTTATGGTAAGCACCAGCTGGGTATTTACAAAGCTGGCATTGGTATTCGTTTTAGATATGGCAAGCTAGGCCACAGAGTCAGAGACTGTCCTCAACCAGTTTCTCAGAGTCATCATAACCATTCCTCAGCTTCGTCCGGTCTCCCAAACTAGCAGGGTGCCACATCCAACGATACTAGTGGGCAACGCCCAAATAGACTTTATGCTCTCCAGTACAGAAAAGATCAAGAAAATTCTCCTGATGTGGTTACTAGTATTTTATAGATCTTTCATGTTTATGTTTATGCTTTGCTATATCCAGGAGCTTCCTTGTCTTTTGTTACTCCCTATATAGCAGTTGATTTCAGAGTCAGTACCAAAATTCTAGAAGAGCCCTTTTCAGTCTCTACCTTAGTGGAAAAAACCATCATAGCTCAGCTGGTATATAGGAACTGCCTGGTTATGATATTTCAGAAAGTCACTTCAGCAAACTTAGTTAAATTAGAGATGACTGATTTTGAGGTCATTCTCGGCATAGATTGGCTTCATTCCTGCTATGCCACAGTCGACTGTAGAAACAAAATAGTTCAGTTTCAGTTTCTAAATGAACCTATCCTAGAGTGGAAAGGTAGTGTATCTGCTTTTAGAGGTCAACTTATTTCCTACCTTTGGGTAAGGAAAATGATATCTAAGGGATGTGTCTATCATCTTGTTCGAGTTAAGGATACTAGTTCTGAAACTCCTTGTCTCGAATCAGTCCCAATCGTAAATTAATATTTAGATGTCTTTCTCAAAGATCTTCCAGGAATTCCTCCCGAAAGGGAAATAAACTTCGGCATTGATCTTTTTCTAGATACTCAGCCAATATCTATTCCGCCATACAGAATGGCACCAGCAGAACTCAGAAAATTGAAAGAGCAGTTGAAGGATCTCTTAGATAAGGG
Organism: Capsicum annuum; assembly: GCF_002878395.1. Taxonomy (NCBI): domain Eukaryota; kingdom Viridiplantae; phylum Streptophyta; class Magnoliopsida; order Solanales; family Solanaceae; genus Capsicum; species Capsicum annuum. The sequence continues at coordinate 135,188,309 of NC_061115.1, forward strand.
ATTCATCAGCCCTAGCGTGTCCTCTTGGGGTGCACCAGTTTTATTTATGTGCAAGAAAGATAGTTCTCTAAAAATGAGTATTGATTACCATCAGCTCGATAAAGTCATGGTCAAGAATAAGTATCCTCTTCCTAGAATCGATGACTTGTTTGACCAACTTTAGGGTGCCACCTATTTCTCTAAGATAGACCACAGATCCAGCTATTATCAGCTCAGAGTTAGAGAATGTGACATTCCAAAAATAGCTTTTCATACTCGGTATGGTCACTTTGAATTCCTAGTCATGTCCTTTGGTCTTACCAATGCCCCAACAACTTTCATGGACTTAATGAATTGTGTGTTCAAGCAGTACTTGGACATGTTCATCATATTCTTCATAGATGATATTCTTGTTTATTCCTGCAGTGAGCGTGACCATGCAAACCATCTCAAAATCATACTTCAGACTCTCAGAGATCATCGGCTATTCGCTAAATTCAGTTAGTGCAAATTTTAGCTAAGGTCAGTAGAATTCCTTATCCATATCATTTTTGGTGATGGAATTAGAGTAGATCCTCAAAAGACTGAAGTAGTAAGAAACTGTCCTAGCCCTATCTCTCCATTAGATATCAAGAGTTTCTTGGGTTTGGCTGGCTATTACAGATGGTTGGTTGAGGGATTTTATTCTATTGCATCCCCTATGTCCAAATTGACTCAAAAGAAAGTCAAGTTTCAGTGGTCAGATCTTTGTGAGAAGATTTTTTAGGAGTTGAAGACTCGACTCACCTCAACTCTAGTCTTAGCTCTTCCAGATGGTTCAGATGGTTTCATAGTGTATTGTGATGCATCTATAGTAAGTTTGGATTATGTTCTCATAAATCATGGTAAAATCATAGCCTATGCCTCCAGATAGCTTAAATCTCATGAGAAAAATTATCCTACTCATGATCTTGAGTTGGTAGCCATAGTCTTTGCCTTAAAGATTTAGAGGCATTATCTATATGGTGTTTATGTAGATGTGTTCACAGATCATAAGAGTCTCCAGTATGTCTTTTCTCAGAAAGATATGAATCTTCTTCAGAGAAGATGGTTAGAGCTCTTGAAAGATTATGACATGAGTGTCCTTTATCATCTGAGAAAGGCCAACGTTGTAGATGATGCTCTCAGTAGACTGTGTATGGGTAGTGTTGCTTGTGTTGAGGACATTAAGAAGAAGTTAGCTTAGAAAGTTCATCAGCTTGCTAGACTAGGTGTTTGCTTAGTCAATATAGAAGAGGGTACATATGGAATCAGAGTAGTTCAGAATCATCTCTAGTTTCTGAGGTGAAAGAAAAGCAAGATAGAGACCCCAATTTAGTCAAGTTGAAAGAGTCAATCAAGGATCAGAAAGTAGAGATTTTCTCCTAAGTTGGAGATAATGTTCTACGTTGTTAAGGTCATCTCTGTGTTCCAGGTGTAGATTACTTAAGGTAGCGAATTCTTATAGAAGCGCATACTGCGTGCTACTCTATTTATCCAGGGGCCACAAAGATGTACCGTGACTTATGGGAAATCTATTGGTAGAGTAGGATGAAGAGAGATGTTGTAAAGTTTATGGATAACTGCTCTATATGTCAGAAGGTTAAGATAGAGCATCAGAAGCCTAGTGGGTCCATGCAGGAGTTTAGTATTCCTTCTTGGAAGTGGGACGTAGTAAACATAGACTTCGTGGTAGGTTTTCCTCATGCTCATCATCAACATGATTCAGCTTGGATAATTGTAGACAGGATGACCAAATCAACTTATTTTCTTCTAGTCCATGCCTTTTATTCAGCCAAGGATTATGGCAAACTTTACATCAGAGGGTCATATTGCACGGTATTCCATTATCCTTTATGTCAGATAAAGGTACCCAATTCACCTCTCAGTTCTAGAAAGCATTCCAAAAGGGTCTTGGTAGCCAGGTTCGTCTCAGTATTGCCTTCCATCCTCAAATAGAAGGTCATGCAGAAAGGACCATTTAAACTTTAGAAAATATGCTAAGGGCTTGTGCAAGTGATTTCAATGGTAGTTAGGATGACCACTTTTCTTTGATTAAGTTTGAATACAACAACAACTATTATTCCAGTATTCAGATGGCTCCATTCAAATCTCTCTATGGTAGGATGTGGAAATCTCTAATCGGTTGGTTCAAAGTTAGTGAGGCCTCAGTTATAGGGCCTGACTTAGTATTCGATGCCTTAGAAAAAGTACAGTTGATCAGAGAAAAACACTGGGCTGCCTAGAACCAACAGAAGTTTCATGCAGATATTCGTAGAAAGGATCTTGAGTTTGAGATTAGTGACTATATCTATCTAAAGATCTCACCCATGAAGGGAGTGAAGAGGTTCGGCAAGAAGGGAAAGCTTAGTCCCCGATATGTCGGTCCCTTCAAAATTATCAGTCGCTTTGGTAAGGTAGCTTATGAGCTCGAATTGCCTTTAAATCTAGCCTTAGTACATCAGTCTTCCATGTTGCTTTGCTCAAGAAGTGTATAGGTAATCCAACAGTTATTGTCCCAATTCAGAACATATATGTTTAGAACATCCTCTCTTATGAAGAGATTCTAGTCGAAATCTTAGATTATTAGACTAGTAGACTGAGGAACAAAGAAGTCCCTTTAGTCAAATTTCTTTGGCGAAATCAGGCCATTGAGGGGATACTTGGTAAGCAGAAGTATATATGTGAACCAAGTATCCTCACCTCTTCTTAAACTTTTCGGTTTTATGTTCAGACTTTAGTTACAGGCTTGGTATACAGTTCATGTTCAGAATTATATCACAAACTTGGTATTAAATACCAATGCATATTTAGTCATTCATTCATGTATCAGTTCAGTTATATAATTATATATCAGACATGCATTCTTATTATGAGAACCTTGGTTCATAAGAACTCTCAGCCATGCGCATTCATGAATCAGTTACACAAGCATCAGATATGTATGGTCAGTACGATATATTCAATTACAGGTTATGTCAGTCATGAAATCATGTTTCAATCACTCATGTTCAGTATGTACGTCGATTTATCTTCTTCCCTCATTCTAAGTCTCAATCGAGGATGAATGTTCTCAATGGGGAGATATTGTAAAACCCCATACCTTTTCCTAGCTTAAAATTTTCCCAAGAATGTTAGAAGCTTTCTTTAGAAGATGAATCCATTTTTGTACACGTCGAATTTTTAAGATTTTCACTTTTTATCACATGGGAAATTGAATAATCTTTCCAATAATACCAATTTTGTCCAAATTCGGTACCAGAGTAAAAAGTTATGGATGTTTTACTCAGAGCTACATGAATTACCTAGGTGCGACGGCTAGGTTGACAGACCGTCCACCTAGCGATGGACCATCTCTGCCAAGGCAGTGAGGTAACCTTCTGGATAAGGTGCGATGGCCAGGTTGATAGACCGTCAAATTTACGATGGACCATTTCCCAAGCCATCGCTACTTAGGCAGTGAGTCCCTATTATGGTCCACCTACGATGGTCAAAATGACAGACCATCGATCCAGTGATGGATTATCGCATGAGCTATCACAGGTTCCGTTCAGTTATTTCTAAGTCATTTTTAAAGGGGCTTTTTGGTTTTTTACCACCTGTTTATATACCTAGTAATATCCTACCAAGGCTCCTAAATTCATTATTCTTTCATAACATCAAATTAGGATTTCTCTCAAAGATAATCCCTAAGAGCAAGATCCAAATCCTTCTTCAAGAAATGAAGAAATTCGAGTTCTTCGAGTCCAAGAACTTCAAGAAACTCTCTACCAGGTATGCATAGTGTTCTTTCATGGACTTCTTTCATCCATGAATACCAAGAATCTCTTTTCAAAGTTCAAGTGTATGAATTTCTTTATGAATTTCATGTTGGGTTTGCTTTTATTCATGTTGATAATGACCAATTAAATTTTAATCCATGTTGGGTGATCAATTTTATGCAGAATTGATTAGTATAGGTATATATTCATTTGAATCAATGATTTAACCCTTGGATGATAAAATTAGAGTTGAACATGATGTTTATTTGTTGTATAATGTTGTTTACATATACTATGCTTACCATGTATTTGATTAAATGCCTATACGAAAGAAAAGTGCCCAACAAGTATGATATATGAAATCCTTATATATGTACAAGTTTATGCATATCACATGTTTGATGAAATGCCTTAATAAATAAATTATGGATTGTGATGTTGGTCATGTATTTAAGAAAGTCATGCTTTGTCAGTTTCTTTCCATTAGTCCTGGGGGCACTTGTACCCGACAATTTAGCTGTATGCCTAGAGCCAATGTCATATTTTCAAGATACTCTCAGTCAAGACATGTTCAGTAGAATTCATTTACTCTCATGATTCAGGAAAACTCAGTAATCTCAGTACATCTCAGTCAGTTATCAGATCTCAGTAATATTCCACTAGTCAGCGGAATTCAGTTAACTCATCCCGATCAGTTCAATTAATCATGTTCAATATCTATTTAGATAAGAGTAGAAATTAGCGCCGAGTGAACCCAAGGATGGGAACTCACTTGTTATATGAGGGTGTGATTCTTAGAAGCAATCCTTGCATTCTAGAACTTTGTAGACAGCATAGGTTGAGACATCACAGCCTGCTATATGAGGGTAGATGAGGTGGCTTAACCTATTCCCGCCGTTCTCACTAGAGTTACTTGTTATATGAGGGTTACTCATAGATTATCCATACTACTGGCACGATATTGGTACCCTTCTAATTAGGTTTACAAATTGGACCCCAACTCAGCCATAATGGTGTATTAAGGGCATGTTAGTTAGATAACTACTTCCCACAGTTTCAGTATCAGTATCAGTAAAAGAACTCAGATAGTTCTACAAAATTTAGGACTGTCAGATATAGTCAACTCAAATTAGTATGGAACTCAGCTAGTTCAATCAGACTCAGGACTGTCAGATACAGTCACTCATGTTATCAGTTATATCCACTGTCAGAACTCAATTATCAGTCATGTTAGTTATTAGTAAATTAATGTTATCATGATCTTAGATATAGTTACTATGTATTCATGCATGTATTATCACATTCATATTAGTCAGTTAGCTAGTATTGTTCATGTATATGAACCCCATGCATTCAACCTACCTCACATGCATACTAGTATATTCAAAGTACTAATGCATTTACACTATGGTGTCTTATACCATAGGTTCAGAAGCACGAGCTCTAGCGCATCAATAGTATTCCAGTCTGCAGTCAGAGTTAGCAGTGAGTCCTCATCTCTCAAGGACATGATCATTTATTTATTATCTCATTATGTAATTTATTAGTTGGATTTAGTTGGGGACATGTCCCATCAACTCCCCATTCAAACAGTTCAGTCAGTTAGAGGCTTTCCAGACTATCATATTTAGACTATTATATTATTTTAGTTTTGTTTTGGGTATTTCATACCCCATTCAGATATTATATCTTTATCAGTTATATTACAGTTTTGAACCTTATGGCTTTTCAGTTCATGTTTCTGCAATCATACAGTATATTATGTAGTATACCGGTAAATAATCATTCATGGGTTAGCATTTCGGGTACCAGATCCGAGGCGTTACACCATTGATTCTGGAGCATCTATTTTGATAAGGTAGAATACTTTATTTGTATTTTTTGCATTATAGATGAATCCCGAGGGGTTTTAGAGAATTGGAATTTTCCAAGTCCCCACAGCTAATGCACCACTCAACTAGTGAAGCCCCTAAAGGGCCATTTTTTTGCTTTAATAATAGGATCTAAAACACCACTTGGTCACTTTAGTGGCTGGCTAAAAGCTTGGTAAGAGCATTTTAGTGGCCCTTGTCCACTTCAGTGAATGGCGCTTAAGTGGCCCTTGTTTTCTTTAGTTGACTAGAATGCTAAGTAGGTACTGCTAAAGCAGCATTTGATCGCTTTAACGGTGACCACTAAATTAGCCACTTGACATCTTTCGCAGCACCTGGAACCTCGGTAGATAAATAATCCTTTCTTTCAATTTTCTTCATTATTTTCATGACTTAGAGCTTGAGGATCGAGTTTTGGGCATGTTCTTCTATTTTTAAGCTTAGGTAAAGCTTCAAACTCCCACTTAAACTACTTTTCTTTGATTTTATCATTGACAGTGCAATGCAATACCCACTAAACTAGAGGTAAAGGATTTTGATATTATTGTCATAGGTATCATCCCTATTTATTTTAGATTTACATCTGTATTATTCGATTTGGGATCAACATTCTCCTATGTGTCAACATATTTTGTTTTGGGTTTTTATTCTACTAGTGAGACTCTTGCCATGCTTATTTGTGTATCTACCAATTTAAGAGACCCTTAATTTATAGATTGAGTGGATCGATCTTGTGTTTTAACCTTTGCTTGCTATCAGAAATAGGCAGATCTTATTATCCTTGATATAATAGATATAATGTTATCTATGATATAGATTGCTTATCACCTTTTCATGATGTCCTAAATTGTTATGCTAAGACTATGACCTTAGGTTGGCCTGGTATGCCAAGGATATCTTGGATGTATGTGTCTCATTTGGGTTATAAGAGATTAATATCTTTACTTCAATCTCGATGCTTGGTTGAGAGGGGATTCTTTTTCTTATTTGGCTCATACCCATGATACTAGTGATGTTTTACCTTTTTTGATGGACTCTATTTATATTGTCTCTAAGTTCATGGATGTTTTCCCTACAGATTTTCCTGGTAAGCCTCTGGAATAAGATATTTACTTTGTTATTAATGTTGAACCCTACACCAATCCTATTTCTACTCTTCCTTACAGGATGGCCCCAACAAAGTCAAAAAAATTAAAGAATCAGTTTGTAAGAGTTTTTAGATAAGGGATTATCTGACCTAGTGTATCACCTTAGGGTGTTCCTATGTTTTTTGTTAATAAAAAGGATGGGTCTATGCGTATATGTATTGATTATAGGTAGTTGAATAAGGTGATGGTTAAGACTAAGTATCCTATTCCTCATAGTAATAATTTGTTCGATCATCTTTAGGGTGCTTTATTGATTTTCAAGATTCATTAGAGATTTGGGTATCACCAGTTGAGTATTAGTGTTATGGATATTCTGAAGATATCCTTTAGGACTTAGTACGGTCATTATGAGTTCTTGGTGATGTCCTTTGGGTTAACTAATGCCTCAACCATGTTCATGGAGTTAATGAGCTAGGTATTTTTATCGTATCTTGACTCTATTATCATTGTATTTATATATGATATTTTGATTTATTACATGATTAAAAATGACAATGAGGAGCACTTTTGAATTATGCTTAAGAGTTGTAGGGATAAGAAGTTGTATGCTAAATTCTCTAACTGTGAGTTTTGCTGGAGTCTTTCTCTTTCTTTCAACATGTGGTATCAAAGGATATTATTATGGTAGATTTATCTGAGATTTCAGCGATTGGTGATTTGGCCAGGACTACTTCTCCTATCGAGATTTAGAGTTTTATTGGTCTAGCAAGTTACTATTAGTGTTATGTTTAGGGATTTTCATGCATTATAGCTTCATTGACCAAGTTGACTCAGAAGAATATTTCCATTAATTGTACGATGCTTTTGAGGCAAGCTTTCAAAAACTCAAGGACTCATTGACTTCAGCTCCTATCTTCACTTTTCCTAAGGAGGGCGTGGGTTTTACATTCTTTTGTGATACTTTTAGTTTTTGTTAGCTATTGTGCTGATATGGGAGGGTAAGGTAATTGTGTATGCTTCTGGTTAGTTGAGGACCCATGAGAGGAATTACCTTACCCATGATTTGGAGTTGTATATGGTTGTATTTGATTTTAAATTATAGAGTCGCTGCTTGTATGGAGTTCATTGTGAGATTTTCTTAAATCATCATTGCCTTTTGTAATACTTCACCCAAAGAGATCTTAATATGATGTAGCGTTATTTGCTTGAATTGCTTAAGGATTATGAATTGAGGATTCTCTATCTTACGAGAAAGGATAATGTGGTTGCATATGCCTTGAGATGAAATTCGACTAGCATAGGTAGCTTGGTGTATCTTTTGACTCAAGAGAGACCTTTAGCATTAGAGGTTTAGTCTTTGGCTAAATAGATAATTAGGCTTGATATTTTGACACTGGGGTATGTTTGGAATATTTGGAAGCTTGGTCATCCTTAATGGGGCAAATTTGGACTCATCAATTAGATGATGCTGGATTGAAAGTAATTTAGGATATGTTGAGATGAGAGGATAATAAAGCCTCACTTTAGTTTTGAAGATTCAGGACCGAGTTTGTGTTCCAAAAGTAGGTGATTAGAGTTGATCTATTTTTGAAAAGGCTCATTGTTCCAGGTGCTCCATCCATACAGGAGTGGATAAGATACATCGTGATTAGAGACAACATTACTGATGGGGTGGTATGAGGAAGAATGTAGCAGATTTTATAGCTCCATTCCTGTGTTGCCAGTTGGTGAAGGTCGAGCATCTGAGGCTTGGTAGTTTACTTCAGAAGTTACCCATTCCCAAGTGGAAGTGGGAATGGATCACTATAGTCTCTGTGATGGTATTACTTGGTACTTCTCATGGTTAAATAGTGTTTAGGTCATCATGGATCGATTAACCAAATCTACTTATTGTATTTTTATTGATGTTTCTTTTAGTGGTGAGAGGTTGGCCTATATCTATATTGGTAAGATATTTCATCTTTATGGTGTTCTAGTGTCTTTCAGCTCAAATCAAGGTTTAATGTTCACATCTCAATTTTGGAAGACTTTTCAGAAGTAGTGAGGTAACGCGGTTGATCTTTACATAACATTTCACCCCTAAACCGATGGTCAGTCAGAATAGACTATTTTGATTTTGGATTACTTGCTTTGTGCTTATGTGATTGACTTTGGTGGTTAGTAAAAGCAATATCTAGCTTTGGCAAAGTTTGGATATAATAGTATCTGGCATCCGAGTATTAAGATGGCTCCTTATAAGGCCTTGATTGTAGGAGTTGTCGCTCCCCAATTGGTTGGTTTGAGGTTTCTGATATTAGACCTTGAAGTACAAACTTAATTCACGAGTCTTTGAATAAAGTTCAATTTATATAGGATAGACTTTGAGTGGCTCTGAGAAGAATGAAGCGCTACACGGATCGTAGAATTCGTTCCTTGAGATTTAGTATTAGCAGTCCAGTCTTCCTTCGTTTATCTCTCATGAAGGGTATGATGAGATCGAGTCTCTTTTGTTTGGTGTTCTTTATGAAATATTTATGTTTGTGTGATTTGAACATTTAACTCCTCCCTATGGTTGCTTTGTGGTTTTTCTAAGGTGTAGGGATGATCGGTATGATTCCCAATGCATTTTGTTGTGATTTTAGAGATTATGGTTTTTGGTTATTATAAAGGCCTTATAGTTGATTAAGGTTAACATTTAATAATTTGTGCATTTGATGGAAAATAGACTGTGCCAGTATATCCTAAACATCAATTTTAGGTTGGTAACATGGTCAGTGTAGTTTTATGTCACATTTCGACCCTCAGTTCAAAAAGTTGTGAAATTGAGTTTCGGGGGTCAATTTTGTAAAAATGATATTTGTTTGAAAATTTGATGTCGCCATTGAATTTGAAGCATCGAATTTTGTCTAGTAGCATAGTTTCTTTGCATTCTCAAGATTTTGGATGAATCTCGAGTCCACAGAGACTTCACCAAGTCTCAAACTGGTGCACCACTTAGCTGGTGCTCTGCTTAAGAGACACTTTGGTCGCTTAAGCGACTTGGCATGATATCCAAAGTGTCACCAATGGGATACTAGGCTTGCTTGAGCAATAGCCTGGTCACTTAGGCGACAAGGCGAGCATCGCGCAAGCGACATTGGTCACATAAGCGATGCCTGGGTGGATTGTATCCCCATTATTTATGATTTTAACCATTTTTGAGACTTGGATCTTGGGGATTAGAGTTTTTGGATAATTTATAAAATTTCTAAGCTTAGGTAAGCTCCAAACTCCTATTTCAATTACATTTCTGCAATTTTTATTATTTAATCCATGTTAAAACTTGGATTGAAAAGTGGAATTTAGGGTTTTTGGCTCGGAAGACCTAAATTAGAAATTTTTTGATTTAAACCCCCAATTCCAACTCATTTTCACTTGGGTTTTCTTCTATAAGTTCCTTTAATCATGGAAAATATATTTTGGATTAAAATTTTGGTTTACCTTTCTTTTTCAAAAATTGTTTTCGGGGGTCCGTTTTGTCCCCGACCCAAAAATAGGCAATATAGGTTTCATTGGCTTTCTTTTGATGCGTAGATTCCATATTTATGTGTTTAATTTTGTTTTGGGTGTATTCGTGAGGTGAAATCTTGTTGTTGAAGGCTTGTTAGTACTGCTTTAAGACATTTAAGGTAGGTTATGGCTTAACTTTCTTCAGACTTAGTTGCATAGTAAATATTGAAATAAATTCATGTCAAGGGCGCAGGAACCCATCATGAAAATGGCTATGTTATTGTGTTGTGCCCATGTGAGGGCCTTTATTGTATTGAGTTGGTAGTTTTTGAGACATTAATTGCTATGTGTGACCTTATGGTGTCTTATATGATGTTGTTGGCCTTGTGTATTTATATTTGATTATATCTTTTCCGATGAAAAGCCTAAATTGGAGTTTGTGTGGTATCAATGGTATATTATTGTTTATTTTACTCTATTGGCGTATGGATTACATTTGATTCATGGATGATTATATTATTAAGAGAATTTTAGCTCACATGGTTAGTATATTGGTTGGTTTTGGAAATTCTTGTTTGGTTGGTTGTGAGCATTATGTTCTCCTATCATATATTTATGAAACATTGGTACCACCGTGGAAATATTGTTAATACTTTTTTTTTCTGGCAGAAAATGTCACATATTTTAAAACCCTCTATTGATGGATATGCAAGAGAGAAGTTATGGATATTGGTATTGGATATTAGATATTGGATCGTATATGGGTTATGAACCCCCCATGGGTCCTACCTGGAAGCAAAGCTCGATAGGTGTAGCAAAGGTTGTGCGACAATCTCAGGCAACACAACACAATCATTATCATCATCATCATCATCATCATCATCATCATCATCTTTATTACATTACATTTATTGTGTACATTCTGTGCAGTATTTTCGTTCTTGATTTGATTCTATCTATTTTTCCTTATTTTTGTACTTATATTTTGTATTTGTGTATATTGTAGAATAGTTAATGGAGACGATATTGGTAATCGTTTGGGATTTTTTCTGATTCCAGGTGACATGCTCCACATGTGTATTTTGTATGCTTTATTTTCTACTTTCCTTAGTCGGCTTATGATACTGAGTACAAGTGGACTGTACTCACCCCTACTGCACCGTTTCAGTGCAAATCCTGATATGAGTGTTCCGCACAGTAGCTGATTAAGGTGGTATATGGAGTACATTCGACGTAGCGGTTATCTATGATTTCAGAGTCAATCCACTAGTTATTCTTATCTAGATCATGTCTTATCTATATTTAGAGATAGATTTTGATCCTTTTGGATAATTATCGTAACTTTTGACATTCAAGATGTATTTAGTAGTTCTTACACTGTGACACCAGGTTTTGGGATTATTGTTTGGTATCTTTGGTTATGTATCTTCGTTGTTATCATTCTTGTGTGATTCAGTTTTATTCTAGAAGCCTAGCCTTGGGTTTTGGGTATTGATTTTGACATGCCCTAAAACCGAGCCATGATGCATAGGCACCTCAAGACCACATGAACCAGAGGTTGCCCCGATAACCCATCATAATCATAACATCAACCACAAGGGCAGGGTGAATCTCGACCATATAATCAGATAGCGAAAAACATACTACAAGTCATAACTTAAATATATCTAAACACTTCATTAGATTCATCAGCTAACCAATATACCCAAGTCCACAGTAATCCACAATACCTCTATAGAACCGTAAGTTTAGAAGTGTAAATCTTGGGACAAGACCCCAACAATAGCCAAACCAAGTCAAAATAAGACTAAATCTAATGATAGGGGACCAAGAATGAATGTCTTCTGAAATAAGGAAGCTCACCACTCCGTAGTCAATGTACAAACCACTTTGATCACAATTAGTGTGCAGGAAGAGAAGATGATGCTCCAACCCCTATGTCACCTTGGGACATAATGCGTGGAGACAGTTAGCAGTTAGAACGCTAGCATGTAACTCAAGGATAAGGATAAAATAGCATCATTATACAACAAAAATTTAATATTTACCATATTCAATCACATTTATAACCTTATCCATACATATAGACATATCACATACTAACTAAGGGGGCAAGTCTTATCAACACTTTGGAAGCACTCATTCATCATACGTGCAATGGAGGACTCCAACCTTCCATACTTACAGATTCAAGCATTTCTCAATAGACATATGACTGTAACCATATTCACATATCATCAAGTAAGTGGCTCTAACCACATACATATCCATTTAAGTGAGAGACTCTAACCACTCACAAAGATTAGGCAAGGGACTCTAACCTTATGCCATATTAGATAGGGGATCCTAGCCCCAACATAATTCATTTGGCGAGAAACTTCAACCTCATGAAATATGATTATGCATGAGACTTTAACTAGAAGCATTTTCACTAGGCAAAGGACTTTAACCTCAATCCATCATAACTATCATTAGTCGAGTTTAGGACTCTAACCCTTTGTCCATGCATCCAAATATATTGAATTCCAGACATAACGACTTTAACTCATTTAGCCATTTTCAACACTATACATGACCACATTGTCCTCAAGACTCCTACAAGCCATTCACACTTCATTAGCAGTTCTATACCACAATTTAGTTCAACATACAATTCAAGTTTATTTTCATGTTAGGGACTTTCACCCTCTTCTTATTCATCAAACTATCAAGGTCATCAAATAGTCAATAGATGGCTAATTTTCCCTTCACATTATCATTTCTCAAGCATTCACACCTATTGGGCCATTCCGCTAGTTCAATGTATCATTATCATGTAACTAGACATCTCACTTAGACATTTTCACAAACACCTTGTGTACAAGCCTTTACCATGGCCAAATTTCATAGTAGAAATCATCAAGACTAGGGTTACTCAAGACCCACATGTTCGACCACATACAAAAAGCATTAACGTGTGCAAACTACCGTTAATAAATAATTAAACATAAGTCTAAGCAAGATCATCATTATTCATCATTATGCAACAAAACTCTTTTCATTTGATTTCAAAACCACCATGTACACTTACTGATCTAAGTGTGAAATACATTATCTTAGAGTTATTTAGAGAGGGAAATAGTTACATGCCTTAGAAAACTTGAATCACCAAGAATATTGACTTTACTTTGCCTTTTGAAGATCATCCTTGAAACCCTAGCCTCCAATCTTTCAAATATGAAACTAAGAGATTATTTTGGGTGTTTGATCTGTCAAATGGATGTTTAGGCGGATAAAAACACTTATATAGTGAGAGGGCTTATGGTTTTCAGCATGGGAAATGACCACAAGGCCCTTAGATAAAAGCTGGAAATTAGACTCGTCCAGGGGTATGACTTACTTAAGGGACTCTTACCCTAAGGTACGAGTGGTTCCCTAACTCATACCCTAGGCTTCGCCTAGGTCACACACACTATTAAAGGTACAATCATACACCATTTAGTCATATCCAAAGGGTATGACTCACCTATAACCTATACACATCACTCGTACCAAAAATAATCCACTTTTGATCGAGGCATCACTCTATACGATTGGTCTTATTATGTCTTGTACCTTAAGGTACAATTGGTTGGAGCCTTACTCAAACCTAGGATAGTGACTGACCATTACCACACTACCTAGGGTACTATATGGGGTCACCAACTCCTAGACAAAGGGTACGAGTGGTACCCTTAGTTTTGCCAAATCCAGAGACATTAAATGAGGGAATTTTTCAATGGCTCAATGCCTAGGTGTTTTAATTCACGCCACTTAGATCATTCGTCCACAAATAACGAGTAAGGAAAGCATAAACACTAGTTAAAAAATTATCACACATCAATCCAACCTTTGAAAAAGTTAGAACAATCAGAAAACAATGATACAACACACACCATGATCATAATCAATTAATCATTTACTTCATCATCTTTGGGTCTTAACCCTGTTATCCATCAGGATACTTGTTCATTTCAAAGCTTAGGGACTTAAACCCTTTACTTATAAACACTTACTTATTTCACAACTTAGGGAATTCAAACCATCAACTTATCAAGGATACTTGCTCAATTCAAGGATTAGGGACTCGAACCCATCATTTGACAAAAACATAAATCAACTCAAGATACTAGGGAATTAAACCCATCATAACAAAACATATATATTTTCAAAATATTAGGGACTTGAACCCATGGTCTAACACAACAAAATTCACTAACACATTGGGGATTTTAACCCATTGGCTATAAAAGACATAAATCAAAGCAAGGAGATCAACACATACATCCATCCCAAGTATTTGAAATGGGAAACAAATGCGGATACTTGAACTTCATGTCCTCTTCCACTTCCCAAGTAGCTTTCTCGAACTTTTAGTTCCTCCATAGAATTTCAACTAAAGAAACCTCTTTCATTTTCAACCAGTGAACTGACCTATCCAAGATCCTCACCAGGATCTTCTCATAAGACAAAGAGTATGAAATACCGACATTCCTTATGGGAACAACCTACGAATGATCACCCACGCACTTCCACATCATAGAGATATGGAAAATCAAGTGAATGGAGTTAATACTAGAAGGCAACTCCACCTCATAGGCAATATATCCAACCCTCTTCACAATCAAGTAGAGGCCAACATTCTGGGGACTAAGATTCCCCTTCTTACCAAACTGCATCACTCCCTTCATGGGAGACACTTTCAAGAATACCCAATCGCCAACACTAAACTCTAAATCCCTACGCCTTCGATCCACATAGGAATTTTGGCTACTTTGAGTGATTTTCAACCTATTACGAATAACGTTCACCTTCTCTAAGGGTTTGTGAACAAAATAGGGTCAAAACAACTTACCCTTGCCAACTTCGTACCACCTAATAGGAGATCGACATCTCGTACAATACAATACCTCAAAAGGGGTCATGCTAATACTAGAGTGGTAACTATTATTATTGGTGAATTCAATCAAAGGAAAATGGTCACACCAACTACCAACATAATAAATCATACAAGCCCGCAACATATCCTTCAATGTTTTGATAGTTCTCTCAGCTTGCCTATCCGTTTGCATGTGGAAAGCGGTACTAAGGCATACTCTGGTATCCAAACCTTTTTGGAATAACTTCCAAAAATAGGATGAAAATAAAGGACCATGATTCAAGCGGACTTGATCATTCTATCAATAATGACCCAAATAGATTCACATTGATTCAAGGATTTAAGGAGACCGGCAACATAATCCATATTAATTGCCACCCACTTTCATTCGGGCAACATAATTTCTTAGTATAACCCATTGGGTCTCATGTGCTCAACTTTCACTTGTTGACACACCATACACTTGGCCACATAACTAGCCACATCACGTTTAATATTGCTCCACTAATAGAACTCTCTAAGATCATGATACAACTTTTTGGAATTAGGATGTATAGCATACAAAGATTTATGAGCCTCGGCCATGACCCTTTCTCGCAATCCATTGATGTCGGGAATACATAGCCTAACTTAATATCTTAAGACACCATCACCACCAATCACAAAGTCCGCAACTTTATATTGACCTACATTACACTTGATCTTTGTCAAGTTGGGGTCTAAGACTTGCTTCTCCTTTATCTCAACAATAAGAGATGACTGTGATATTGGAAGCACAAGTACACCACCATCGTTGGAGTCTACAAGTCGAACTCCAAGATTAGCCAAAATGGTGAATTTCATTCACTAATTCACGATTATCCTCATCTACATGGGCTAAATTTTCCATGGAAATTATACGAAGAGCATTAGCGACTACATCCACCTTACCTGAATGATAATGAAGACTAATATCATAGTCTTTCAACTACTCAATCCACCTTTTTTTCCAAAGATTTAACTCTTTCTGGGTAAACACATATTAGAGACTCTTATGATTAGAAAAGATATAGACATTAACCTCATAAAGATAATGCCACCAAATCTTTAAAGTAAAAACCACGGCTAACAACTCTAGGTCATGAGTAGGGTAGTTCTTCTTATGAACTTTATTTCCTAGAAGCATAGGAAACTACCCTACCATGTTGCATCCAGACATAACCGAGACCAACTCAATAAGCATCAGAATATACCATAAAACTATCACTACCATCGGACAAGGATAAAATAAGAGTCGAAGTCAACTTATCTTTAAATTTCTCAAAACTACCCTTATATGCATCGGACTACAAGAACTTGACCTTCTTTTGGGTTAATTTGGTCAATGGGGTCGCTATACTAGAGAAACTCTCCACAAATCTCATATAGTAACTGGCTACACCTAAGAAGCTCTAAATATCAGTTGGAGTCATAGGTCTAGGCCAGTTCTTAACTGCCGCAACATTTTGGGGATCTACCATGATCCATTCAATAGAGATGACATGACCAAGAAAATCTATGGCTTTGAACAAAAAATCATAATTGGAGAACTTTGCATACAAATGATGATAATTCAAAGTTTGCAACACAGCACCAAGGTTATCTACATAGTCTGCCTCACACTAAAAATATACTAAGATGTCATCAATGAAGGCAATTACAGACATATCCATGAACGGACAGAAGACCTTATTCATCAAATCCATGAATGTCGCTGGGCCATTGGTCAACTCAAAAGACATGACAAGAAACTCATAGTGACCATACTGTGTTATAAAGGTAGTATCAGGGATATCCACATCCCTAATCTTAAGATAATGATAACCCAATCTAATATTAATCTTAGAGAAATACTTCGCACCCTGAAGTTGATCAAATAAATTATCGATCCTAGGAAGAGGATATTTGTTCTTTAGGGTCACTTTGTTCAACTGATAATAATCAATGCACATACGAAGGGAACCATCCTTCTTGCACATGAATAACACGGGAGAAACCTATGAAGACACATTTGGGAGGATAAAATCTTTATTTAAGAGGTTTTTTAATTGCTCCTTAAGTAATTTTAGCTCTGCCGGAGCCATTCTATAAGGTGGGATAGAAATCAGACGAGTGTTTAGAATAAGATCAATCCCAAAATCAATTTCCCTATCTGGAGAAACACGAAGAAAATTATGGGTAAACACCTCGAGGAACTCATTAACCACGAGAATGGATTCTAAAGAATACTTTTCTGAGTTAGAATCTTTAACTTGGACCAAATGATATAAACGCCCCTCGAAAATCAACTTTTAGGCCTTTAGATAAGAAATAAACCTTTCCTTAGGAACTAGGGAACCACCTTCCCATATAGCGAACGACTAATTAGGGAATTAAAGTGTGACCCTACGAGTCTGAAAATCTAAGAAAGCATAGCAAGAGTGCAACCAATCCATCCCTAGAATGATATCAAAATCTACCATATCCAACTCTATCAAATCTATAAGAGTATCCCTACCACAAACTGATAAAACATACCCCTTCAAACAATAATAGAGTCTCCGACTAGGGTAGAAATAGAAAAAGGAACTGACAGAGTCTCGGGACCACAATCAAGCTACACAACCCCATACGGGGTCATATAAGAAAGAATAGATTTTGGATCAAGGAAAAAATACAAATCATGGGAGAAAAGTTTCAACATAATCATGACAAAATAGGTAGATGCCTCATAGGTCCTTGCGAGTAGCAATTCCATGCAAGTTGTTCTAACCAGCGACAGTGCCAAAAATAAAAGCAGAAACAGACATAACACCCTTTAGTGCGATAGTAGATGGAGTAGCAATATGGGCCCTTTTTCTAAAGAAGTTTCTAGAGAGGGGCACTCACGCCGCATGTGCCCAACCTGACCCTAATAGAAACATTTATTTCTCCTCTTCTCACATTAACCAAGATAACTCTGACCACGGAATCTGTAAGGTGGGCAAGGTGAAGCTGACTGGGCATCACTAGCCTTGAATTGGGCACTCTATGACTAAGACCCACCACTAAACTCAGTTTGACGACCACCTAAAAACTTCAGGTAAGGAGAGCAAACACTATCCAAGAAGAAAAAACTCAAACTTCCCCATTTCTTTCATGGACACTTGCCACCGTCACCACCACTATGGATCGAAAACTTAAATTTCTTTCCTTGCCTCTTACTAAGCTCAACTTTCTTCTTTTTCTCTTCTTCCACTTATTGTACATAAAAAATCAACCTAGAAATATCTATGTTTCCAATAAAAAAGGCTTCCTTGCTCTAAAGGACTAACTCATGGGACAATTCTAAGACAAACATATGCATTTTATCCCTCATTCTTAAAACCATCTTGGAAGCATACCTTGACAATTTATAGAATTTAAAGGCATACTTTTGAGTGAATATCCTTCCTTGCTTCAAGTTCACAAACTCTTTTTCCTTTGTCTCCCTTAAATCTTAAGGAAAGAAGAGGTTTAAGAAACGCTTTGAGAAGTCTTTCCATATGAAAGAACTAGCATCAATACCTCTAGAAAAATCCCACCCCTTGTACCATTGGTACGCTAAATCTTTTGGTTGGTAGAAAGTAAAATCAACAGCCTCAATCTCAAAAGCATAAATGATTTAGAAGATCTTATTCATTTCATCAATGAAGCTTTAAGGATCTTCCTAAACTTTCATATTAGAGAACATAAGAAGGCTCAATCTTATAAATTGGCCAATTCTTGTGGTCTCAGAAGAAATTGTAGATGGAGCACCACACTTTGATTGAGTGGCTACCAATTGAGTTAAGAGGGTGATACAACAGCGAAAGTCGACATTATTTGCATGCCCATGAGGTAACAAAATAGTAGGGTCACTCTCATAGTCAGGGTCGGTAGGGATAGGTGGAACCATATAAAGATGGTTAGATATCGCAGCCCTAGCCCAGGTTTGAAATCCAAAAGTTGGACGAGCTTCTTCCATAGGACCCTCAAAAGAGTTTGCTTGAGTCTCAGATCTCCAAGGAGGCATGATCTGAAAGATAGCAAATAGAAATCAGAGGAATCCAAGACCTTAGAATCTATAGTTTGAGATTGAAATAGAAGCAACCCATGACTAATATCTGTAACTGAGCACTAAATAATATACTATAATTATATGAAATATAAGCTAAAAGGATATAAGGTTCAAAATTGAACAAATACTGAATATAAAACAATGTCTGTAATGGGGTATAATAATACCCAAAACTGAGATAAACTATCTGAAACATGCTATAGTATGAAAGCCTCTAAACTGTCTGAAAGACTATGGAGTTGAGGGGACATGTCCCCAACTAACTTCGAACTACTAAAATAATAAAGTAATAAAATAACTATGCTATCCTCGAATGATGAGGACTCACTGATAGTCTGGCTGCTAAACGTCTGATCTACTAAGGATGCTTGGGAGCTCGTGCTTTTAGACCTATGGTATAAAACACCATAGCACAAATCCATCAGTACGTTGAATGTACTAGTATGCAAGTGAGGTAGGGAGAATGCACGGGATTCATATGCATGAACAAGACAAATTGACTGACTAACATGAACATAAAAATACATGCATGCATACATAACTATAACTGAGATCGTGATAACACTGAATCATGAATTCTGATAACATGGATTTACTGATATCTGAGTACTAATACTTGGACATTGAATGACTAAGTGTATTGAGTACTGAGGAACTAATATCATATTACTGATAAAGAAATGACTATTTCTGATAGTTTTGATTATGAAAAATTGGTTTGATTAACTGTATATGATAGTCCTAAAACTGAATACTAATAATATGAGTTTCGTATAATTAATATACTATTAACTGGGTTCGTGATAACATGAATACTGAGTATGAGTACTGATAACATAAGTGACTGTATCTGACATTCCTGATACTGATGGAACTAGTTGAGTTCGATACTATACTAAATTGACTGTATTTGATAGTCCTAGATTTTTATAGAACTGAACTGAGTTCTATTTCTGAGACTGGATCTAAAATTGAGACTGTAGGAGGTAATCATCTAACCGACATGCCCCAAAAGTAAACTGGTGGTGTCCAACCTGTAACCCCAGCTAGAAGGGTATCAATACCATACCACGAGTAAAGACAAGCTGTGAGGTAACCCTCTCTGATAAGAAGCTCTTCTGTCAACCCTCCTATAAGAATAACCCCAAATAAGATGTATTAGTATACATATGCATAGGGGTACATCTCAACCTATGTTGCCCTCGAAGTACTAGAATGCAAGGATTGCTTCTAAGGATCACACTCTCTACTGAATAATGGGTGAGTCCCCATCTTTGGGTTTACTCAATGTTGAATCCTACTCCCAACTTTAATAGACACTAAACTAATTAACTAAACTGAACTGATACTAATGGTATTGTTTAGTGGGGCTAAGCTGAGTTCACTGAGTTTCGTTAATGGACGAAATGCTACTGAGACATGATGACTGATTGTGATCACTCAAATCTTTTGAGATGATTGAGATTACTGAATGGGACTGGACTGATACTGAGTTTACTAAGTTTTCCTGAGTCATATGACTGACTGAATTTTACTAATCATGGATTGATTAAGAGTATTATGAAAACATTACATGGCTCTAGACACACAGCTAAATTATCAGGTACAAGTGCCCCCCCCCCCCAGGACTCGATAGAATGAAAATGACAAGGCTTTACACTTTTGATCACATGACCAATATCAACAATTCATAATTTAATTGTTAGGAATTTCATGAAGCACATAAGCATCATATTGTTGTACATGGATAGTAATGCGTATAAACATGTCATAATTTCATGCTTCTAATATTATGAACATCCCATCAAGCAATCACAATGCATAGATTTAGTATGGGAATCATCTTAATCAAATAGGTATAGCATAACTTAAGAGGCATGACATGATATTGACACATGGAAATTAAGTACTTGATCATCATTCATTCATTGGGGCATATTATTAAACACCTTGCATGCACACTTAAGGCATATGTATGATTAACAATTTAATACACCATTCGTTCCACAATGTAACTCAATTGCATGAATTTTAACCCTATACTAACACGATTTCATAAAAACATGATTAAGATGCAATCTTGGTAATCATACAACAATAACAACATGAACATAATCAATTCAAAACAAGAACATCATGACATATAGTTTAAAATAGGGTTCTTGAGCTTCATGAACTAAAGGAGCCATGAATCAACATTGTCCATACCTTAGTTCTTGATTCTATAAAGATTTGCGGAGAGATTCTTGAATTTGAGTCTTGGATTTGAATTTCCAATTGAAAATTATAGCTTGTTTTGAGAGAAACAATATATTTTGGGTGAAATATGGCTGAATCACGTGTTATGGGTTTATATAGGGGTGGAAAATTGATACTTTTAACCCTTGGTCACTTATTTTAATTCTATGAAAATTTTCCAATTTTCATCCTTGGCGCGGCATTGCATTGTCGCGCCAAGTCACTGGAAAGTGACAAATGAGAAATTGCACAGTGGCGCGACGCGGAGCTATCATGTTGCCATTTTTTTTGTGACCTAAAAGTTTGGTGCGACGTGCCACTATCGCGGTGCAGCACTGGAAATTGAAAATTGTCATTTAAGCTGGCTCCACGATGCGCTGATGACTCAAGTGATACACTGTCTCACTAAAAAAGCTCTAACTCTTTGCCCGAGTGTCGGATTTGGGCAAATTTGGTATCGATGGAAATATTATTCAATTACCAACATGATAAAATATGAAAATCTTAAAAATAACACATGTATAAAAGTTAATTCATCTTTTAAAGCAAGTCTTTAACATTTTTTGGATGATTTTAAACTAGGTAGAAGTATGGGGTATTATAATATCTTTTCCTTGGGAACATTCATCCTTGAATGAGACTGATTAAGATGGAATAAACTATAATCTAAAATTTATACTGAACCTAAACAACGGAAACATGACTACCTGGCTGACATTACTGAGATTCATACTGAGCATACATATCTGATGCATGATTTTATGACTAAGTTGATGCATGAATGTATGACTGAGAGTACTAATAATATTATCATGCATATCTGATGCGTGAATATATAACTGAACTGACTCATGAACATGTGACAGAACATGTAAGGGTAAAGATACCAAGTTTGAAATAAAAACTGAGCATGGGACTGAATACCAAATTTGTAACTAAAATCTGAGAATAAAACTGGATAAGCTTAAGAAAAGCTATTGCCTTGGGCTGAGTCTGAGTTTAACTAAATATGTATGAGCGGAAACATGAGAATATAATTGGGTAACGTGAACTGAACTGAGCTATTGATTACCTGGCTTATGATTGATATTGGAGCTAGAGGGTCAACCTATGAGTAACCCTTACTCCTAAATTGGATTCCTTACGTGAAGAAAGAATGGGATGTTCTTGGCATGAAAGTGTGGGGTTCATAGTGTATCTCCCCATTGGGACACTATGTCCCTCCAAGAATACTGACTTGGCGGAGTCGTTGAGGAAACTAAAGTGATGTACAAGGCATCTACGAGCTGAGTCTTAACTGAATATATAGGATCTAAAACTAAACCATGATACATGGACCAAGATGAACACACAACTATCTAGTTAGTCCATCTTAGAATGATCAGATTCATGATATTCCAAATAGTGTGATTAGATTGAAATATGGGGAAACCACACCATCTGAACTTGTCCGTTCTGACTGCTAAATTGAAGTACTGGTTTTGCAGACTAACTCATGCTGAAAACTTATACTCAATCGAAGCATTTCGATGACTCTTTCTATAGAGTTCTAATGACTGTAGAGAGAAAGAGAATCTTGGTCTAGCCTGAGCACGAATGCATAAATATACTGATTTATCTAATTATCTGAATGATTATAGATGAACGTTGGCATATAACAATGAAGTATACTTAGTCTGAATGATTAGCCTGAGGCATTAGAGTATTATGCATAGGAGGTAAGGACTGGCTGAGTGACATGAGGTGACTGGGCATGGATTTATGAAAACTGTATTATTCGAATTTGCGAGACCAAGCATATGACATGATTTAGAAATATTGTGTAACTGAGGTACTAAAATACTACTGACTGAGTAACTGGTAGCTATATATTATGGTCGGGTAATCCTAAAGTGAACTGAGTTTCTGATCTAGTTGAACTATGACTGAGACTGAGATTGTAGTTAAGACGGTAATTTTGACTGTAACCATAACTAAGACTGTAACTGGGATCGAATGTTGATTACTAAAACTAAACACTGAAGCTGTAATGGAGTTCTGATAATTGCTTATGGATAATTAACATATGCCAAGGATATATCGAATTTGACACTTAACTGAGGCCTGAGGAATAGAATACCAAAATCATGGATTTATCAAGGGTTTTAATCTAAGGGTATATATGGCACTACTGAGTTTGGCTGCTTACTAGAAGTTTAACATGAGTCATATGGGCTGAGCATACTATAAAGCTTGACATGAGTACATCAGTCATGAGTCTGGAATTTCTGTGTTTCATGGGACATGATTCATGACACTAAGTGAATCGAAATTCCTATACTAGGAACTTGGAACACCCTATTTTGTGAGAAGCATATGGTTATAAGCTATATTCGTAGAACTGAAACAAGTAGGATACATAAATATCATGATGACTATGGTACGAAACTTTTCACTAAGATAGGAATAGGTAGGGAGTCATCTTCCCTTACTGATTATCTATACATACTGTAACTATAACTAGAATCTGAAGGCTTGACTTTCTAACCCCAAAGTTTAACTGCTATGCAACATTTCAAACGAAAAGAAACTCATCAATCTGAAGAAGAATGAATATGTAAATGAGAGATCTGTAACATACTAGTAACTGCATCAAGAGGACTTTCCTAATTCGGTCAGGACTGAAGTCCATAAAGTTTGTTTGGGCATTGCCCACCGATAACGCTGGAATTGGTACCCTGCTGATTCGGGTAATCGGACTGAGCTGAAGGGAAACTATGCTTACTTCTTGTACTAGGTTAAGGACAATCTCTAACCTTGTGACCTAACTCACCACATCCAAAACACACCACTTTCGGCTCTACACACACACTTATGATGCTTACCATACTATTTGCAAAGCGGATAAGTAAAAATCCTGCTCTCACTACCTTGGGCCTTGGAGCCTGATGCCCCATCTATATGATCATTTTTAAACTTTGGTATTGGTGCAATAGCTGTAGGGTGAACTGGGGATGAACATTTCTGACACAACTAAAAACGATTACCACCCTACCACCCTAATTGGGCAAAACTATAACTACCTATTCTGGACCTCTTATTTTCTCTCTCTTTCTTCTTCAGTTTTTTCTCCTCAATCTGTTGAGAATGGACCATAAGCCTAGATATGTCCATCTCCTTAATCAACATCATAGTTCTGCACTTCTTAACCACTCTACTTGATATCCCAGACACAAAATTATTCATTCTGGATCTACTGTCTGCTACTACATGGGGAGCGTACCTGGCTAACTGAGTGAACTTAAGGGAGTATTCTTTTACGCTCATGCTACCTTGTCTGAGATTGATAAAATATAACACTTTAGCCTCCTTCTGCTCTATGGGAAAGAACCTATCTAAGAAAGCCGTAGAAAACTCTTCCCAATTTATGGTATCTATATCTATACCCCTATCCACCTTCCACTGTTTGAACCATGTATAGGCTACATCTTGTAACTGATAGGCGAATAACTCGGAACTCTCGCTAGAAGTAACTCCCATGATGTCTGTGACTTTCTGAACCTGATCGAGAAACTCCTGTGGATCCTCTCCTAACTTAGAACCATAGAATAGGGTAGGATTCATTCAGGTAAAGTCCTAAATCCTAGCTACAGCAGAATTTACCACTTGGTTGCCTGGAACAGCTGTTGGTCATTCATTCTGAGCTGCAATTGAACTAGCTAGAGTAGTAAATGCTCATCCATAGAATCTGGGTGGACGGGCTTAGGCACTAACTTATTTTTGATTCCCTGTTTGTTAGTCCTTTTAGGAGGCATAATTTGTAAATGAATGGAAGAAATGGATTAGAATAAGAGTTTAACTTTGATCCTATGCTCGCTGGAACGACATGAATACTAAAAGAAGGGAAAATATTCCTAAAACATCTCATAGCCTCCTGTACATAAGTGTGGTGCACAACACACCCATGCACAAGAATCTACTAGATGCAGCTTTTCAGACTTCCTAGGACACTGTTGAACCTTAAGCTCTAATACCAAGTTTGTAACTCCCCCAATCTGGTACCCGAAATGTTACACGGTGCTCATGACCCCGAAGAACCACAAGCTAATCCACAACTAATATCTATAACTGATCACTAAATAATATACTATAATTATGTGGAATATAAGCTATAAGGCCATAAGGTTCAAAACTGAACAAATACACAATATAAAACAATGTCTGTAATGGGGTATAACAATACCCGAAACTGAGACAAACTGTCTGAAATATGTTGTAGTCTGAAAGCCTCTAAACTATCTAAAAATCTCTGGAGTTGATGGGACATATCCCCAACTAACTCTGAACTATTGAAATAATAAAGTAATAAAATAACCAAGCTATCCTTGAATGATGAGGACTCACTGCTTGTCTAGCTACTGAACGCTAATCTCCTAAGGATGCTCGGGAGCTCGTGCTTCTAAACCTATGGTATAAAACACCAGAACACAAATAAGTTAGTACGTTGAATGCACTAGTATACAAGTGAGGTAGGCTAAATGCAAGGGGTTCATATGCATGGACAATACAAATTGAATGGCTAACATGAATGTAAGAATGCATGCATACATACATAACTATAACTGAGATCGTGAAAATGCTGAATCGTGAATTCTGATAGCATGGATTTACTGATATCTGAGTACTAATACTAGGATTCTGAATGACTGAGTCTATTGAGTACTGAGGAACTGATATCATATAACTGATAAAGAAATGATTCTTTCTGACAGTTTTGACTATGAAGAACTGGTCTGATTGACTGTATATGATAGTACTAAAACTGAATACTGATAACATAAGTTTCGTATAATTAATATACTATTAACTGGGTTCGTGATAACATGATTATTGAGTATGAGTACTGATAACAAGAGTGACTATATCTAACGATCCTGATACTGATGGAACTAGCTGAGTTTTGTACTGTACTGAGTTCACTATATCTGACAATCCTGGATTTCTATAGAACTGAACTAAGTTCTATTTCTGAGACTAGATCTGAAATTAAGATTGTGGAGGGTAATCATCTAACCGACATGCCTCAGAACTAAACTTGTGGGGTCCAACCTGTACCCCCAGATGAAAGGGTATCAATACCATACCACGGGTAAAGACAAACTGTGAGGTGACCCTCTCTAATAGAAAGCTCTTCCATCAACCCTCCTGTAATAACCCCAAATAAGATATATTAGTAGGCCTACGCATAAGGGTACATCTCAACCTATGTTGGCTACGTAGTTCTAGAACGCAAGGATTGCTTTTAAGGATCACACTCTCCACTGAATAACAGGTGAGTCCCCATCCTTAGGTTCACTCGGTGCTGAATCCTACTCCCAACTTAATAGACACTGAACTAAACTGCTACTAATGGTATTGTTTAGTGGAGCTAAGCTGACTTTACCGAGTTCCATTGACGGACGGAATGCTATTGAGACATGATGACTGACTGAGATCTCTGAAATTTTTTGAGACGATTGAGATTACTGAATGGGACTGGACTGAGTTTACTGAGTTTTCTTGAGTCACATGACTGACTGAATTCTACTGATCATGTCTTGACTGAGAGTATCGTGAAAACATGACATGGATTTAGGTACTCAGCTAAATTGTCGGGTATAAGTACCCCTAGGACTCGTTGGAATAAAAATGACAAGGCTTGACACTTTTGATCACATGACCAATATCAATAATTCATAATTTCATAGTTGGGAATTTCATGAAGCACATGAGCATCATAATGTTGTACATGGATAGTAATGCGTATAAACATGTCATAATTTCATTCTTCTAATCTTATGAACGTCCCATCAAGCAATCACAATGCATAGGTTTAGTATGGGAATCATCTTAATCAAATAGGTATAGCATAACTTAAGAGGCATGACATAATATTAACACATGAAAACTAAGTACTTGATCATCATTTATTCATTGGGTTATATTATCAAACACCTTGCATGCACACTTAGGGCATAGGTATGATTAACAATTTAAAACAACATGGTTCCACAATTTAACTCAATTGCATGAATTTCAACCTTATACTTATATGGTTTCATAAAAACATGATTAACATGCAATCTTGGCAATCATACAACAATAACAACATGAACATAATCAATTCAAAACAAGAACATCATGACATATAGTTTAAAATAGGGTTCTTGTGCTTCATGGATGAAAGGAGCCATGAATCAACATTGTCCATACCTTAGTTCTTGATTCTATAAATATTTGCGGAGAGATTCTTGAATTTGAGTCTTGGATTTGAATTTCCAATTGAAAACCGTAGCTTGTTCTTGAGAGAAACAATATATTTGGGTGAAATATGGCTAAATCACGTGTTATTGGGTTTATATAGGGGTGGAAAATTGACACTTTTAACCCTTGGATGTATATTTTAATTTTGTGAAAATTTCCCAATTTTCATCCTTGGTGCGGCGCGCCATTATCGCACTAAGTTATTGAAAAGTGACAAATAGGAAATTGCACGATGGCGCGACACGGAGCTATCGAGTTTCCACTTATTTTGTGACCTAGAAGTTGGACGCGACGCGCCACTATCACGGAGCAACATTGAAAATTGACAATTGTCATTTAATATGGCTTCGCGACGCGCTAATGGCTTAAGTTATACACCGTCTCACTAAAAAGGCTCTAACTTTTCTCTCGGGTGTCGGATTTGGGCGAATTTGGTATCGAGGGAAATCTTACTCAATTTTCCATATTAAAATGTGAAAATCTTGAAAATATCACATGTATAAAAGTGGATTCATCTTTTAAAGTAAGTCTTTAACATTTTTGGGATGATTTTAAGCTAGGTGGAAGTATGGGGTATTACAAGAACCCATCAGAATCATCACATCAACCACAAGGGCCGGGTGAATTCCGACCATATAATAAGATAGAGGAAATATACGACAAGTCATAACTTAAAAATGTCTACACAATTCACTAGATTCATTAACTAACCAATATACCTAAGTCTATAATCATCCACAATACTTCTATCAACCTAAAATTTTGAAGTGTACATGTCGGGACAAGCCCCCTATAATAGCCAAACCAAGTAAAAATAAGATTAAGTCTAAAGATAGGGGACAAAGAATGAATGTATTCAAAAATAAGAAAGCTCATCACTCTATACTCAATGCACGAACAGCTTCGATCGCCTAATCACTGCGCAGGAAGAGAAGATGATGCTCAAACCCCTATGTTGCATTGGACATAGCATCCAAAGACGGTTAGTAGTTGGAACACTAGCATATAACTCAAGGACAAGGATAAAATAGCATCATCATTCAACAACAAGTTAATATTTTTCATATTCAATAACATTCATAACCTTATCCATACATATAGGCATATCACACGCTAACCAAGGGGGCAAGTCTTATCAACACTTTTGAAGTACTCATTCATCATACGTACAATGGAGGACTCAAACCTTCCACACTTATAGATTTAAGGATTTCACATTATAAATAAAACTTTAACAATTCACATATCATGACATAAGGGTCTCTAATGATATATGCATCTATTTAAGTAAGGGACTCTAACAATTCACCCACATTAGGCATGGGACTCTAACCTCATGCCATATAAGAAAGGGGACTCTAACCTCATGCCAATTTATTTGCCGAGGCACTTCGATCTCAGGAGATCTCATTAAGTAAAGGAATTTAACCACAAATATTTTTTTTAGGCAAGGGACATTAACCTCAAGCCATCATGACTATTATTAGTCAACATTGGGACTCTAACCCTTTGTCCATAGATCAACATATATTTAATTCCACACATAAGGAATTTAACCCATTCAGCCAATTTCAACACCATACAAGAACACATGGTCCTCAAGACCCTTACAAAATATTCACACTTCCTTAGCAATTCTATACCACAATATAGTTCAACATACAATTCAAGTTCATTTTTATGTTAGGGACTTTAACGTCGTTATTATTCCTCAAACCATCATGGTTATCAATTACACAATACATGGCTCATTTTACCTTCACAGTATGGCATATCAAGTATTCATAACTATTAGGCGATTGCCCTAGTTCAAAGCATCATCATTATGTAACTAGATATCTCACTTAGATATTTTCACAAACACATTGTGTACATGCCTTTACCAAGGAAAATTTCATGGTAGAAATCATCAAGACTAGGGTTTCTCAAGACCCATATGTTAGACCACATAAAAAAAGCATTCACGTGTGTAAACTACCATAAATAATAAGTATAAACATAAGTCTACGAAGAATCATCAATAGGCAACAAAACCCTTTTTTTAATTTCAAAAACTCACGTATAATTACTAATCCAAGTATGAAATACATGAGTTTATAGTTATTTAGCTAGGGGAAAAGTAACATGCCTTAGACAACTTGAATCGCCAAGAATATTGACTTCACTTTGCCTTTTGAAGATCACCCTTGAAACCCTAGCCTGCAATCCTTCAAAGAAGTGCTTGAGAGAGTATTTAGGGTGTATGATCCATCAAAATGGATGTTTATCAAGCTACAAGAACTTATATAGGGAGAGGGCTTAGGGTTTTAGGCATGGGAAATGACCACAATGCCCTTAGATAAAACCTGGAAATTAAACCCGTCTAGGGGTACGACTCACTTAAGGAACTCAAACCACGAGGTACGCGTAGTACCCAAACTCGTACCGTAGGCTTCTCCTAGGTCACATACACTGTTAAGGGTCTGACCATACACCTTTTAGTCGTATACAAAGGGTATGAAAAACCTCTAACTCGTACTTATCAGCTGTACAAAAAAAATCCATTTTTCATCAATGCATCTCTCTATACGATTGGTCTTGGTGTGACTCATACCTAAGGTATGATTGGTTGGAGCCTCACTCGTACCTAGGACAGTGAGTAAACCTCACCATACTTCCTAGGTACGATAGGGGGTCACCAACTCATACCCAAATGGTACGAGTGGTACCCTTAGTCTTTCCAAATCCAGAGATGTCAAATGAGGGAATTTTTCAATGGCTCAAAGTTTAGGTATTTCAGATTTCACATTTCATATCAGTTTAGGTGATATGGTTACTTGTCAAGGCTTTTCACAACAACTGTGATCTTCACCCTTTGTTTTGGGTCATGATAGCTAACTTTTAAACCAAAGTATCTACATAAGAAAACTTCTACCCTTAGTATTTAAGTCAACTACACCTAAATACAGTCCCTTAATTGGCTAAATGATCTAATTCACATCAAATATAACTCTAAGTCCTAATTGCCAAACAAAAACTAGCACAATATTTTATAACTATTAAAATTAAGCCCAATCTAAGAGAAAGGTAAGCCTAGCCTACCTAGATGCTAAAGAAAGCCTAAATAAGTTTACTAAAATGGGGATTTCCTCATCCAAGAAGATTACATGTGATATCACACTATTAAAATAGTAAACTACGAATATTAATTCGACAAAAATGGTGCCCAATGGCATTTGTGTGATTCGATCAAAAATCAAGTCAAAATCTTATGTGGGGCCCGCTTACGGTATCACACTTTTGGAGCCATCAACACATCCCTATATGATAAAGTATCATATACACTAAAGAGTTGGTAGATTCTGAGCTCACATGATACTAAAATCAACCCACCAAGAACAAAGGATTTATGACTTATTTGGGGAATTAAATAAAGAATCAATCAGAAAATTACAAGGATTTTGTCGAGATAATGTTTATTCCTAATTAGTAAACCGTCCATGATCTCCTTGTGCTGCATAACCAGCCACGTGACCACTTAAAATAGTCATCGATAAAGCATCTTAGTACCACTAAAGTGGTACCCAACAGGTCTAGCCCTTCTTCTAAAGAGGACAAATTTTGCTTAAGCAGCCTTCGCTTTAGCGGACTGATTTTTGCTAAGTAACCAGGCTGTTAAGCCTTGGATGCTAAAGCAACCAGCTAGCCACTAAAGGGACAAAAGCTCTTCTTTAGAAGTTGCAACAACTGAAACTTGGAAAAATGTCAAGTTTCCACCGTCCCTTCGAGATTCATCTAGAATCTAATGAACGCAAATGAACTATGCTACCCACAAAAATTCAACATTCCTAACTCAATGGCCCAATCTAAATTTCCATCCAGGGTTATTTTTATGAAATATGGGTCCCACATCCTGGTGCCATTTTCATCAAATTCTGACTAATTTTTAAATTGAGTTTGAAAGCCTTGAGACCCAAACCAAAGGTTCCCCTTAGTCTAAAATTAACATTTCAGAGCTGATGGAACTGTTAGAATTTCCAAATGAGGTTATTAAACTAAAGTTTATGCTCGATAGCCAATCCTTATTATAGATGACTTCAAAATAGGAAATTGGCTCTAAAAACCAAAATAAATTTCCCGGTAACTAAATTGTCAGCTCTAGCAAGTCACAAATGACTTTAGGCATTTATAGAAAAGCTGTAAATGGTGAAAATGTATGGAAGAGAAAAAAATGACCTGAGAATTCTTTACAATATCAACTACTAGAATGACATTCATCCATAATAGTAAAGTGTTAGGATGTACCTAAAGGATTGAAAAGTTGAGGATACTAGGCTCGTATCTGACTCTCGATCTCCCAAGTATTTTTCTCTAATAGGCGGTGTTTCCATTGAACTTTGACTGCAGAATATACCTAGAGTGCAATTGCCTGACATTCCTGGCCAATGTGAACACTGGTCCTCAATAAAGGTCAACTCTCATCCAACTAATCCAAGTCCCATCAAAGATATATGGCTCTTTAGGGATATGATGTCACAACATAGAAACATAGAAAACTTGATGCACAGTGGAAAAATTAGAGGGATTACCTAACTTATAAGTAATATCTCTAACTGCACGAAGGATATCAAAAAGTCTAATATAACTGGGGTTGATCTTGCCTTTCCTCCAGAATCTCATCACACCCTTCATAGGCAAAAACTTAAAGGAATTTCCGGTCCCCAGCTCCAAACCTCAAGGCACAAAGTCTATGATTTGTATAAGCCTTTACCTAAACTATGTTGCCCTAATCCTATCTTACATCACCTTGAATCGATTCAACAACTCCTGAAGCAAATCAGTGCCACAGAACAAACCCCAGAGGTCTCAAACCAAGCTATTAGAGATCAAAAATACCTACGAAATAATGTCTCTAATTGTGCCATCTCAATACTCTAATGGTAGCTATTATTATATATGAACTCCACAAAAGCTAGGTGTTCCTTCCATTGACCTTTAAAATTTATATCACTAGCTCAGAGCGTATCCTCAAGAACCTAAATATCTTCTCTAACTGCTCATCGATCTTAATATAAAAAGCAGTGTTGAGATCTACCTTAGTACCCTACTCATGCTAAAAAGATTTCTAGAAGCTAGAAGTGAATATAGAGCCCCAGTCTTAAATAATAGATATAAGCACTCCATATAGGATAACTTTTTCATGAACATAGATATGGGCCAACCTTTTAGCAATGAAGAACACTAGAATAACGAAGAAATGTGCCAATATGGTTAACTGATCTACAATAACCAAAATATCATCTGAACTATGTAAGGAGCGAGGAAACCAATAGTAAAGTCCCTGGTGATCCACTCCTACTTCCACTGCAGAATGGATAATAACTAAATCTGGCCACCAGGCCTCTAGTTCTCATTCTTCACCTACTAATAACATAAGCAACGAGCTACAAAATCTGCCACATGTCTCTTCATGACACTCCTCCAATAGTGCTTCCTAAAATCCCTATACATCTTTGTTGTCCAAAAGTGAATAGACTACCTGAAGCTAAGCACCTCATGCAATATAGAATGAGTCAAGTCACCAGACCTTAAAACACAAATGCTGCCATCATACCTAAGAATACTCTCATAAACTAATGTACCCCGCCTGGACTCATAACGTAGAGCCTAATCACTGATGACATAGATATCTCTATTCTCAAACTGGCAGCTCTGAGTCTTCTTGAATAATGTAGAACTCTTCTCAAAATTAGCAAGGATCCTTCTGGAATCATGAAAATCAATAAGCACCATCAAGCTGGCTAAGGATTGGATGTCCCATGCCAATAACCTCCTACACTGTGAAATAGAAGTCAAACTACCCATAATCACCACCTTTTGGATCTAGGCATCCTCTACCATATTATCCTTGCTAGAATAGTATATAATAACAATGTAATAATTCTTCAGCAACTCCATCCACCTCTACTTCATAGAATTAAGCTCACTCTAAGTTTTAAGATGTTAAAGACTTCGATGATTGGTGTAGATATTACAGTGCACACCATATAGATAATGTCTACAAATTTAGGCATGAAAAATGCCACTGCAAACTCCAAATCATGAATTAGGTAATTTAGCTCATGCACCTTTAGCTGTCTTAACACATAAGCAATAACTCGGCTTTGCTACATTAAAATACAACCCAAAATAACACCAAAAGCATCATAATATATGGTGGATACCTCACCTCAACAAGAAGAGCCAACATAGGATCTGAAGTGAGAAAATCCTTAAACATTTATAAGCTCAACTCACACTCTTTGGAAAACTAGAAAGCAACCTACTTTTGGGTTAATCAGGTCATTAGTGCTGCATTAGTAGCAAAACCCTCATTAAACTACTTGTGGTAACCAACCAAACCAATAAAGCTACAAACAACAAATGGAGTTGTAGGCCTGGACCAATCACGAATAGCCTCAATATTTGTTGGGTCCACCATATTCCCATCCTTAAACACCACATGTCCTAGGAATGTCACATGTGCCAGAACTTACACTTTGAGAATTTGGCGAAAATCCTATGATCTCTCAAATTTTAGAGAACAATTCTCAAGGGTAGCATATGCTTCACCCTACTCCTTGATTACACAAGGATGTCATTGATGAACCTAATTAAGAAAAAATCCAAATAAGTCTTGAACATGCAGTTCATCAAATCTAAGAACATTGTTGAAGCATAAGTAAACCCAAAAGACATCCCAGCAACTAATAATGTCCATAGCTAGTCCTTAAAACTGTCTTTCGGATATCCTCAACCCAAATCCTCAACTAATGGTATCCAGACCTTAAGTGAATCATAAGAACACCAGTAGTACCTGAAACTGGTCAAATAAATCATCAATGTGACGCATAAGATATTTGTCCTTCACCATCACCCTATTAAGTTGAATCTAATCAATAGACATATACAAGGAGCCATCCTTTATCATCTTGAATAAGATAGGAGAATCCCAAGATAAAACACATGGCCTAATGAAACCCTTACCAAAAAAATCCTAAAGCTAAAACCTTAGCTCTTTAAGCTCCGCAAGAGCTATACAAAAAGGTTACATAGAAATAGGTTGGGCTCCTGGATCAAGATCAATAACAAACTTAGCTTAATGCTCAAGAGAAAGTCCAAGTAGATTGGTAGAAAAAACTTTAGAAAAATCATGGACTATAGGAATAGTGCCAGCTGATGGACTATCCGCACTAACATCATGAATATAAGTGAGATAAGACTCCCAACCCCTAGATATAAGTCTCCTATCCTGAAAATAAGAAATAATCCCCGTTAGCTAATGGCTAAAAAATCCATGCCACACAACTGAGGGTATGTCAGGAATGACTAAGATAACGGTCTTGGAAAAACAATCTAAGATTGCATAATAAGGGATAACCAGTCCATTCCTAGAATCATATCAAAATCAACCATATCTAAAATAATAAGATCATCCAGAGCATCAAACTCTTGAATAGTCATAACTCATGATCTGTAAACTCAATCATTATTAAAGAATCAGTCACAGGAATAGATACACTTAAAAAATCCTAAGAAAAATCTAACTGTGATGCAGAATAAATAGACACATAAGAATAAGTGAATATGAATTTGATAAAGAAAGATTTTTTTGATGGCATACTGAGATCGTACATAAAATACTATCATTGAAGTACTCTGCCTCCAGTATAGCAGATACAATATATAAATAACCTTAATAACGAACTAGTTAGGTGCCTTACTGATAACCTATCCTACCTGCTTAAGGGCATACACAAGTATCATGAGGACCACCCTAAGAACCTTGCATACCATATCTAGCTTGAGAAGGCACTGCCCTAATAGGAAAAATATTTTCACTACAGACTTAACTGCCCCATGCAGGGGCATTCTCTGGAGATATTGTCGAATGCCCTATATTCATAACATGCCACATGTACTGCACTGTATTTAGAAGATCTAATTGACTTAGAATAACTACCTCAACTATAAGACCTATAATATGATCATCTCAAAAGTTGACCACTACTCTGGCCAAGATTGTCTCTATAGTTAGCTTAGCCTCCATCAGTAATCTATAGTATGGCATATACTGGCCTACTAAGTTGACTGTGATACAGCTAAGACCTACATAGTGGGTGCCTACCATTAAAACTTTTTCCCCTAAAACTCAGCTACCCTACCTCCAACGAAAACTACTTTAATAATATTGCCTCTTATTTCTAACCCCTTGGGAATCGTAACACATCTCTTCCATAATTTGAGTATGATAAAAAACCTCAATAAATAAACAGACAACCACAACCAACCTCTGAGTAGCCATACAAAGAGGGAGTCTCAATCTCTAAACAAAATTACTAAATTTGCTCTCACTCAATTGGTAATATAGATATAGCATGTCTGGCCACCTCATGAAGTAGAGCTCTACTCTAAAACAACCATAAAACCTTGCTCTAACCTCGAGAATTTGTCTGTCAAATAATCTCAAAGTCTATGACATATATAAATCTCCAAGAAGACCTCAAAGAATTATATTAATGTAGATTGAGGAGATTCAAATGGTCTAGAATCAAGATAACCTCTCCACTAATGTTGAGTTTCCAAATCCAATAAAAAAGTAGTGTAGTCGACACCATAAGTGTCAACTAATCCTAAATTATGGATCCTATCTTCACAAACAACCAAGAACTCTTATGCATCCTCACCTAATGCCCCAAAAACCCTAGGCATAGTCAACCTCAAGAATCTAACAAACATCATCTACTCCTTAACAGACATAGAAGGCTAGATAACTACTGGCTGAGAAACTACTGGCACTGGAGGGATCTTAACTCTAGGAACCACAACTATAGGCGGCACCTCTACCTCTTCACCCCTCTAATTCGCAGACTGAGCATCATCAGATGGTGCACCACTAACAAATCACATAATTAAACTAGAGCATCTCTGATCGGCAAAGAAGAAATAAACCCTGGTAGAGCCTGGCACACCACTAGCTAGCATGGAAAAATCTCTGGTATGGGAATAGGGATAGCATTTGCATAGGCTTTATATCCTTATATCTATCAAGGGTTGTATCTCTCACCTGGATTTGGCCTCTAGTTTGTCTACGTCTTATGCTATAATCCCTAGTATTGGACTTAGGGTCCTTGTATCTAGTAGTAGTATCTCTCATCCTAGCCATATACAAAAGAGTGAAATCAAATAAATCTTAGAAACCATCATAGAGTGTTAGCACCAAATGAGTGAAGAAAGCGAAGATCTCCAATGAATATACTATATCATCTCGAAGATAAGAAATAAACATCATTGTTTTGATCTGTGAGACTCTACTAGACACTTGCACATGTACCAACCATACTAGTGAACCTAGGTTTTGATACCAATTTTTCAAGACCCGCTTCTCGAGTCATGATGGCACATACTTTATCCCTTGAATAGGTAAGCAAAATCATAGTTTGAAACTATAAGTAATGGGGTAATTGTTGGAAAATAGCATAAATGGTCGAAATATGCAAGTAAATGAATTACAAGTAAATAAATATAAGAATAATAACATAATGAATGAGAACTTAAAGAGGAGTAAAATCATCATATGACCTATTAAGGTCAGTACAAGAGCCCCTAATTAAAAAAGAATATGAGTACTACCAATATAAATATACAATAGTCTCAAAAATAGGAAGATATTCGAAAAGAGAATATAGAGAAAAGTTCAACTCTGGCTCCGAGAGCTCACCCTGTATCCGAACTATGACCAGCATAATCATAGTGTCACAACAACAACTAGTACTTGGATTTTCACCAAGAAAGTAAAATAGTGTAAATGAGTACAAAATCCATGCGTGCTTAGTAGGCATCATTTGTCAACTAAGTAAATCATAATATAAATACAATAAAAAATGAGATAAGTGAGCTAAGTAAAGTGAAAAAAAGGAAACCTAGAATAATACTCCAAATACAAAAAGTAAACAACCTGAATAATGAATGTCAGCAGAACATATCTATCTCTAACATAACTAAGCCCCCATAAGCACATAAGACATAAACAAGTAATAAAATAATACAATGTGGGACCTCATAAACCCGGTGTATGCAATCAATAAGAAGTAATAACAATAATTAAACCAAGTATCTATATCTAGAAACCGTAATCATAGATCTTTCTATGTCGTAACCACTTGACTTGAACCAGTTTCACAACTATTAAAAAGCTTCTTAATGCAGGACTTGAATTAGAACTAGTAATCATAATTCATCGGATATTAATAAAAACTCACAGCATCATTTGTCATACTTGAATTAAAACTCATATCATATATATCCCAAAAAAACTCTAGGATTAAACCATCATATGCCTACAACCTCTTCAGCTCAAGAACATAATTGAAATAGCATGTTAAGGACTATTATGTCGACAAAAGGTAAAATCAATCTTGTCCTAAGGTGGGTCGGAGTGGCCCACTTTTAAACTTGAAAATCCATTTTAAGGCAACTTCTACCCAAAGCTAGACATCAAATTTTGCTATTAGGTAATAAATAAGCCTTATTTCGACGTAAGATAGTGCATCTACCTATAAATAAGTAGTAAAGTCAAATACACCTAATTATGATCCCTTAATCAAGTAATGATCCAATTGTCATCAAATAAACCTCAATATCCTAATTCCCAATCCAAAACTAGCTCAATATCATATCAATATTATAATTAAACCCACTCTAGTAAAAAGGCAAGCCTAGCGTACTTGGACACCAAAGAAAGACCAAAAAAGTTCACTAAAATAGTGATTTCCTCTTTGGAGAATCTTTTGTGCGATGCCACAGTATCAAAGTAGTATGTACGCATTAAGATGAGAACAACAGTACCCATATTTTATTTTTGTGCTTCGGGTCCAAAATCATGTAAAAATTCCATATGGGGACCGCTTGTATAATCAAACTTTTGAAATCCTCGACACGACTCACTATGATCAAGGATTATTTACCCTCATGCATGGGAAAATTCTAAGTTCGCACAATAGTAAAATCAACCCACCAAGAACTAGGGATTTATGACAAATTTGGGAAATTAAACAAAGAATTAGTTTGAAACATACAAGAATTTTGATGAGAAAATGGTTATTCTAAGATAAAAAACACCCCAAGATCTCCTAGAGATTTGGCTCCCAATTTCCCACACTCTCTAGAGTTTTTAACTCTTTAGACTTATGAGTAAATTTGATAAAATCTGGCAGTAACAAGATTTAATAACCTCCTAGGTGTTTCTTAAGTGATCACTGCTAAAGCAGCTAAGTATTACTTAAGCAATACCCAGTTTGTCTGGCCTTTCCGTGAAAGCAAACAAAATGACTCTTAAGTGGCCTCCTCTTGCGTGACTCGACTAACATGCCTTGGCCATTGAAGTGACCAATGGTCCGCTTTAGAGAATGCACCATATAAGTTGTATTAGCTGAAAGTGTGAAAAATTCCAAGTTTCCACTGATCCCATGGGATTCATCCAAAATATTTTAAATGTAAACAAGCTATGCTACCATACAAAATTCAATATTCTGGACTTAATGGCGCCATCAAAATTTTCATCAAGGGTTTTTCAAATGAAATATGGGCCCTACATGCAAAGGCTATTTCTATCAAATTATTACCAAAAGCCCGAATGAGTAAAAAAGTCATGGGACCCAAACCAAAGGTCACATAGCCTAAAATTGATGTTGCAGAATTGATGAAACTATCAGAATTGACATATAATATCCTTAAACAAATGTTTATGTGCAATAGCCAATCCTTACTAGTGAAGACTTCTAATATAAAATTGGCTTTAAAAACTAAATGAATTTCTCAATAACTATATTGGCATCTCTAGCATGTCACAAATAACTTGGGGGCAACTATAGGGAAGCACTAAACAGCAAGAGTTTGTGAAAAGAAGAAAATAACCTAGAAGCTTATTACACAAGTCTTGATGGTTTCTATGGTATTTTTTCTGGTCTATCAAAGTGCCATGAGTCCACAGTATGACTCATAAACCACTTCACTACTCATACTCTGAGAGATATTAGTTTTGAAGTTTGGAACAAAATTAGACATTGTTCTATGAGTATTACCATGACGTATGGTACCACTTCATGACTCATAATTTGACACATGAAATCTAGGAAAAATTGAATAGAATGATGATTTGATTCACGAGTTGGTCCACAACTAGTAGAACTTCTTATGTAAGTCTGGGACTACAAGTTCTAGATTTTTGTTTTTTGCACTAAGTGTTGAGTAGTTGTAAGTTTAGAATTTTAGGTGTTATAATATTCATGGCATGATTCATCCTTGAATGAAGACTAGGTCTTGGATCAAATTATAAATAGCCATCATAGCTGAACTTTTAATTGAATCTTTTATAGTTAAAGGTCCCTACGAGTTAAAATTTTATTTAAAATAAAATAAATATAAAACAAATTTGCTAGACCAAAGTTCTTAGACCAATCCCAAAAACAAAGAAAAGCAAACGAAAAAAATTAAAAAATATGGAAACTTAATTAGGAAAGAAGAATTTTGAAGATAGATCAAACTCTCACATCATCTTCCCAAAAATGAAGATCTTCTATTCCATCTTTAAGTAATGCCATTACCAGAGATCAAGCTTTATAATGTCATTGTACCACTTATTCTTGATATTGTAAACATCTTTAAGACCATAATTAAGATATTCAACATCATGATTGGGTTATGTAAAATTAATATCTTTTCTTAGATATAATCATTAATGGGCCAACTCCAAATGATATTAATACCACTATAAATGTTTAAATCCTCCAGAAAAACATTAATTTATCCTTTTTCAAATTGTCAAGCATTGTAGCTATGACAATCATGGTAGATTTGAGCTAAGTGATAATTAATTAGAAAGATCGAGCATTAAAACAGAGACTAGGAAAGTTTAAACTAATGTATTTTATTACATAAAACTATTAATGGTTTGATGTCACTAATGTTTAAATCCTCAAAAGAAACATAAATTTTCCATATAATGAGATCAATTTGGTCTTGAAATTTAGGTTTGCATCTTCACTATCCTCTATAAATAGTGTTCTTCACCAGATAAAGAAAGGTACTTGTCCAATTACTAAGATCTATTTATTCTCTTAACTCCCTTCGATATGGATTGAACCCAAATATGTTAATACCACTATATTAAGAAGAGAATTTCAAGGCTAAAAGGTCTTTAAAGATTCTCCATTACCTATGTATGAATATATAAAAATATTTGAGAAGAAGCCACTACTTTTAATCTATGATTCATGATTTCATACTGTTTTCAAAACTTTAAATCCCACACCAGTTGCATGGCATGGTAATAAACAAAAAATAGTTTAGAAATCACAGAAGAATCTATTAAATATTTTCTTGTTTCAAACTTTAGTATTTATGAATAAAAATAATAGGTCTTTTATAGACTTATGATGTTATACTTGAAGAACCTGTCCGCCTAAATCTCATATTTGAGGAAATCTGCTATCAAGTTTGATGAGTCTTCTGTCAGTGGTAGGAACTTCCAAAAATAACTTAAATTTCAAAGTACCAATAAAATCAAAACCAACTTATAAAAATTGTTAGCGAGAGTATTTCCCTATTAAAAATACTTCCCTAAGCCTATTAATGGAGTTGAACTCCAGTGTCACACTCCAAGACACTTCCCAAATGCCATTTTGTAATATGCACCTTAGTTAATGAGTTTGTTTCATGGATGATATGTGGTAATTTATTCACCCAACAATACTTCAAATCATTTCTAATAACAATATATTTAGCTTCTAGATTACTAGAATCAACAATCTTAAAACCCTTAAAACTCTCTAGATTTCCATTATAATTTATAACACAAAAGGATGTAACACTAGGCCCTAGATTACCTCTACAGGCCCCATCATTGTTACATTTTCACCAACCTTATAGTAGAAGGAACCATTTAACCATTTTGTACAAAAATTTTTGCATATAGGCCTTAAAAAGTCTACTATGTAAGGCCAAGTGTTGGGGATTTCTGAATATAAAAAGATCATTTTAATAAGGAAAAAGGGCCACATTTATCCCTCTACTTTCAAAAATTTATTAAATATATATTTTCATACTATTGGGTTAGATTTGCCCTAGCTGTTAAGAAAGTTGTCATTTGTACCCTTCGTCTAACCTTCATCTAACGAAAAAATATAAATACCCTTTTTTGAAAAAAGAAAATCCACATCAAAATACCTTTAAATATCTTTCTTCCATGGTTTCTCCAAACAAAGAAGGGGAAAAGTTTATATGGTTCTTTAAGAAAAAGTGAAAAGTTTGTACTTTGAGAATCAGTTATGGAGGAATTTGGCACAATGCAACAGCAAATTCTTTAGGCAACAACTTAGAATAAATATTGGTTCGCATCGATGACAAATGCATTTTCGTCGGTGAAAACTTCGTCTAAGAATGATGATAGAGCAGTGGTGGTAAGGTGTAGTGAGTGTAATGAAAACGGGCTGGTGCTTTGCCCCATTAGCTGCTGAGTGATGCAGGAACCATCACTTTGAGGACCTAGACCAGATAGTCTCTAAAGCACTCTCTTTTATTTACATATCTAGCTACTCAAGATTTATCCTCTCGGTGTTCCTATGGCAAATTAACTTTGATTATTAAAGATTGAGGTGCATTATGGTATAGAGAGTAAAGCAATAATTTTGATTTATGTGTTTGAGCTATTGGTATGTTTGGGATTTAAATTTGAAATACTGACTCACTGGTTAATGAACAACACTTAGTTAAACATCTGTTCTAGATTAAAAGGTGTGATCATTGCTGCTGTAGCAGAATTCGATATCTTCCTCTATGTTTCTTCGACAAAGTTGTCGCCGATGCAAACTAATATTTGTTCTAAGTTGTTTCCTAAAGAATTTGTTGTTGTGTTGTTTGTTTATGTCAAATCCCGCCATAATTGATTCTCAATGTACAAACTTTTCACTTTTTCTTGAAGAATCATATAAATTTTTCACCTTCTTTGTTTGGAGAAAACATAGAGGAAAGACATTTGAGGGTATTTTGATATGGATTTTCTTTTTTTCTTTAAAAGGGTATTTATGATTTTCCTTTAGATGAAGGTTAGAAAAAGGGTACAAACAAAAAATTTCTTAACAGTAAGGGAAAATCTAACCCAATAGTATGAAAAAGGGTATATTTAACCAATTTTCGAAAGTAGTGGGGTAAATTTGACCATTTTCCCTTTTAATAATCTTCTAAACAGAATGTTAAACTTCCAAAAAATCTAGCCTATAGAATAAGAACCACCATAACATAATGTACCTTATATTCAATAAAAACCACAAAAATTAATATTCGAGTTATCTTGAAAACACCTTTTGTCTACCATTCCTTTGAGCATCCCACCATATATTCATTATTTATTCCACTTGCATCCTAATCCCAATGATACCAATAATATTTGAAAAAATAACTTCAGATATTAGCAGCAATATCTCCTTTAATAAAAAAAAAATACTCCAAATTCTCTATACCACAAGTAGAATAACATGGCCATTATTTTAAAATATTGGTATTCCAATTAGCTAATATAGCTACAACAAGTACCCTATTAGACCAAACTGTCTACCCGATAAAGGAAATTGTGAAAGGTAAGCCTTGCAACCAGATCTTCTAATAATTCTATGAAACCATATCTTTCTTTCTCAAAATCTCCTATTCAATATTTACATAAAATTTTCTAGAACATGATTTGGTCCATCATAGTTTATCACCCTTATAAATTTTCTTGACAAGATCCATATGTTTTCTAACATGTTGCACAACGTGTTCTAGTAGCTGATTCTACATAATTTCATCAATCAAAGGTTGCCAAGAGTGAAAATTTGTTTGAATACAATAAAGAGGACAAAAAATAGTCAAATTATCATACCAAATAGTAGATAAACTTCCCTTCAATTCCCTTCATAAATATTTCTCAATGAAATTCTTTTCTAAAGTATATATTTCCAGAATTAAAACCCTCCTTTCCACTAGTCAAAATATGATATATTTTTTCTTGTACAATACTTTTTCCATATGAAGTTAGACCATAAAGTATTTTATGTTTTGAACCATCACCATAGTTTTGAATGTATATCTTATGAAACATAAAACATTGCTTTTAAACCCAGTAGTTTTGAATGTACTCGTAACGTTGTTACTTTAAAAGAATTTAGAAAAAAAAATGCATTTCTTTGAGGACACATTTAAAGGGACAATAGGTGATAGGACATGAATGAGAAAACTTTTTAAAAGACTTGAAATTGATACCTCTTTACCTCCATAAGA
Source organism: Capsicum annuum (assembly GCF_002878395.1). Classification (NCBI taxonomy): domain Eukaryota; kingdom Viridiplantae; phylum Streptophyta; class Magnoliopsida; order Solanales; family Solanaceae; genus Capsicum; species Capsicum annuum. Next base: position 135,232,318 of record NC_061115.1, read on the forward strand.
TAGCACATTCTTTTTCCAGTAATGTAGTTTTGCCTCAACCCTCTTGATAAGATTAACATAGTGTTTCTTCTTTTCCCTTGTATGTGTAATAGGACAAGCAAAATAATTTAAGGGAAATTAACCTCTAGATATACTTGTACACTCCTCTACCAATTGTATCGCATCATATACTACATTATGTTGTAAGTAATAAGCACTTTTATCATTGTTCACCTTTTGCCAGGACCAGGCTTTATACTCTAATAAGACTAACACTTTTTTCTTTAAGGAACATACATTAGAAGGTGTAATGATTACAGTGACATCTAATATGGAAGATGATTGATAATACTACTTTACTTAGAGTATCTTCAAACAAAGAATTCAAGGCCCTGCTTAGCACTTCTATTAAAAGAATGTATAAAGAAAGAAATAAAGGATCTTTTTTCTTCACTCCTATAGTTGAATGAAAAAAATACATGTGATTTACCATTAACTAGAATAGAACACCAATTTATTGATATTAATCTCCATATCAAATCAACAAACACTTCATAAAATCCCATCTTAATATAGAGTTTAATCAAATAGAATCGGGAAACTCTGTCATACGCCTTTGACATATCAAGCTTTATGATCATATTGGTAGGATTACCCCTTTTGCATATATTAGTGAAAATATTTTGAGTCAACAAAACATTCTCAATATACTTCTACAATTGAGAATCTTGATTGGTTATTAAATATCAATAGGCAAAGAAGTGTTTCAACTATATCATGAACAATTTTGGAGATTATCCTATTATTGAAATTACTCAAACTAATTTTCCTTAAGTAAGAAATGGTTTGAAATTGTTCCCTCTTAGGAAGGAGAACTAAATTAGTGTAAGTTATGACTTCAGAAAGAGTATTACCACAAAAAAATCAAGAGCCACCCTATGAATAACATACCCCACAAGCTCCGAACTACTTTGACAAAATCTTTCTATTTGGCCATCTAGAAAACTACTATTATCCTTATTTAATATAAAATAATATTTTTGATTTTTTCTAAATCTGGATGCTTGCAAGGAATTGAATTATCTTCATCACTTATACCTTTAAGGATATGTTTGAGTGTAAGAGATTGATTTTATGAAACTTTTATTTTTATGTGATTGGACAATTTTACTTCTCCCCGTGGTTTCTATATGATGTTTTAGTTTGGGGATGATTGAAACAGTTTATACTACATTTTAGAGTAATTTGTGTGAGTGACTGGTTTAAAAAGGATATATAACTGATTTTGTTTAACATTTATTGTTCTATGCAGCATATGGCAAAATAGGCTATGCTAGTAGATTCAAAATGACAATTTTGGGTTGGTAGAATGGTTGGAATAATTTTATGACTTTTATATCCCACTTTGATCGTCGATTCAGAAAGTTGTAAAATTAGGTCTCGGGGGCCAATTTTGTGAAAATAACCTCTTTTCAAAAATATAATTTCACCATTTAGTCTGGAATGTTGAATTAGGTAGCGTAGTTTGTTTACATTATTGGGATTTTGGATAAATCTCAAAAGGTTAGTGGATACATGGAAATTTTCCATTTCAGTTACTCCAACTACTAAAGCGTTACTCGAGTCACTTAGCAGTGGTGACTAAAGAAGTAATTCGGTCACTTTAGTGATCCATCTCACCAGTTGGGGCCCACTAAAGTGGGGTTGTGTTTGCTAAAGTAGAGGCTGCTAAAGCGGCTCCATGTCTGCTAACGCAGAATGGGCATGCAAGATGGTACTACTAAAGCGTCCCTTGATTGCTTTAGCGGTGACTGCTAAGGTAGCCACTTGATTGTTTTAGCGATAACCACTAAAACTATCATTTGACCGCTTTAGCGGTCAGTGTTTGTAAAGTATGAAAATCTATTTTTCTCAATTTTCTTCTATCAGCTCTCCCCTCTCTCTCCCAACGGCTCTCTCCCCCTCTCTCTCTCTCCCTACCCTCTCTCCACCCCCAGCTTACCGGCCCCCGGTCCCCGGCGCCGTCGCTGACCTTCGACGCCGACCCGATCCGGCCGCCGGCTCCGACCTAAGGTCGCCGGCGCTGACCAGACCGCCGGCTACGACCTCCGGTCGCCGGCTCTCTCCCTCTCTCTCTCTCTCTCCCTACCCCCCCTCCTCTCCATCCCAAGCGCACCGGCCCCCGGCCTCCGGCGCCGTCGCTGAACGTCGGAGCCGACCAGATCCGACCGCCGGCTCCGACCTCCGGTCCCCGGCTCTGACCCGACCTGACCCCCGGTCCCCGGCGTTGACCCGACCCCCCCCGTCGGTTCATACCCCCCCGGCTCATACC